>NW_019174497.1:4541455-4863955 GCF_002260705.1 Seriola dumerili | reverse complement strand
TTGCATTCCCGCTTTTCTTTTTACACACAGTTTTGGAGAATTTAATTTAATTTAATTTAAATTGACCTAATTAAATGAAAGAGATGACGGCCTGTATTTCAAAGAAAAACCATTTCTTCTCTGAGGGAATTGTCGGTATTATGGCTCTGAAAATAGCGTAATTCAGTATAAGTTATGGCTGAGATACATACAGATATAAAGATGCATCAATCTTGAAGCTTTGACTCACTGGTTAAAGCAAATGAATATAATTTTACTGATGATTATTGAGACAAATGAAGCTGTTGACCTGAGTCAGTTTAAAGGTCAGATGGGAGACTGAAGGGCCCATAAGGCTGGTTCTCTCCATCAGCAGCTGTTTGTTTAATTACATTCTATTGTAATGAGCTTGTTAATGAGGTCTGTATGTTAGCTGTCATCTCTTTCCTTTATGTCCATCATACATACAACAGGGCTGAATGAAGTTATAATTGTCATTACATTATGTTCTATGGAGCCCATTTAAACTGTAGAAGCCCATCCAGTCACAAAATATGAAGGCCTCGGCACAGAGGCTGGTATTATTTGAGAGAAACTTCATTTATTATGCATGGAGCATATGATTGAAATAATTTACAGTTTAAAATACAACTGGAATTTTATTTTTTTTTATTTTTTTTATGTTTAAAGAGAAACTTACTGTTTGAATTCCGTGCCTTAACCTATGACCTTTCCCACAAAGGCTCGAATTCAATACCTTTTGGAGAAAACGAATGCGACTTTAAGTTCTATTTATTGGGACAAATTCTATATAGTTACACAGCTGTAGAGACAAATAAAGGAAGATGACCCCTTTAACTCTGGAGGGGGACTTGAGCCCCCTGAATGTGTCCAGTCTCCAACATAGAGGGGACTTCATTAAAGTAACACATGAACAGCTGTTGTCTTTAACATGTAAACTATTGAGAATTTAAAACTACACTGAATGGCCTTGCAGCTCCCCGTGGGCATATGGGCGTTAATTAGCTGGATATAGCCATAGATTAATTATAATATTTTTTTCGCCCATTCGTATCAATAGAGCAGCCAGACAAAGTGTCTTTTGTTCTCTGATGCAGGACATTCTGTGGCTGACTGAATGGGTCTTGGCTATGTCTACATGGATTTGCCATATGGCAACAAAAAGGAAAGAATGGAGCCGGAGAGCGCTTTGTGTTGGAAATCAGAACAAGCCCGTCAGAGCTTATGGCTGTATAGAGCTGACAAAGTCACTCTGGCCATCAAAAGTCTCCATTTTCATCAAAACATAAATGTCAGATAGTCAAAGCCATTCAAACAAACCCGGAGAAACTTATGGAAAATTATGAAATATGGCTGTCACTGACAGTGATCCGGGGCCAGAGCGCATTCACACACACATACAAACACACACACACTCACACTCACACTGCTGCTGCTGCTGCTGCTGCATTTGGCTTCTTTCAATTAAGGGTAAACTTGCAAGTATGACCTGTTGAATGGTTTGTTTCAATAGACGAGGACAATTACAAAGACTAGTAGTTTTCTTTTTCCAGCTCTGGCAGGTGGCCTCCACGCCCGGTGTATCCACGGCGGGGTAAACAGTGTGTGTGAGTGGGTCTTTAGAGGAGCTTGTTGAGTGCGGGTGGATGTGGGGGTGTCTTCGTGGCGGACAAAGCGGGGATCCAAAGGCAGCTGCTGCTTCTTTAGAGGGGCGAAAGGGCCTTTAAATCCCAGCCTATATCCCGCAGCTGCCACGCTGCCCAAGGTTGCATGTCTGAATGCGTTTTTCCCCCCGCAAGGTAGATACGAGCCCCACAGGAGCAGCCACACACACACACACACACACACACGGAGTTCAGTGGAAGTAACGTACGCTACCTGCGTCATAGGTGTCTGAGATAAGTTTGTTGTGCTTTCTTTGCATTACTACCTGCCTGAAATATTATAAATCCTCCTTAAAACGCAAATTTAAAATTGTTAAGAGTCAATGAGGTGAAGGCAGCCATCTTTAATGAAATCTACAATAAAGCCTTTGTTCCTCTTTGTATCTAAATTATTAAACAGGAGGCTGTGGAGCTGAAGAAAGCAGACACTATGAAGTCCCCCTTGTCTCATTTGCACTTTCAAGACTTAAATTTACCAGCAAATAGTTTCAAAACACCCCGAATTAAACCGGACAGAAACACAGCAACAAATCTGCTTTAAAGTTGAAGTGAAAAATATTTTATTCTCATCTTTTGCAAGACATAATTAGGGCACTTGTATGAAAACACAAAAATAGAAACGGCTCAGAAACACAAAGAAACCTTTTTTTTTCCAAGTGTGGACTACTATGGGGAAGCTACATGATTGCAAAACATCACAATAGAAAAATGTAAATAATAAAATAAAATAAAATAAAATAAAATAAAAACATGCCCTTTGGCTAAATCAACAAGGCATTTTAACAAATATAAAGAAACATAAATAAATTATAAGTTAGAATAGTCTTAAAAATATACATTTACAGAAAAACCAGAACAGAAATAAACATTTATAGGCTATTGTCTCTATAAAGCTGTACACTTTTGGCCAGTGTAGACAATTTTTTTTTTTTTTTTTTTTTTTTTTTTTAAGTAATTTAGGATTGCACAGATGTTAAAACATTTAACACTGTCGAGTGGCTGTATGCAAAAGCAATAATGAATGCTACATTTGTACTGGATAGAAGTCTTTCGGCGAAATTTCCTCTCCTTTCCTTTCCTCTCCCTCCCCCCAAACCGTTCAGTCCTGAGAGTCTGCTCCCGTGTTCAGGCTCCGCTCCGCCGGGGCGCACCGAGCCGGAGCAGCCGGCCGATCAGCCGGGCTTCCTTCCCCAACAGCACCGTCCCACCGTTTTCTATCCTCCTCTCCAGCGTTTAAGTGGCGGGGACAAACATCTTCCCATTGATCCTCAAAAATGCGCAGGGAAATAGTGCAACAACAAAAACAAAGAAAAACACCTGGAAGAGGAATAAAACACGGATTAGTTTTCTGGAGAGGCAATTCCGAAGAAAGACGCGACTCAGCTTTCCGAGGAAACAGGAAATGTAGCCTCAGCAGCAGGCGTCACCCTTTACCCAAGCTTTTTCCCGCCATATCGTGACGCACATCCCCCTCCCCCAACCACTAGTGTTACTACAGCTACTACTATCACTACTACTGCGATTTCACCACCACAAACTCTCCCCACCCCCCCTCTCACAGATAAGCCTGTCTGCGCTTTTTGGCTCATGTAGGCTAATCCTTTACAATTAACCCAGGAAAAACAAAACACAAATAGCCTAACTAGTTATAAGGCAGCAAATAACGTAAATACAACAAATGATATTCAGCATTATGAATATTTAAGATGGAATGAAGCAGCATTGTCACATTAAACTAGATGTAAGCTTTTAAATAGGAAAAATACCTTCAACGGATCCTCTTTCGTGGAGTTTGTTCCAACGGGATTGGAGACTTGGAGAGGTGGCACGCGCTCACATCATTAGATTTTCTATCAGCAGCCCTCTTACGTTTCACGAAAAAGTCTGTAGAGAAGAAGATAAACCGTTAGTTCACATGAATCCACCTAAACGTAAATTACGCACGGCAGAGCGACAGACTGAGGGATGGTTTGGATACGGGGCGCAGCTCTGACGCCGAGAGCGCAGCCTGGATGTGAGATTTAAAAAAAAAAAGTCTTATATTCACCTGTGATGTGTGTGTTGTTGTCAGTAGCGGCTGTCCTCTTGCGTCTAACACACGGGACCTGTCTGTGAGTCTGCTTCCCTGAGTTGAGCTTGTCTGTGCGGTTCTCCTGGTTGACCTCCACCTGGCAGGGTGTGCTGCTGCTGCTGCTGCTGCTGCTGCTGCTGCTCTCCGGCACGGCCAAACGCTCCAGTACATCCATACGAGGCGTCTCCGGGAGTTCAGAGTCCGCGGAGGGCTTCTGCTTGACGGGCGTCTCAAGCACCCGGGTCCTGCCGTTTTGTACAGAGTCCTGATAAAACACCGGGGTCTTATCCACGGGCACCTCTTCCCACTCGTAATCCCCAACCAGCGGGGTGTTGGCCTCGAAATTAAAGTTCCATCTCTGCTGGTCGCGCTCGTTAATCTCCCGCATCTTGGCTTTCATCTCCCGGCTCAGTTCATCGTGATCCACCGGTCCAAAGAGATTACGACAAACGCTGGTGCGTCTGTGGAGAGGGAAGGTCCTCCTGGCCACCAGCCTCTCCAGCGCGCTGCTCGATAACTGGACGTTGGACATCTCCAAAATCTTTCCAAAAAAGCCCGAAAAGAACACAGAAGAAGATGCCCGGTGTGGCTGATTGATCCCTGATGAGAGAAGATCAGGTGCTGTTGTTGTGCCTTAGGAGTGTTTATGTGTGTGTCTTTCCTCTCTTTCTCCTCGCTCTTGTGTCTCCCTTCCCGTACACGGTTCTGTTTAAATGTACCTTCGTAGTGAGATGTGGAGTTTATAACCTCCCAACACGTCCTCAGTCACAGCAGCCACCTCGGACGACTTTCTCATTGGCTGCCCTAAGTCCAACCCTCTCCAGAAACACACACTCACACGCACGCACATGCACACGCACACACACCAACGCACTAACACACACACACACACACACACACACACACACACACACACACACGTACAACCCCCACCCTGATTTCCCGTCGGCCATCGGTGCCAATTTGGCTGTGCTCCGAGCAGAACGCATCGTTTTGATTTTTCTCTCGCGGTGTCACCTCTGGGACAACACTGGACTTTCCCGGTGTCAGCGTGAAACTGTTGGAGCTGCACTTTCAGGTCGCCCTAGCGTACTTCTGCAGACGCCTGCATCCATTATCGGACACGGATTTGATTTCCTCCATCCTCCGCCCAATTACTGATGCGCTGTGCGTCCGATAATGGGTTTACAGCGATCTACTGATCTATTAAAGCACTAAATGGCTGCACGTACACTCTGCAGTGTTTATTGTTTATTATGACTTTAGAATTAAATGAAAGAGAAACTTTATGGGGCCAGTTACACTGCCCGATGTTTGACCCCCTCGACGTTCATACACACACACACACACACACACACACCACATACACATACGCACACACACATTACACACCCTCAGCAGTCGAAAGCCCTGTGTTTCTCTCTCACCACAATAACAACACCTCAGCTGCTCGGGTCGTGTAGTATCTCCATTCAGCAGTGTGCAGGGATCGGAGAGGTGCTTTAGTTTTACGCACAGAGGCAGAGTAAACAACACGAAGGGAAGGCGGGGTCACACATGAAAATTGCTTCTATGTAGTCATAAACCCAGCCGAGCAGTTTTAACCCAATAAACAAAACAAAGACACCTCGTGAAGATTACGCTCTTTCGTGTTTTAAAAAGATTACTGTGATCCAGTTAAGCAGTGGATTACAAACCGCTGCTCCCCAACACTAATAAAGACACTGACTGCAGAGAAAGAAACAAGTTTGAATGATTTTCATGTAAGAATAAAAATCAAAGTATCAGTGTCACCCTCCATTAACAAAGGTGTTCAGATACAGTGCGAAAGAGTGAAGTTATTCACGGCGGTATAAGCTTCATCACCGGAGCCATTCCACTATCAGGTTGTCACCACTTGGGTCTGTGTGTGTGTGTGTGTGTGTGCGTGTGTGTGTAAGTGTGTGTAAGTGTGTGTGTGTGTGTGTGTGTGTGTGTGTGTGTGTGTGTGTGCGCGCGCGCATTTACTTCATTGTGGGGTAACGCGCGATAACCCGTCTCATTATCTGCAGTCTCCAGTCTGAAAGACAGACAACACCTCGCAGTGGACAACAGGTGCACAGCGACTCCCTGTGGTTCAACACCACCACCGCAGTAAGACCTCCTTAACACCCCACCCCCGTTAAGTTCTTGCTGTTTAATTACACGAAGTGTCTGAAACCCATGACCAAAATAGTCATTCATTCTGTCATTGTGTTAATTATGAATGGAATTATAGAGAAAACAAATTATTCTCCCTTTTGCTATGGACCCCAAAGAACTCCCTCAAGGACCCCTGGTATAGAGTACATATTTCAGACTTCGATTTATTTGTCATCTATTTTTTAGTAATTCTGTTGCACTGCTGTACCTTTATTTTAATGAAGTAATTTAATTGCACTAAGTATTAACAATTGCTTTCTTGTAATACAAAAAAAAACCTAATTTACACTTTATCCTGGGTTTAAGTGAACAAGCAGCAGCATTTCTGAACCTGTGACTGTTTGTTTACGCTCTCTTGTAAGTTAGTCAGAGTGGGAAACTGTGACCTACATGTGACACCATGATGTCACATGAGGGTGACCGAGGTGTATAAGGTCACAGTGTCACGTGAATTAAAGTGTCAGGAGGGGTTTGTCATCTGAGGTAGCTGCCAGCCTGTATGACTCACCTGTTCCAAAGGTCAGGTGCTCTCTGACATTGATGTCCCTTCACCAGGCGATGCTCCGTCCCTCAGGCTGGACATGTGATTCATCTAATCTACATGTCATATTGTAGCAGTTCACATGCACACACACACAAAAACAGTCCTCTTGTAAAAACTTGAGCTCATTAAACTAAAACCTCTGACACATTCTCCGACTAGTCAAACTAATGTGTGACTTTATTAGGCTATTTGGTTATTCTGACAAATAACTATAATTGACTTAAACATAATGTACTGGGGGACTGGGAACATTCATCTTTATAGGGCTCATCTGATGTGATCTTTTTTTTTTTTTTAATGTCAAATAAATTTAAATCAGCTTTTCTTGATTGTTTCTGTTCATTAAAACAAATGAAAATGATGAGATCAGATTTTGAGTGGGTTAAGTTGAGCTGTGATTAATGCCACACTTATCTGGTGATTATCATTTTGATTGTGATCAGAAACATGAAACAGAATTTTTCCCTTTGAGATCAAAACGGGTAGAAATCTGTGTGTGGTGTGCTGGTTCCCTCTAGTGGTGAAATGTACTTACTACTACTTCTTTTAACGGCTTATTTTAAAGCAGTGTGTTTATTTTAATTCTCTCATTACATAAAATAAATGTAGATTATTAAATAAGATACCTAGTTTGACCTTATTAATATAATATATCTTACTAAGCAATGAAGTGTATAAACATTATGCTCCTGAATGGATTACAGATCATGATGATGATCAGTTTGATCATAAAGGTGCTTTTGTTTTGATCATTTACATAAAACTCCACTCAAACACAAAATAATCTCCATGTCTGATCTTGTTACTCAGTTTCAAACGGGTTACAGATTTACTTTGAGAAGTGGGAGGAGGACTTCTGCTCCTCAGGCACTAGTTCTCTTTCGAACAGATATTGTCAGCTGATGTTTGAGAGGCCATGAAAATGCAACAAGAAAGTCTGAATTCATTAGTTTAGAAGATAATCTCACAGATTTCAGATTTCATCGGATTTCAGATTTCATCGGAGCAACAGGTATGGTCAGTCAGCCACTGTGACGTCCTCCAACCTGTTTCTCTGACATTCGCAGCAGTATGATCCTTCATCTTTAAATACACTCACACACACACACACATACACACTCACACACACTGGCTTAACTTGCTCTTTCACAGAAATGGAAATAGCCAGAGGGCGAAATGTGTGTTAAAAAAAAAAGACCCGGGCTCTGCAGACTCTTGATGTCCATTGATGGAGCAGAGAGCAGAAACAGGTTTGCACAGTTTGTATTGTTAAGTGATGTCCTCTGAATGTGCTCCGATACATTCAATGAATCACTGCAAGACACTGACCCAAGAAAAACGTTTGCGTTTACAGACTTCTGTGAGACAGAATGAAAAGTAAAGTTCAGTTCAAACAAAATCTACAGTAGAAATTATATGTTTGACAGCATTTAACCTAGTTAACACTTATGAACCACGTCTTTTTCTTGTCTGCAAATTGAAGTGTTTTTTGATCTTCTTTGTCATGGCTGCTGTGGGTGGGTGTTTTTTGTTTTTGACCTATGAAGGCATTAAGAAAAAAAAAAGGGGGGCCGCTTCCAAGGTGTTGCCATCCACCCCCACCTAGACCACTCACCTGAACAAACTCATCCTTTTGAAGTAACAGAGGGGCTGCAGGCAACACCGTGGGGCCCTTTAGAAGGAGGATGAATGGTCACTCGATCCCACAATCCCACGTGGCACCTATAAAACTGTTTTCTCTGCATGCTGCCTTTTAAGCTTGAAGGTGGCCATCGTTTGACACACCCGGCTGGGACCGTTTCCTGGATGAATTAGGAACTGTTTCCTACGTAACGACCCGCTCCACCAAATCATGTATGTGTCTATAAGCTCGTCACAAACTTCAAAGACATGCATCTTCTCAACAGCAATGAGCAGCGCAGACGCAGTGATGTGATCCTTTAATTATGTCTTGTTATAGGATGAAACTTCAGCTGTGCAACTGATACATTTACATAACACCCTATGTGATCTGTTATTTTTTGATTACTTTCGTGAAAGAAAGCTAAACCAAAGCAGTTCATCCATTGCATATATTGTTTAATGAGGTGTGCAATGCTGTCAGCATTTGATGCAAATGCTTCTTGAGTTTAAAGCCCTGCAGTTACATTTCTGCGTGTCCTCTTTTATTTTCATTAAACTCTGTTCCTTGGTGACGACTCAAGATTTCGTATAGGCTACCTTAGTGTTACCAAAAACTGCTGAAGTCTGGGTGTATTGATAAGGACACATCCTGGCTCCCCTTGTGGACGTCTGTGGTTCTCTTTTTTTAAACCTTGAAGAACTGCTCATTAGCCACAGCTGTCATTGCCACTGATTTTATTTACTAATATCTCAATAAAAATAGAGCAGAAAGTGCTTCCTGCAAAAGCTGTTGGCACATTGTCCGACATGCAATGGGTTGATGTTTCAGCCAAAACATGCACTGAAATAAACCTGTGCCCGGTGCTTTAAGAACATCTTGTGCAGAGTTAAAAATAGCTCTTGAAATGTTTTCATAATGCTTTTGCAGAGGCAAAGAACCAAATTAAAATACGTGATGAAAAGGCAGTCATGCATCGCTTGCACCTAAGTTGTTCTGTTCCTTTCAAAATGACACTTTACAGCTGTGTGCTTTTGTCTTCCTGTCCCTTGACCTAGATTTGAACTCTGCCTCTCCATTATTCCAGCTGCATTTCATAGTCTGTAAAGGTCAGAGTTGTGACGTTGGAAGCTTCATAGTTTTTAAATGAGTTTGTAATTGTAGGAGTTAAAGAGGTACGTGCTCTGAATCAGAGATTGTCATTGTATTAAAATAATATCTGTTGGTTAGAAACGATAAATGTCTTCAAAGGAGCAGCATCACTCAAGGGGCTTTTTGTTTTTGAATGCAAATTGTTTTATATACCATGCAGTCAAACATTATAAACTGAGTTTAAAGAAATACTAAAAGCCTGGGGCTACTCCTGCCATTCATTTACCTTTACAATTACAAAACCTCTCTCCTCACAGTTTATGATCCACAGTGGCCACTGAGTTTCTCGACCCTGAGTGGGCCTCATCCAGCCTGTGGAGAATGTTGCCTTTGGCTGCGGGTACAACAATACCAATCATTTTAAACACACACACACACACACACACACACACACACACACACACACACACACACACACACACATTTATTTTTCTACAAAATAAACTCAGAGGGACAGTTAATAACAAACCAATGTGCAAAGAAGACCACAAATTAGAAAAATATTTTAGAGGTTAAGTCAGCTGCTTTGGGCAGCGGCTGAAAAAACACTTGAATCCTTTAAAAACAGCACTAACACATTTGAATGTTGCATTCAAAACTGTGGTTAAATGTACAGAGGTATTAGGCATCCCACTAATCTATAACTAAAAGTAATTTGAAGAATGTTTCCTTGAGGGTTAAAGGTATGGATGCATTAACATGATGTTTAATCACCAACTGATCACAGGATATGATCTTTTACAGGCCTGGATTAAGAATGCAGAGGCTCCTGGTCATAAAATCTTGGAGCCCTCCCTTTGCTCCCCACACACATGCAATCCAGGTTTTGAATTCTAGGTTATCAGTGGAGGCTACTATCTAATGGGAACACCTGTAGCTTGAACAGGATGTACACTGACAGGCTACAGCGATGATCACAACCTGAAGGACAATGTCAGCACCTGTAGATGTATTCATACAGGATTTACACCATGTGATGGCAACAACACTTTCCTGAGATGGCAGCAACAATATCAACACATGAGCCTACAGTGTGCATCTGAATTACATACACAAGCACATACTGGCCCATCTCCACCAGTACAGATCTATGATTCAGATTCTTCCATCTCACACACACACAGACACACACACACACACACACACACACACACACACACACACACACACACACTAATCGACTCGTACAGCTCTGCATAGGTAGACTTATAACAAATAATAATATATGTAATCTGTATAATACAGGATTTCCACCAGATCACACATCCTGGCAGAAAACACAATGATACAACAGCCAAATATTTCCATATATATTAAATGTATCAAATATATCCAATCACATGCTTTTCTAACAGAGATATTATGTTGTTGTTAGTTAGCTGTTCAATCACTGAACTTTGTTATGAAAACAATGCTCCCTATCAACCTTTAACAGCCCTCCTCAGTCACTTCATCCTGGCAGCTGAATGGTTGAAATAGATAAACGTAACAGATGAACTGAGGGTCAGTCAAACTGGTAACTTACCTGCCACTGGGTCTCTGCCATCCGCTCGGGCTCAGGTGGAGATGAGGGTGGGGCAGTTGAGCAGGTGTGTGTTTCAGGACTGTTGCTCTCTGCCTCTGTTTACCGCTGATGCTCTGTTGAACTAAAGTTAGTGGCTGCTGTTACTGTCCTCCTCCCCTTCCGCGTTAGCATCGTCCTCTTAATGCTAACAAGCAGACTTTTCACAATAGGTCATACAGATAGTTTGTGTTTCTGAATTCCCGCCTCTGTCTTTGATGTTTGACTGCTCCAATGTTTGTTTTACAAAATCAAAAAGCAAGTATTAGGCCACAGTTGGCAGGGGTTTGGTGGCCCCCTACAGTTCAGAGGCCCCCGGGCACTGTTCGACTCGGCCCAGTGGATAATCCGTGCATGTAAAACCTAGTTTTGCAAAGACCCAAGATAAATGGAGTGAAGAGAAAAGTGCAACAATATCCTCTGAGCTACAGCTGAGTGAAAGTATAAACTTTTCCTGGTTATGCAAGAGAGAGTTAAAGGTGGTTTTGCCATGTGTCATCAGTTGAGGGTTTTTTCCAGCTACCACATTGCATCTTGAGGAGGATGTCCTGAATGGATCTTTAACAAACCAAACCTGATGATGTAGTCCAAGCAAAGGTTAGGCCTATAACTCAGCAGTGGCTGCTTGGAAAACTCTTAAAAGCGTCTGCAAGTCTCAGTTGTTGGGGAACAGACAGTTTCTCCATCTGTGGGCAAATCAAGCTGTTGATGGCTGTTGAGGGAGTTTACACGACACTGGTGGACACATATGAACTCTTCTACGTTAAAATAACCACAGTCCTCGAACTCCTGGGTTTCCTAAGTGAAAAAATTATGTAACTACAGTGCTATAGTGCTGTAAACATAAAGCTTCCAGAAAGTAAAATAGCCACAAAGGTTTCATAATCTGTAACTAAAATATATATAGACATATCAGTATGCCCTAATAAGAGAAACATTTGGGTTGCTAGGTTGTGAAAACTTGGCTGGTTTTGATGCTCTTCGTGCATGGCACTCGGTTTATCTTCATCAGGAGGTCTCCTCCAATGGACAACTTGACTTGATTACCTTCTGGAAAAGTGCTGCAAGGAATGTGGACCACAAACCATTCATCAACAGCTTATTGACATTTACAACTACATGATTGATGTTTTTGTTTAAAACATTAGGGTATAACCCCAGTAGCACAGAGACTGAAAAGTGTTTGATGGATTATTAGAGAGTGAGAACCTTTAGGTATTTTTCAATGGATTTGGTTATAAAAAAAAAACTGTTAAGAGATTTTTTACACCTTGACAACCCAAAAGTTGCTTTTATCAGTGGTAATGACTGCTACACAGAACATCAGAAAAAAATAATTATTAATAAAGCCATCAATTATAAATTACAAACCCTTTTTAAAGGCTGCTCATCTTAGCAAATCCTTGAATGGTCATGTCCATCCTGCACTAACATTTTGACTACAGCAAAATTGTGAAAGTGTGATAATCAAAAAAGCTATAAACTCATCATAAGCATTTACCACAAATAACAATTACTGTCTTTATTTGCGAATTTATCTGTTTGTTATTATAAAGATAACTAGATTTTATTTTGCTATTTTCTGACGTCAGATGCGTAGGTTATACGGAAGTGACGACATAAAAAAATACTCAAAACATGTTAGTAAGTAGCTTTTTATACCATGTTTTTTCAATTTAACAGTGCATTATGGTGGATTTACTTGTATTCCACCTATTGTTACTATGGGATTTTAAAGCTTTAACTGTAACTCATCCGCGTTTATAAACAAAACGTATAAACGGATGATCCTCAATTTAACCCGCCAGATAGGTCAGGCTGTCAATTTGAAGAAATAGCGGAGAGTAGCAGAGACAACACTTCTCTATTAATTAATCTGGTTTTAAAATAAAACAATTTACATTTGTGGTTTTAGGTGTGTATTTTAATTTGAAGAGATAGACCGGATACAGCACTGTTACTACTGTTACTGTGACACTAAGCGACGCCATGCCCATGTGATGTGTGTGTCTGGAGTGTGTAGACTGTACTGTCCTCGATCTGGAGCTGTTTGTCTGTTTGTGGCTACAGCAGTTCTCAACGTGAGTGGTTCCCAACCGCTAAATGGGTTTCTATTTACAAAGCGGATTTCAAGCGTTCGTACTGATGTAGCGTCAGCAGCTCCTGAACTTATCCGGACTGCAGTCAGTAATCCCATAAATTCAGCTGGTAAGTAATGTTATCTTCATTTTAACACCGCAAAGAAATTATTTTACTCATAAATTGCGGAACACAGTCTCGAGTAATGATGGTTTCACGTCAGTGAATGGTTAACAAGCTAGTCAGTGAACTTAGCTTGCCAGCATGGCCACATAGTAAAAAAAACCCTGCTACAAATAGCTAACGCAGCTAGCCAAGTAGTCTGACATCAAGGCTTGACATTCATAGCTGTGCAGATACAGTGATTTGTTTAGCACCTGATATCCTTCAATTTTATACTTGTACAGTGGTTATGCCAAAAAGTAGTCGCCATTGCTGGCACATGACAGTCTTGCCTCTTCTAGTTTTGAAGAAATGCGTTGGTTGGTATGAGTAGGCGGCGTCAGGGAAGAAGTCTTGACTACATATTTAATCTGCTGTCTGTACTGCACTGCACTGTACTGTGCTGTGGTGAGCTGAGCAGTCAGGGGAGGTATTCAGGAGTCAACCGCCAAAACAACCGCAGGACGTGATTTTCAGGTTATTCTCTCCGCCCTTGTCTTCGTAACGTTCATTTCCTCCGACCACCCCAGGATGCTGACAGTCACTTGGGTGGGGCTGACGCGGATGACAGCACACGGGAGCAGAGCTCAGGGATAAACCTAACCGCACAGGATCATTTTAAAGCATCTTGAGCGGTTGGTCCGACAAGCCATGACCAAGCCCGAGTCGAAGAAAAGCGGAGTGGCCGCGATCAACGCTACCGGCAAGTGCGCCACAGCGTCATCGGCCGCCGAGCAAGTCAACAACGGCTCAGTTGAACCGGGCTGTCCGGATCAGAGCACACCAATCAAAGCCAAGGTGATGAAGCAGACCTCCAGGGAGAGCCTGCACCGGAGAAACACGGAGTGCGAAGTCTACGACGACGGGACCAACACCTTTTTCTGGTGAGTGCTGTCTGCCAATGTCAACAGTGTACATGTCAAATACTGAATGCTGCATCGTCTGAAGTAATGGGGTTGTTCTGTCACTGCATACATGGAAATATTTCCAATTCAGATTTCTGCAGAAAGATGCATGTGTTTGGTGACAGCAGGGTGTGTTATAGGTTTCAAGGTGAACTGAAAGACAGGCCCAAGTGACCTCCATTAATCACAACAAATACTGTGACCTTGTTCCAAATCTTTAAATGTACAGTGATTTATATTGAAAGCCTGAGGTCAAACTGAAATGTGTTTTGGTGAAATTGTACAAACATAAAATGATAGGAAGGAATCACCAAGGATTACTCCACAAGGTGTCAGTTTCAGAGGTGCTCTGCTAATTTTTCCAGTGCTGTCATGGGTGCTTACATTGCACATCCAAGCTCAGAGCTTGTTGTTGACATGAGAATTGCTAATGTCCCAGCCTGCAGCTTCAGCAGAGAGAGATCCATGACAGGCTGGAAGCCAAGACAGATACTCATGTCCATGCGGTAAACTGGAGGAGTGAGTTCTGTGTGCACCCATACAAATACACACACACACACACACAGAATGCAGGTGTATTCTGGTAAGGGTATGAGGCTTGTCTGGAAAAGTGACATTCTCTTCCTCAGCCGTCTTTAATTTATAGCTACTATGGCCCCATCAACCTGTCGCTCCTGTGTGTCTCGGCTCCGCTTTGTGCTTACAGCAAGGGGCAGTAAAATATCTGCTAAGCTATCCAGTGTCTTTGGCAGCAGAGGTAGCTGGTCGTCCCAGAGAGAAACCTTAATGAGACTTTCTCATTACTGTGTTACAGCCTTGGAATCAAGGTTTCCTGATATTGTAATACTGGAGGGATAAAAAGGAGCTAAGACGCCAAGATACTTTTGTATAATGAAGTAATTAAAGCAGCAGCATCCCTGCAGTATAGAGAGGGGTTTCTGTTGTAGACTAAATACAGGAAACACCTCTTAGTTTAGGAAGTACAATTTAACAGAATCACAAGCTACATCCTACAAAATGACCATACATTTAAATCGACACCTCTCTAAAACCGTTTAAACAGATTCTGAACATCATAACTGTCTTGAAGGTATGATTTCTTTTGGGGTTTGTTGTATTAGATTGCATTAGCTGTAGCTAATAAACTGGCAGCTGAGTGTATAGACAAATATCAAGATGCAATATAGCATCAAAGTGTTATGATTTTTGATTAAGTGCAAACTCGATTCGGTGACAAAATGACCCACTCTGCTTGTGATGTATGTGATTGCTGTAATGGAATTTGGTCTCTCAGGGGTTGGTTGGCACTCCCATTTTTCTCATAATGGAGAACTGATAATGAATGGCTTTGTAGCTGTTTACCTTGTGGTTTAGTGTGAAAACCTGTGAACATTGTAAAACTTATGACATAGAGAATTTAATGTGTATGGCCAAGTATTGCATGCATAAATGCATTGAAATCAAGAAACAAAAATGTGTAGTATCTTAGTCTTCCTGGTCAGAAGTCGCCATAAAATTCATATTATTTAAAAATGCACAAATCTCACAAAATCTCCTCAAATGAAACCATGAGTTTGAGAGCTGACTCATGATTACATCGAAGAAACTGAGTGTTAACCAAACCAAACAAAAGCAGTGAAAGTTGGTTGCTTGTTGTGGAGTCAATACAGAAACACAGTAGCTGTGTGTGTGTGAGTCTCCTAGGTTAGGTTAGAGTTACTGCTAAGAGCTGTTTGTTGATGATGGTAGCTTCCTCTGGTTGTTAAGGAGGGTAACCATGTGCCCTGTGACCTGGCTTATTAGCACAGATTGGAGCTGGGGAAATGTTTTATTTTGTCTTACTGAGAAAAGAGGAATTGTGTGGATGGACCTTATATAGAACTCAGAGTGATGAAGCTAAATTTTGTGCTGACAATGCTACTTCAGGCTTTTCCTTAAATAGATTTTCTGCATACACATTTCAGTTCTAAGAGACTTCTGAGATTGTTTTGTGCATTTAGATTTCTGATGGTGTCATGGAAAGTGTTTTATTTTTAAATGTTATTTAAGAGAACAACTCTAAATTTAGGGTAGTAACATCACTCAAAAGAAAATTGTGCTCAGCACAGGATTTAATGTTATCTAAGTGTCACGAGGCCAGCAAATTTGTGGTTTATAACAAAATTAGATCATGGAAACCAGAGGTTGTTATCAAATGCATGAAACAGCATGTTGTATTAAATAAAGTCCAATTTTTTGGTCACAAACTGTATATGTCAAGCGTTATTCAACCCCACTGTCAGCCTGAGGACAACATTAGGATATTTGTGCATATGTTGTGCATATTAGTCACAGACTGTCTTCAACCAGTGGCTTGTTTTATCAGGATGCTCAGCCTCAATCTTTGTGGCAAGTTTTATTCTAAGATTAGCCTGGCTCTCACTGTCACCAGGCTGGCATTTCCGCTGCGTCTTTTCACTCCCGGTGGTGTTATGTGGTTGTCAGGCAAGAGAGAAGCTGGGTCCTCCCTTGTGTCTCCTGCCAAACAGGTTGGATAAGGAGGTAGAACAGGGAGAAAATGCGAATGACACCTGGTGTGCCGTCTCTGTGAGTCAGACTCTGAGCCAAAGGGCTGGCAGAGGGGGTGACATTCTTTAGTTTGACGGATGACAGCAGTGATCTAAATACAAATGAAGCTTTTAAGCCACTGCTATACATGCAGTATCCATTAAATGATAAGACTAGCGTTGTTTTATCTTTTTTATTAACAAGTCCCCTGTTGACTGTGTAGGTACAATCTCATTAGAGTTTATAGAAATATAGCTCATACCTCAGTCCCATTGACCTCCACTGCTGTCCTAAATCTATTAAAAACACAGGAAGGAGCCGCACTGTTGCACAAGGTGACATTTTTCTTTAATTTTCCTTTATGACAGCAAACATTGATGGTATATTATACAACTCCATGACTGCACGGTCAGTGTCTGGAGGGCAGCTGTGTCAGGCAGACATCTTTGAGCATACGCAAGGATACGATTTCAATATTTATGCATTGCTTTGCTTTGGTTTCGATGAGCTGACAGGAGCAAATTACACTTCCTGTGTTTATCATGAAAAGCTGCATTAACTGTCTTTTTTGGCCTCTGGGGAGCAAAACAACATCCAAAGAAACTGACAGATACACAGCCACTGCATATCATTAGGTTTAAAAGTTGTTAAGACACACTTGCTATACTTACTGCTGGGACAGGTCTCCAAATGTTGTTGGGTTTCTGGCCACCTGTCGCATGTTAAGTCCAATATTCACTTTCCTTTTAGCTCTATTTTGGCCTCTACTTGCTTATGAGGAAATATCTGGGTCTTAACCAGAGCCTGACCAAGATGTTAGTGTCACTAGCTTTTACCTTTTTATTTGACATTTCTGCACATGACAAGTATTGGTCACAATTCTTAAAAGGAACAAAATTTATGGAATGCTTAGCTTCAATTTTTGTTTTTGTTATATGTTGGAAATATAGCTTTGTCAGATTTTTGTCACTACTTAATTGGCCACAATAACTTGATAACTTTGTTGTTGTTGCTTGGTGCTCGACAGGTGCTGAATAGTGGAACAAAAGACTAGAGTCAAGCAACAGTTTACAGGTGTCACCTGTACAAGTTTCCAGTGAAGCTACCTTTTATTTCTCTTTAACTGAAGGGGCACTGCTCGCATTGGCCTCATTGGTGGATGTTGCTCTATTATTAGCCAAATGGATACTGCTGGCTGCTGTTTTTTTATTTCACAATGAACTTCACAGTTCACTGGGTTATAGTGCTGTTTGGTATCAGACAATGTTTTTAACTGCACACCCTGAACAAATAAAGGATTTGCAATAGGTCAGACTTTTAAGAGTGACTGGATCGGCCCTGTTTCCGATTCTGTTGATTTCTTTGGTACATCCTGAATAATAATGATTACTGGCTGATTCCAAGGTCCTTTCAGTCAATCTAAGCGTCTCTAGTTTAGTGTTAAACCATGACTCTACCAATACTCCCACCATTCACCTCATCTCCCTCTCTCACTCTCTCTGTGAATGATATTACTACTATTTCCTTGTCAGCTTTCCAAACACAATTTAATTGCTTAATCCTTTTACGCCTTTTTAATTGAGAATTCCTGGGGCTATCCATTACCTTCTGTATGTTCTTTTGACTCGTACATTATCAGCAAGTAGTTAAATAAAACTTTGCCCCCTCAGCTGAGATAAATCCCACAGATAGCACTGACTTATATCTGCTCTACTATGGTGTGTTACTGTGTGTTACGTACAGCAAAGGCCAAGGTTTTTTTTTCCTGCCATGGGGTGATATGGGAGATATGAGCCTATGGCCAACATCACAGCCTTCAAACTCAAGTTCATCTGCTTAACCAAAGTATACAAATGTTATCAGTTTAACAGGCCAGATACAAACTGCTTAGGATTTTCACAGTCCACAGTCAGACAGTTATTTTTTTTAGTGTTTGTTGCATAACCTTTTGTTATTTATTATTGGTGGAAGTAATCCAGTTTCCCAACAGAAATTTGTTTCAACACATCTCCATTTCACTTTTCTTCACTTAATTTTTCCCCTATATTTACGTTTGATTAACAGCAACAAACACTTTTCAGTCACAAGCACAGGATGCCTAAAAGGTTTGTTAAGATACTTTGTGTAGTAATCACCAATCTGATCTCAGCTCAAATTACAGTGCATTAATATTGCTAAAAATGATCCCTTGGTGACGTCAGATAGCATCAGCAGGTTTTTTTTTTTCTCTCTCCTCCAGTGTCTTTTATTGTTTGTTGTTTATTTTTTGTATTAATATCCCTCTCTCTGTCCCTCCTCTCCCCCTCTCTCTCTCTCCAGGCGAGCCCATACTGTGACAGTGCTGTTCATTCTGACCTGCGCTCTGGTCTACGTCACACTGTTGGAGGAGACCCCCCAGGACACGGCCTATAACACTAAAAGGTCAGTACGCTGCGCTCGTCACTTCCTCTGTGTCTCTGCAGGATCCAGCAGGCTGCCCAAAAAAAAATCCACTTAATCCTCTGGGGCATTTTTATTGGACTGAAATTTGATATGATACTTTTGGCATCATTTTTTTTCTAAGTCATCAGAATCTCTAGTGATTTCAAGGTTTATCCTATATTTTTAATTTTTAATGTTGACTCAAGCCAGGTTTAGATGTCGATTTGTGTCCATTACAACAAGACTTTAACAGCCACTTTAAAGGTCCCATATTGTGTAAAGTGAGATTTCCATGTATTTTTTATTATAAAGCAGGTCCAGGTTCTATATGAACACTCTGAAAGAATCAAAGTGTTCAGTCCACAGAGAAATGCACACAGCCTATATTCAGAAACTGAGCCTTAAAACAAGCCGCCAGGACTTCTGTAACTTTGTGATGTGACAACAAAGCAATCACCACCCTCAGCCATGCCCCAAACCCAGCACACCCACACCCACCCCCCAGCCTTGCTGGATTTGGTGTTGACCTGCAATCTGCTATATTTTTATATGATCATTCAGGAAACAGTTACTAGAGCTCCAGAGAGAGGCCCGAGAGAGGAGATGTAAAACTACTTTGAGTAGGTTTTTGGTCCTTAAAACCACTAATACACCTTCTTATGGATATCAAAACTTCAAATAAAGCACAGGAAAAGTGTAAACTTTGGGACCTTTAACTTAGAGTAAGTGTCTGTTAGTGTGAGGAACCAGCTGATGTACAAAGTACTTACCCTTTTGTATGTAAAATGCTGGGAAGTTGCAAAAGTGTGTTTGTTTATGAGCCTTTTTGGGGTCATGTCACATTGTTATTCAAGGCCCACAGAATAGGTCACAGAACAAAACCAACCAATAAGCATAGCAGTTCTAATATTTAACACCATTTAACACCAGTAGAATTCCCGTTGAGTGCAGCTGGCCCTCTTTCAAGGCCACGTGTAGCTGATGGCTGTGAAAAAGAAGAGCATGGACACCAGGTCACCATTTGATTAGATTAAAAACTGGCAAGTGACTATTACTCTTTACTCTTTCAATCTTGAATAAATGCAAAATGAGTGAACCAGTTTCTCTTAGTAGTACCCAATCATACCAGAAAGTGCCACACAGTGAAGTCGGTGGCACTAGAAGCTTGCTGGTGACTGTACCGACAGGTCTACGCTTCCTGAAAACAGCATAATAAAAAAAGCAGCACTTGAGAAGTGCAAAGAGTCACCTCATGTCTTTACCTTTTGGTAAATTGTATTCATATATATATCAACAGACTAACAAATATACAGTTTTGCTGTGGCTACTTACTGACTCCATTAGTGTTGCTTCTAGTTCTGCAGAGCGGGCTTTCATAGAATTAGATGGTGTGACACAGTTTCTTGTATTTTGAACTTTCTGGTTTCCTCTGTTCTCTGAACTCTCATGGTGGTTTATGATTGGTTAAAGACTCAAATGTGTGTGTCAAAGTTCACCAAAGTAGAACTCTAATGTGAAAGCTCAGCGCACATTTACTAACACGAGCGAATCCACCGATTTCAGCAGATACATTGAAATTAAATGATTTTGGTTAGAAATCCCGCTGTTGTAAACGCTGGTATGTGTGGATGTTATTGGGGTATGGTAAAGCAGCGTAAAGCACATCAGTTTGTTCCTAGTTTTATCATATCCCTCTAGGCCTCTGTGAAGTTCTCCCAGTTCTCCCCTTTGGAGTGAGTTGCTGCCCCAAGTGAGGGAGTTAAGTATCTGCGGATCGGTGCGGTGCGGTGGGGTGGGGTGGGGTGTGTGTGTGTGTGTGTGTGTGTGTGTGTGTGTGTGTGTGTTTGAAAGAACGGCCATCTGAGCTCCTTCCTGTTGTATTAACTAACGACCCGGAGTGTTTGGAGACTTACTTATTACAAGAACATGCCATTAGTTTAATGGATGATGTGAACTAAGAGTGTGGAAAAACGTTCTGTAATTTGAGACTTATGATAATGAGCTACTTTGATTTTTTTAAGTTTCATTTGCTTTGAAGCAGTGGGGCTGTATCTGTGGGAGTTTAATTGGAATAGTACACGCACAAGTAAGCTGCATAAATGATGTGAGTGTTTGTGACAGAGACTGAGTGGTTGTAGGTTGGGTTTGTGAAGGATTGTGGGATTGCTCTTAACAGGATTTGCTGCAGTCAGCATAGTCCGGCTCGTCGGGATAAAGACCCTAGATCTTCTTCCTGGCAGCGGCACACACTCACACGCACAGTCCGAATCTCTTTCACGTACTCATTCACACACTGTTGGGCACACTCATCCTCTCACACTCATTTTGAAAAACTGGACAAATGGCTCACTCTCGCTAGTTCACACACATGTAACCTCACTTTGACACATACTTGTACACTCACTGTCCTACCCACACACACATGCACAATCAGTCATTCAATCACACACACACACACACACACACACACACACACACACACACACTCATGCTCCCACACTTGTTGGCAAGCACGAGCTGTAATCTCATTCCAGTCCATGTCCAGTGTCTAAGCTTCCCCTGTTCATTTGTAAGTTCAGAAGAGCGTCTGGTCTCCGGGTTTTCAGATCTCAACACATCAGCAATGAACGGCAACACGACCTGATGGCAACAGGTTAACACTGGCCTCATGTGCCCAGTCTTTACATAAGTCAACACAGAAATGGTGATAAGGAGTAATTGTCCATGGCCAGCTGCTGAGACAGGCCTCCAGATTCATGTTATATCAAATTATGCCCCGTTACTTTCCCCTTCCTTCCCTTTGCACTTATGTTTAGACCATTTATATCACAGATCTTTAAGAAAAGCCAAAGGTTTAAAGCTTTATGTAGTATAACGTCAACTTAATTTCCATTTCAATTTCCGATTATGCTCTTTTAGGGGGATAGTAGCCAGCATCCTGGTGTTCCTCTGTTTTGGTGTGACACAAGCCAAAGATGGACCATTCACCAGACCACATCCAGGTAAGATGAGAACATTTACCACATAAACAAACCAATGTTTTCTAAACCTGCTTTTCTCAGAATTCCTTAATTTCATTGCCCTAAATCTCAGTCAAAGCACTTTTTTCTCAGACTTTGAAAGTTACAGAGCTGAGGCTTCCAGTACAGCAGCTAAATAGTCACCATCTTAACTAAACAACTATTCATCACATATCTGGGGACCCCTTGTTTCATATCATACCCCCACTCCCCCACCTTGTATTGTGTCTCTTTGTATACTATCAGCTGTGTAACAAAGGGTAAAATGCTGAACAAAAACTAAAAAAAGAGTTTTTTTTTCTTCCACTCTGAATCCTATCCAAAATATGTCAGAATGACATTTGTTTGCCCTGTGTATACTTTACAGATAAGTGCATCCATGAACATCCTCATAAGCATTAAAAAGCACTTGTTTACAAACTGAGCTGTTGAAAATTCATCAAATGTAATAATTGACAGGAACTTTGCACTGTTCATATAGCATGATATTATCAGTAGAAGCCCGGGTACTGAATCATTGATTTTTTTTCTCCTGTGCTCTCCTGTGCAGATGGGTTAGAGAACCTGAGAGCAGTTAGCACTCAATCGATCAATAGCAACATCTGAGAATCTCATGTTGGCTCCTAATATGATGTTTTGATCCTGTGAGTGCTGGGAATCAATACACACAAAGGCTAGTTAAATGTAACTGACAAAGTAAAAGAGACATATTAGTAAATGCCGACTTCTGTTGAAAGCAGGGGAGCTGTTTTCCTGGCATGGGTTAGGTCCAATCAAAACAGTTAGAGAACAAGACAGACAAAAGTCCACACCAGGTAAAAACCTTTAGTTAGTCGAAGTCTTTCCTGGCTCATAGCAGTGATGTCTCAAGGATGGTGTATAGTTTAAACATGGAAATGATGCACTTACTTTAACAGGCTATACTCAGTCCTGCTAAACACATAAACCTCTCCCATGGATCAGAGAGCTGCTGTTTAAGTGCAGAGCAAGGACGAACAAGTTGGGTTTTGTTGTACCTGGGTGGTGCACGTGTGAAGTATGCCGACAGTCAGAGTGAATATCAATAGATCATAAATCAATCTAAAGTAATGTTCGCTACCTGCCACTCTCTCTTCTTTCTTTTTCTCTTCTTTCCCTCTCCCCCCCTCTTAGCTCAGCCAGGTGTCTCCACTTTAGCCCTTGTTTCAAATTAAAAGCCCTCTGCAGAGTTGTGTAATTGCGACAGTAATTTTGCAGCAGGGGGAAAGGAGACAGGAAGAGTGACTTGTTGGATAATATCCTGCACTCATACACACCCAATGTTTCCACAAACAGAAATTGGGAAGGCTTATTTTAGCACTTCATATTGTAAACCTATAATCACTACCTAGTTGGTAGTTTGCAATGGATAAATGCTGTGGTTCAGGTAAACACAGAAATTAAACTGTACATTGGCTGAATGCAGTAGAAACTCTGTGGCAGAACTTTTTCTCATAAGTCTGCACCATTACTGAATGTGGTTCTTTTAGAGTTTAAGCTTATTGTTTGTTGGTTTGACAGCATCAGCTGGTGTATAAAGAAAATGTGATTATTTTCTAAACTTCATCAAACTGGTTAGGTCATATATCACATGTTGAACCGTATTTGGTGAGGCTGAGTATATGAGCCTAACCATGACACTGTGTACCTCTGGCTATTTAGGCTTTAACCAGGTTGTTCATGTAGAAGCCACATCTCGTTTCTCACACAACACACAACTAACTCCAGAGGGAAGGAAGGAAGGAAGGAAGATAACAGGGTGTGGAGGACAGATTGAGGCACATACTGAATATTGTTGGTTGATGGAGGCGTGAAGTGGCCGGGCAAGAATTTGTGCCGCTGTTGTTGCATTACTTGTGCCTTCTTGCCCCCTCCTTTTGTTGTTTGAAAGACAAGGGGGTTTTGTTGTTGTGTGTGCATTGAGTAACTATGTCATACACACTGACCTGTTGATCCAGCCAAGTAGGTTGAGTTGTTGTTCCCAATGTTGCAGTTAGGTTGAAACAACATAGGTTTGTATCCTGGGAAAAGACCTGCAGGGGTTTTCAGATTTACAACCTGCAACTCCCACTGGATCACCGGCTGGGATAGTCACAGCAAACTGAGCTTATAAATATGAATTCACAAGCTATGACAGTAGCATAACAGTAACAGCTGAAATAATAAAAGTTTCTTCATTCTTGTGTGGGGAATTAGTTCAAGGTGCTGTTTAGATATCCCCTGGCTTTTACCACAGTTTATATTACTACAGAATTTCACTTTATCCTTGGCAGTAGAAAAACACACTATAATTCATGCATATACGTATATAGATATATATATCTAAATATATATATGTATATATATATAACTGATTGGTTTAGATACAGTTCAGGGGAAATTCAGCAAAATTTAAATCACATCTCAGAATAATACTTTGGCATGATTGCACACTGTATAACAGGTACATCATTTTTAATCTACCCCCTTAAACTACAGAGAGATTAAAACTGAAGTCATGTTAATTCCCAGATGTGATTCAACATGTTTTATTTTTATTTTTTGGAAGTGACACAGCTGATATGTGTTTCTGTCTGATGAGTTCAGCATGTTGTAAATTGTTGCTATAATTACCACTTTCACTCTCTCTCTCTCGCTCTCTCTCTCTCTCTCTCTCTGTAGCTTACTGGCGGTTCTGGCTTTGTGTCACTGTCGTCTACGAGCTCTTCCTCATCTTCATCCTATTCCAGGTGGGTGCACTGATGATCTTTCTGCTTTGTTCGGCTGAAACACTCACAATAAAACAGTCAGATGGGTATGCATACATCAAAATATGCACATACAAATACATTGTGGAAGGAAAAAAACATACAGCAACCACATGTGTATTGAAGGTATTTCAATTATAAGGTGTACACCTCTTTCTTGGATGGTTTACTTGAACTCTGACCTTTGGTGATGCAGTCCCTGCTCCCAGAACAAGGCACCAGAGCACTGACACAGCCATCTGTTTTCTTGAGGTTCACAGTGACCTTTGGTTTAAATCTTGGATTGGTTAGAGGAACCAAAGCAATGATGCTACTTCCTGAAAAACCATGCGGTGGAGTCCATAAAGGAATCTTAAAACCACGCCTAAACTCTGGCCAAAATAAAAGATTTTGTTGAGAGTCCTGCTCCAATCACTGGTGCTTTATCTGCTGTCATCTGGTCCCACATCTGGGACCCTGGAAGCCTCTTTTCTCTCTCTAGGTTTAATTAAAATGTCTTAACACTGAGCCAAACCAGATCCTGTATAGATAACAACGTTTTACAGCTGGCAAAATGCATCCCATCAGGCCTGGACACTGGTAAAAAAGTTTAAATACTTAAGCCATCTGCCTTCTTGATTTATTCAAGGAAAATTAAAAATCTAAAAAAAGCTTGGTGAAATTATTAAAAACTATTTATGCAACAATAATGTATCATTAACTAAAAATGAAAACTGAATGAGAATGCAAAGAAAACTGATTGTACACTGTAAATTTGATATGCAGTGTTAACAAAAGGATACAGAATAATTCTTTCCTTCATAGTGCTGCACAGGTACAACATTATTATTATAATTATATTATATTATAATTATTGCTAAAATTATATTTGCTTTTTATTTATAAATTGTGGTCAATTGGTTAGTAATCAAAATTATTAGACATGATTTGTGGAGCTGAGTTGTTTTGAGCTTTGCCAGTATGATTAATACAGCAACCATTAATTTGAAAACATTTCAATATGCGGAATATGTCGGTTTTCTATTATGGTTCATTGTAACTACATGAAGCTATTTCTCAGGGAGAATTAAGTGCTGACAGTTTCTATACGTCTCCTGTAAACTCTGTTATCCAGACAGTGCACGATGGACGACAGTTCATGAAGTACATTGACCCCAAATTGGGAGTACCGCTGCCAGAGCGCGACTATGGAGGAAACTGCCTTATCTATGACCCAGGCAACACTACTGACCCCTTCCACAACATCTGGGTGAGTAGTATAGTATTTTGTTTTGTGTTACCCGTGCACCCAGTCTTTTCAGTTGTGATGGTTTGTATTGGTATTTCTGTTTGAATACGCAGTACCACTCAAACTTCTGACCTGGTCCTGCTATTTATATTGTGGTATCCTTCGTGTTATCACTAATAAGGAAATGACCCAGATCTCAATTACTGTGGCAGCCTAAATGAGTCTGTACACATCTCTCTACACTGCTGTCAAATTGGGAGAATCCTCTATTTCCCTCTTACTTTGTTTCTTTCACTCATCCATTCACACACTCACACTCCCTTAGTTCTCCTTCCCCGTCTCTTTCTCCTTAGCTTTCTGTCACACACACACATACAAACACACAGTGAGTGTGCATGTGTGATGACTGGCTCCAGAGGTTTGTGTCTGATGCAGACTATAGCCCGTCAGTTAGAACCAGGTCTTCTTCGTCCCCTGGGGAGACAGTCTGCTGCCGCCGCCATTACCAGGCCCTGTCTCCACTGTTGGCCTGATTTCAGCCTCTGGGGGGGGTCAAACCACCTGCCACTGAATTATAGTCAATCTATAGAAAATCTTTTTCAAAATGTCAAATTATGACAAGATATTTAGAAATAAATTTTATTTAAAATAAAACTGATTTGAATTTTTATGTAAAAGAAGATTTAAAAAAAAAAAGACTAAAATGTACTAAATTACTAGGCAGGAATAACTGAATACAAATGCTTTGTGGCTGAAGGACAAACAAACATACAAACATAATACAGAAGAACTGGTTTTGGTTGTATTTTATTTTTGTGCTTTATGATGCCCAGCTAAGCTTTGTCCTATTCAATTACCCAGTAATCATTGTGCTCATTTCTGGTTGGGACCAGTGTGAACTACATGTGGTGCTTTATTAGAACATAGACAGTTTTAGTTAAAGAGCAGGCCTGCAACTAATGACTCTTTTCGTAATTGATTAATCTCCCAATTATTTTTTCAGAAAATAGTGAATAATGCCTGTTGTAATTTCTCACAGCCCAGTGTGACGTGTTCACATGGCCTGTTTTATTCAACCCAGTGATATTCAGTTTACTATCATATATTCCAAAAATGCATCAAATCCACACGTTGAAGAAGCTGATACCAGGGAGGTGGTTTGGCATTTTTACTTAAAAAAAGACAAAAATGATTAACTGATAATCAAAATGGTTTGTTATTAATTTTCTGCCAATCAACCAATTTATTAATCAACTAATTGTTGCAGCTTTAGTTAAAGGAGCTGTTTTCCAGTTTTGCTATTGGTTCATAGTCAGTGTTAGCATGAACACCTGTTTACTTACCAGTCTGGAAGAAACTTTGTGAGTTCAGCATCAAACTTCATTCCTTTACTCACCAACAGCTGTCTCCAGCAGTGGAAAGCAACGCCAATGTTAACTCTCTTTCACGTCTTTTCATCTCCTGAAGTTAGCATGCTAACCAGCTAGTCCTGGCCCATCTCATCGCTTTCTGATAGCGACTCACTGTAGCCTCCAATCTGCCCTGAAGACGTAGTGCTGCTCAGAGGATATATTATAATCTCTTGTATACGCAACAGTGGCCGAAGCGCTTGTTAAGCAACAATCACCACCACCATGTTCGGCAGCTGAGAAAACTTAAAAATAGCCACTTTAAGAGTGTATCGTGGATATGTGTTAGTTTTTTAAAGCTAAGTTACATCAGAGACATGTCATGTTTTTGCTTTGACATTCATCAGTTGACAAAGTGAAGTTTAACCTTTTCAAAGCTAAAGTTTAGCTTGATGATGTAACAGGTGGGAGCTACAGAGCTTCATTACTGTATTACTGTGGTAATTTTTTCTTAAGACTGAATTTTACATGATAGACAGAAGCTTAATTATATTTTTTATAATGAGTACATGTTAAATTAACATGTTTGTTTTGTTTGTGCAGGACAAGATGGATGGCTTTGTTCCAGCTCACTTCTTGGGATGGTATATCAAGGTAAGTGTGGAGCAGGCTGCCTAATGCTCTGAACATGTCTGAACTCTATATACAGAGGGTGCTCCAGCTGACTGGCCCTAAGTGGGCTGTTGTTGTGCAGTGGCTGTTTAAAGAACAGCCAATCACCACTTCAACTGCCCAAACAACAAAACAAAGCAAACTTTCCATTTGGTTCACCATGAGTGCAGCTGAGCATGTGACATAAAGATGATAAAGTCTATTTGCAGCCATCTGTCCTGTTGACATGCTGAGAGTGAGACCAGTTTCTTAGTCAATAATTACATTTAAGAGGAAGAGATTTTCATAAATCTGACCTACTGAGATTCCAAACACTTAAATTCAACTCATGTTATTACAATATTGGGATAAAAGAATTCATTTATTTACAAATAAAGATGAGGCTGAATAGTTTAAAGCATCTCAATTTCATCTCACGGTCTGATAATAAGTGGTTGATCGGTACGTTAAAAAAATCTCTTCTTTTAAAACTTGATTGCACTTTTCTACTGTAGACTGACAACCAGGGTCTTCAGTCAGCTGTTGTGTGAATCACATCGAAAACACCAGTCTTCTCTGTTGTGTTTTTCAGCAGTGTACAATATTAACTTTCTATGGTCTATCCTTCTGACCTCGTCCCACTCCACGCCATTCTCCTCCTCCTCCTCACCCTCCTCTTTTGCTCTGTTTTCTTCCTCAGACTCTGATGATCCGGGATTGGTGGATGTGTATGATAATCAGTGTCATGTTTGAGTTCCTGGAATACAGCCTGGAGCACCAGTTACCCAACTTCTCTGAATGCTGGTGGGACCATGTATGTACATATATATTACATATATATTACTGCTCTTGTCCTTTACTTACTTATATGCCTCTGTGCTACACACTTTCACTTTCCTTTGGTTATTATCTCTGTATTTTCTATGCTAGAGTTTGCATTGAGACAGTAAGTTGAACATGTGTTTCCTCAAGACAAATCTGACGCTAAGATAGTGATGTCTAAAAACAGAAAGTAATTAGATATAAAAATGCTACCTAAAATGTTTGGTCACTCAGGACCAACTAAAGTAAAGAATCACCTGATACTGTGACGTATTAGAGATGGCAGATTGTTCACAACATCAAGACATCAGCAGACACTAACTGTGGTTCCTGCAGACTTGATGCTGGCAGTGCACTCTAAACTAAATCAAGTTTGGCATGTTCTCAGACTGGTGTTAGATGGAGATTCCTGTGAGCCACCACAGGAACAGACAGGGATTGAGCAGACTCAGATAAAATATAGGACCGGAGGTGCAGGAAATGAGGCTGAATTTTCAATATATTTGGTACAAATAAGTGCTGTGAACACACTGTGATAATCATAGCCAACCTGTAAATTCTGTGCATATGCAGGTGAAACTCAGAGTGTGTAGCAGTGTCCTACTTTAAGAGCTGAGGAAGCATTGTGATTTTTTTTTAATATCCTCATACCTGATGCCTGCTGGTGCAGTATTAAAGCTGTTTCATTTCAGAGATTTATGACAGCAATTAAATCCTCATTTGCTTGTAATATCAGAACCTTATATTATACTAGTGGGAAACTCTGCAGGCTAAGCAGCACAAATGATAGCAGGGGAAACCAAGTCAACACTGCAAGAAAACAACAGAATAGAGTGTAAACAGACAAATAGCTGGGATATTATATAAGGATAAACTGCTGACTGTAAAAAAACGTATTAAGTAGACTGCGTCAGTAGGAAGTAAGGGCGGCTATTTAATTTGTCACACAAGCAACTGCTCATTTACAGTTAAAGTAAAAGTAAAAGACATAAATATCTACTATATATTCTTTAAAATAGAGAAACATTTCTCAAAACAAGGTTATGGTGCCTCAGAGGCTGTACACACACAATGATGTCATTCTGTCTGACAAACCTCCTGTCAGGTTTTCTAAGGTCACCAACCTCCATAATCTTAAAGGAATTTAAAAGAGTGACTTTTACCACCCCGCAGGTTTGTAACAAAACTAATAGAAGGAGGGAGATTTAAGTGGAGCTCTGTCTGTATACACCCCCACACAGCCATGAGCAAAAAGTCTAATCTCAAAAACTTGAGTAGGTGGATCATGGTTGTGCATCACTGGTGCATCACCGGCCCTTTTTTTAGCACTTGGTGAAATTGTTGTGTTTTCTCTCTCTAGTGGATCATGGATGTGTTGGTGTGTAACGGTCTGGGGATTTACTGCGGTATGAAGACCCTGGCCTGGTTGTCAATGAAGCCCTACCAGTGGCAGGGCCTGTGGAACATTCCTACATACAAGTATGACTTTCCACACTAAACAGGCACTAAACACTGAGAGCCTTTCTTAACCAGGATTTGGTTTCAGAACTCTACCACATAATTTAAACTATTTTATATGTCTTCAACTTGTCCACGTATTGTCTCTGGTGTGTGACAGATATAAGGTATAAAGTTCACATTTACACATGTTGTCTAGTGTTTGACAGAACTACTTCTTTGCCTTTTGAAATAACTTTAATTAACAGGTTGGTTTTGCCCTTTTGAATTACAGAAGCCTCAACATTGCAGTGTCAGACGTTTATGCATGTTTATTTCTAACCGTATCTCTGCTGTGTGCCTCCCAGGGGAAAGATAAAGCGTATAGCATTCCAGTTTACACCATACAGCTGGGTGAAGTTTGAGTGGAAGCCTGCTTCAAACCTTCGTCGCTGGCTCGCTGTGTTAGGTATCATCTTTATGGTAGGAAATATTGCGTATTTTATTGACATAAAAGGGTGGAATTTGGGTCATAATGGCAACAAAGAACTAGATTACAATACCACTGAAAATATTGAAATTAAAACATGTACCCTCATCATACATATCCTCAACATACACCACACACCAAAGTGTGTGAGACTGATATCTGCAAAGCATGTCAAAAAGGATCTCATTTCATTGCTCATCTGTGTTATTTTGTCTTCTCTTGTCCCAGTTCCTCCTTGCAGAGCTGAACACCTTCTACCTGAAGTTTGTGTTGTGGATGCCTCCTGAGCACTACCTGGTGCTGCTCCGTCTGGTCTTTTTTGTCAATGTGGGAGGTGTAGCCATGAGGGAGATCTATGACTTCATGGATGACCCGTGAGTAGCAGCAGCAGCAGCAGCAGTAGCAGCATGATGTTGACTGCTGGAGGGAGCGGGGGGTTGGTTGAGGCTTATACATTTATCACATGTACAAATGGAGTGAGTAAAAACTTAGCATCAGGCACACAGTATCCGGAACGGATTCATAACACATGTATTTCAAGTACTGTGCACAGAACATTCACCATGTAACTGTAATATCACCGTAATATAAACCAGATTTAACTGAAGTATTTGCTGCTGATTTTTCCATATGTCAGACTGGACGGGAGCTTGTCAGGCAGGAAATAAGATGATAAGCATGATAGGGAGAGGGAGGGAATAAATGAACGTGTTACACAACCGGTAGCTGTGTGTTGTTGCTCTAACAGCTCTGATAGTTCCAATTAAGCAAACGTTTTCACTGATAGCTATGTGTGGTTATATGTGGACATTCAGTTTGTGCTGCGGGTCACTGTAGGCCATTACAACTTATTTTTCCAGATCGATGCTAAGAGAGAAATCATGCACCAGTATCCGCTGCATGTGAGGTTGTTATTTGGCAAACCCTTAGATCAGCTGAAGGAGTGAGTGTATTTACCTGACTGATAGTGTAAGCTTCTTATCACATCTTCCTACGAAAAGCAAGCATTTCTGCTTGTCTGACAAATATGCAAACACTATTGCATTGCCTTTAAGAACAGACAGCACTTCAGTGCAGTGGAGTGGGGTCATCTTTGAGGAAGGTTTTCCATTTTAACACACACTAGCACATCTATGGCATTACTAGTAAGCCAGAGTCCAACAAAAACAGTTCAGTGGAACTTACTGTAGCATAATGACTGGGTTTCAGATGCCAATAAAGGGAAGCTGGACTATAAATATACCAGTTAGCTCTACATTACATGTTGGCACTCAGCAGCTTTGTCTTAATTGATGGGTATAACCATGCTGTTGCTTTCAGGCAGCTTATCAAACAAGCAATTTTGTTTTTATTTACAGTGGGGTTAAAAAGTCTGAGACCACATTGAAAATCTTTAATATTTTCACGTAAACCTGGAACCAATCAGAGAGTTGGATTCAGAAACATTGAAGTTTTGTAAAGTGAAGAGGAATTATTTAAGATTCTGCACTGTTTCTGGATCAGCAATCAAATTCAAGTAAAACTGGGGCAGATTATCTCCTTTGCACGTCTTCCATTGAAGCGTGTGTTCAGATGACACTCAGGTGGAACTGATGTACTCCTCAAAGGCTCGTTCAAGTAACTCAACTTGCAGCTGTTGTTCACCTGTTTCAAATAAGGCTGTTCCTCAAGTTTCCAGCAGATCACTGCTCACTAATTAGCATTGTGATAGTGAGAAAAATGGCATCAGAACTAAGTGAAAGTGTCAGAAGTCAAATTGTTGCTCTAAGCAAACTTAGTGTCAAATCATGGCTGGACTAAAGGTTTCTTAGGTGCCATGCATGGAACAGATAGACCACCAGAAAATCAATACATCAAGCTTAGTTCCCTCAGAGATAGAAAAACTTCATCACTGATACAGAATTTGCTAAATAAAGAACACAAGACTCCAATCAGCAAAAGTACTGTCAAAACAAGGCTGTCTTGTGGTGTCAGAGGACGAGTAGCAGTTTATAAACCACTTCTGAGGAGGGGAAATGAGGCCAAACACTCGGAGTGGGTTAAGAAATATCAGCATTTCACAGTGGGTGAGTGAAAAATAGTCCTATTTACTGATGAATCCAAGTTTCTGATTTGTAGCAGAGGGTGTATGTAAGGACACAAACAGCAGAGAGAAAGATACCACAGTGAATCAAATCAACAGTGGAACATGGTGGTGAGAATATTGAAGCCTTTCCTCCACAGTCACCTGACCTCAACCCCGCTGAACATTTATGGGGGCCATTAAAGACTGAGAAAGCTGAGCATTGTGTAACATCACAAGAAGCTCTTTGGAACATTGTCAAATCATGCTGAGATATAATGGGTCATCAGGTTTTGAACAAACTTGTGAGTCAATACCAACTCGAGTGCGTGCTGCCATCAGAGCAGGAGGGGGACAAACCAAATACTGAGATATTCTAAAGTTATTATATAATAATATTACATTTGACACAAATGCAAAATAGCAGTATCTTGACTGGAGGTCTCAGGCTTTTGGATCCCGCTGTATATAGAGCGTTGTGTATAAAGCTTTATGCAGCTTTATGAGTCACACTGACCTTAAGTGACCTTAAGTACTACAATTTAATACATATTATGGTTTTGATAAGCTTACCCACAAACAGTGACAGCATCTTCCGTTATATTACTTTTCCATAACAACACCTTGTGCAATTTCCCCATCAGGAAGTTCCACAAGAAGCTCGGTCAGCAGGCGTGGCTGGTGGCAGCAATCACAGTGACTGAGTTTCTCATAGTGGTCAAGTATGACCCCAACACTATCATGCTGCCCATCCCCTTCTTCATCATGCAGTGCTGGTTGTTAGGAATCCTCCTCATCTTCATCTGGACAGTCTGGCGGTTTTTCATCCGGTAAGACGCGGGGTTGGTCACTGGGTCGGGGTAAATGGGGTAATTAGGGTTCTAACTGGGAATTGAGACAAAATTATTTACAAACCTACTTTAAAGATGTAAGACATGGATGCCTACAACAATTACTGTCTGCAGAAACGTGCACATTCATGCTCCTTCTGTAATTGGGGAAAAAAACAGGAACATATACAAAAGACTGGAAGAGGTGATTGAGCTAAAAATGTGTAGTTTTGTAAAGGAGCTAGAATATAAGGACACATTCAGCTGGTCTGCTGCTGTTTTGCAGTTCAATAAATAGTTGCTAAAACATGAGTTTTAGCAGTAGGTCCTGTATATGATTTTGTTTTTCCTCCTGACCTCATGCAACAATATGATTTTAGGTTTACTTTTGGTTTGACTTACCTTCTGTTGAGTAGTGTTCCTGTTAGACATAACCCTGCCCCAGCATGTTAAGCTTCTTGTCTGTTTTCTCCCCCTCCTTGCCTCCCCCCGTCCTCCATCCCTCGCTTTTTCTCCTTCCCTACTTCCCTAAACCTCCCACCCCTTCCTGCTCATGCTCAGCAGTAATGCAGTAATGTCAATGTCCGGTGAGGTAGGTATAGTAGAGAGTTGCTCGGCCCCATCCACTCCCTCCTGTCAGCAGTGTTTTTTCTCTAATACATCACTATCTGGATCCAGAATTATATTCAGAGGATCTTTAGGATCCTCTTGACAACACAGATATCGCTCCTCATGGATCCATCCCCCGCATGGCACTTTGCTGTGGTGAATTTTATCATCATCATTTTTTAGTATTTCCCTTCAACAGCATTTATGTTCTCAGTTGCAGTCAGTTCAACAATTCATAAGATGACAGTGTGGAAGTAATGGACATTGGGACAAGAGGGCTCATTGAATGAAACACACAAGAATTGTTTGCTCACCCCACACACACTATGTGCCCATCAGCACCCCAGCCCCTGCAACTGAACTGTCCATCATCTGATGAGAGCCAATCAGACCAGCTCCACCACTTGTCATGGTGCACTTCCCTCCAGTCATACTGTGCAGACACTAAAGCATGCCATGTTACTCAGACCTGGGTGAAATCATATTTGCAAATAATCCTCATGGTTTGTTAAAGCTGTCTTTGGTTGCAGATGCAAAGAGAAGCATTTTGTTTAATATAATGTAATATAATATCCTTCACTTTCACTGACTGTCTCCTTGATCCAAGTCGTTCAGCTGCAGAAAACCCACTCACTGTCTGCCGCTCCAAGCAGAATAAAACAAAAGTAGAAATGGGAAAGAAATATCTGCAAATACTATTTGACCCAGTTGAACGAGCTCAGGTGTGTCATATCACATCTCCCTTATTTAATACACCACTTTAGAATCAGACCGAGTGAGTATTATCCTGCTGTTTTGCTTAAATCCACTGGAAACTTGACTTCACATCAAGTATTTCTCTTACATTATATATTCATGACATTATTAAAAAAAACTCTTTATTAAGAGTTTAACACTCAAACTCAGCTGATCTGCATCACTGTGACTGTTTGGTTTGGTCAGATTTGATTGGCAGGGACTAAACAACCCACCAGCTTTCACAAGGTGCTGATTCCATGCTGCTAAAACCTGATTGGTGCACAGACATTTATAATGTTGCCTTTTCCCAACTGAGCGCCACCTACTTCAAACCACTGAGAAAAGCACAGAGGAAAAGAAAAACAGCAATCTCTCAAGTGAAATAAAACTGTTCAAACATTGGCAGAAAATTTCATTTAGGAGCAAATCACTCTTTCTAAGAAGTTGACTAAGAAAATAGGAGCCTTAAAGTTTTGGTGCTCCAGCTTGAAGTGTACTTTTTCTCAGTGTCACTGACTGCTGTCAAACTGGCCTCCCTCTGTCTCCAAATATACGCGGTGCCCACAAAAGCCATTTTTAAGGATTATCCGAGAGCTGTATAGTAATATGCACTTAATTACACCAGCAATATCTTGTGAAATATCCCTTGGATGGGATACCTGATGCTTACAAATGAACATCTCCGTCACGGCAGGGTAGAGTGTCAAACACATGGCGTTTAACTGAGTTAGGTGAATTATATAAAGTCTGAGCCAAAGTCCAGCTCCACTTTTCCAAATTGCAGTAGCTTCTGTAACACGACTGGTTTTCTCATTGAACATTTTGAACATTTCCTTGGAGACGTCTTCTGTTCTGGATAGCGAAGACCACTTTAAAAAAAATTATTTCATTTGCTTTGACACCAAATCTTTGTCTACAACTCATGGGAGATGTTGTTTCTTGCTAACAAATAATCACTGTTCTCTTTCTTATAATGATGAGGTCTGAAATTATCATCCAGTGTAATGATAGATGCCTGTTAATCATGGAAATGGATGGTGAAATCTCAGGAACATGGTGCAACTTTTCAGAAAGCCCTCTGTGAGAAAAGACACCGAGCAATAAAGAGAGGAACAGAAACTAGCTGAGAAGAAAAGTTCCCAAGGCTGATTTTCTATTAATAGCGTGTCTGTTTTCCTTTGATCCTCTCACAGTGACATCACGCTCCGCTACAAAGAGACCCGTCGACGCAAACAGGAAGTCCCCGCTGACCGAGACCGTCCTCTGGGCAACGGCAGCACAGCCACCCCTTCTGGGCGCAGCAAACTGAACGGCAGCTCCGAGACGCTGCGGCAGAGGAAGTCCTGAGAGAGGGGGGTGGGAGGGGGAATGTGAGTCGGTCAGCAGCTGCTGGAGGAGAAAGGACAAGGTTTGATGGGGAAATAATGAGACGAATGAAGGAGAATCGAGACACAAAGACACACGTAGAGACAAACAGATGGACACGTGTATGTGCTGTGTAGACTGTTTTTGTGCCTACATGAACCAAGTAGTCATTCAAGAGAGGCGAAGGGAGGGAAGGGGCAATTTTCATTCGGTGCATTGTCTAGTTATTGTCATACTACAGGGATTTACCTCATTCTATTTTTTAATAGCGTATGGAGAATTATACACATGACAAGATACATGTTTGTGTTATTTATACATGTCGGGTGATGAGGGGGGGGAAGAAAAAAGCTGAAACAAAAAGAGGGTGACGAGTGGAAGCAGGGATACAGGTGACCAGGGAAGTAGATAAGAGTCTTGAACGGTGATCAACAGCAGTTTCCATTTTCTCAGCTGCACTTTGTCTTAGACAAGAAGAGAGCGTCAGGAACATGTCCGCCACTGTAAATATGCTTTCTTCTGTGTTGTGCAGTCGCATCAGTGCAGATGAGAAAACGGCGAGTGTTTAGAGCAGGTTTTGTAGATGTAATGACTGATCTGGATTCCGTTCATTGTCCACTGCTGTGCAGTCTTCAGTATCGATAGGATTTTGGCCACAATACTGCCAAGCAGCAGTTAAACTGAAGCTTGGTTAATAGTGACACATTTCTGTTTTCGTTCAGTTAAAACTACACTTTTTATTTCTGTTGATTCCTTTGCACTTTCACAGTTTATAGTACTCTCTTCTTCTGTTTGGTCCCAGGCTTTTTGATATGTTGTTTACATGTTGGAGACAATATCATCTTTTCATTTACAGTTCAGGTTTCTGATTCCTGGAGGCACTGAGCCTGGAGGACCTTGTAACTGCTGGGGATCCTCCCTCAGCCACTGAGAGGAGAGGAAATCTGGCCAAAGCCGGTCTCTCTTCTCACACTTTGTTCTTGAAAAGAAAGAGTTTGTAAAAAAAATAAAAAAAAAAAAAAAAAACTCAAGCTGTACCATATTCTAGGTATTTAACTGCTGATATTATACATGCTAAATGAGCTATAGATTGGGTGTTTTTTTTTTTTGTGGATGTTTTGTTATCACCGTTGTTATTTCTTTAGGGTGAATCGATTATGAACGATAGATTGTAAATGAGGTACTGAGAAATCTGCAGCACTCTAATGAACAGTTCCACGACAATCACACTGACAGAAAGCTGTGCTCAGTTTCCATCTGATGGAGACGTGTTGGCTCACATACAGCACAGATCTGGATGTTTCCCCACCATGACAGGACTGTAATTAAGGCTCGCCTCAACTGTTGGCTCATTCAGTCACATCAGAATGTGAATTTAATATCTTCTTTTTATGCCAAAAGTTTTTTTTTTTTTTTTTTCGGTTTTGAATTTGATTAAATATCTCATGTTCTGCAGTGCCTGAATTAGCTGAAACAAGATGAGAACCAACCTTATTTTGAGAGGGAGAATCGAAGGTTTACTGTGGGGTTAGTTGTGTTGAGGTTTGGGAAGAGGACCAACTTTTCCAGCTCGGTGGGGGGAGGGTTGCCATATTGCACATGCAATCAGCCAAAGCTTAGATCTCATTCTTGCTTAAGCCATAAATGCCACCCAGACACACTTGAGCCGCTCAAACCGCTGTTAAACCTCCTTTAGATTCCTTTTAATCTCAACAGTTTCAAAGCCATTGGGGTGGGTCACATCAGCATACAGTTTCTATGTTACAAACGGACATTGACACCTGGAGGTCAGGCTGTTGACACCAAATGTACCTGGACAGTGAAGGTATGTCAAAAATTGGAGACTCCCTACTCCCTTGTTTCTGTAACACTGGGTGTCTCTGATGTGAAATCATCTTAGTTTCTTTTGATTTCTCGTCAGTTTCAAAGTTAAATGGAATCTTTACGATTAATCAATCTGTCGATCAACAGAAAATAAATCAGAAACTATTTTGATAATCGGTAAATTGTTTCACTAATTTTTCAGTCAAATACAGCAAACAGTCTCTGGTAGCAGCTTTTGTCTTTTGTGATGCTGAATAGGTTAGGGATTCGACTACTGGTCGGACAAAACAAGGAATTTGATGACAACAAATTATAGATTGTTAAACTTATAACAACCATTTCTTTACTATTTTCTGACATTTTACAGACAAATTGATTATTCAACAAATTAATCAGCAGATTAATCAATAATTAAACTAGTTGTTGGTTGCTATCTTAGATGAATGATCCAAACTTTTCATAGTGATACAACAAAATAAGCTTTACTCTGGAAAAAAAAAAAAAAAAAAAATCCAACATGGTTAAACTGAAAATAACATCCAGTCTTTCTGGATATTCACACTGTTTCCAAAAAAGCTTCAGTCTTTGTCCTCTTCAGGTTTTGTGGCTGTCAGAGAGTCAGTTGTATACTACTGTGTGTTACTCATCGTGTCCCAGTGGCTACATACGGCATTGTTGATGACAAAGTAGACAACATCCGTGAATTTAGCTCCAGATCTTCCTGTTGTAAACTAGGCTGGTGTTTAAAGATACTATAGTAATTTTCTTGTGAATGTAATCCAGCAGAATCTGCTGTTCAAATGAGAGGGTCTGCTCACCGTCTTATCAGTTTATTTTGCCACAAACACTAAGCTGAAGCCCTGACGTTTGTCATTTATGCAATGCTCGTTCTCATGCTTATCCAGGCTGTAACTGTTTGCATATTTCACCCTCTTTTTTGAATTACAGAGACTGCTGTGCAAATTTAAAACCCTGAAAATCTTTAGCAGATATGTCAAACTTTGTACTCGTTATTCTGTGCTGTGCTGATTCAGTCGCTTGAGAACTTGGTAGAAGTTCAGAAAGTTTGCTTTTTTTCCCCCCTCCTTTCTAAAATGAAAGCATTTTAGATGTGGCCTGGGGGATTCACTGTGTACCTGTGTTCATGCCATGGATTGGTTGAGGTGCTTTGGTTTGAAATCACTGTAGACTTACGCCAACCCAAGTCATGAATTTGCACATCAGCTCTGAAATCACAAAACTGTGAATTCAGAGACTGAACTCATAAGTGAGCTGTTGAACGAAATAGGAACTGGCCAAAAAAGAAAAAATAGGACCTTTTCCTTTAGTGTGTTTGAGTTTCGGTGTAGTTTCACTTGCAGCCACATGGGGGCGGTAGATGTTTCGTTACTGTCTCTGCCCTGCATTATTGTCTCCTTGACAATGATCATTGGCAACTTGCTGTAAAAGCCATTTTCAACTTGGTTTGTGTAAATGTGAACATGTTAAAGATCATAAACTGAAATATGCTGCTGCACCACAGAATTTTATAATGTTTTCAATAAAATCTAATGAAAACCTGAATCGAGCTCAGTCTCTGCTTCATTTATAAGAAATCACATCACAAAGAGGTAAGTATGAGTTTAAATGTTGAAGTCCTTTTAAACAGCATCTATTCATCGGTTGTGGTTTTGTGATAGTTCTATGACACTGTATGATTCAACTAACAGGAATAGCTGTTGTCATGCAGCGTGATGTCATGACAAGTAGATCAAGCAGATGAGATTGTCATGAAACCACCGAACCTTTGTCTCCACTTTGAAGTTGAGCAGCAGCAACTTCAGCCCTTTTTTCTTTCACACATGCCGACAGTGATATGTGAAGAAAAGTTTTGTTCTGGTCAAATGACATTACTTCATTTTGGAGCTGCTTGTTTTCCCAACCACCTTCGTCGTCACTGGGTGACTGGGCAAGTTGCCCACACAGTAGGACTGGTGGTGGTTCAATCCCCAGCTCCATCTGTCTGCATGTTAGCAACCTTATCCAAGACACTAAACCCCTAATTTGCCTCCAGTTTTATCTGAGACATTGTAAAGTGCTCTCTAAATTACTTATAGTTTCCTGTGAAGTACCTATGTAATCTGGCACTTATTCAGGTCAGTTGAAAATGTGCAATCTCGCTACAGGCAAGCTTATAATTCAGTATATATGAAAATTAAAATTTGTATTTATTTGGGTTTAAAAAGAGCAGATCTTTTGAGAGATAACTTTTTAAAACTCAACACAACAAACCAAATCAACGGTTTCAAAACTTAGTTTTCCCCATAATTACTGAAAAAATTATATTATTCAGGAAATAGCCCCATAAACAGTTACCCTAATGCAGACCAAACACTTTTTATGAAAGGAATATCAGACATTTATCATTCTCTTAGTGTCTGACACATGAATTAACCTGCTTCATTTAGTTTATAGCAGAATGTATCCAGTGAGGAGTAAAAGAAGCCTATTAGATTAATAAGTTGAGCAGTGAAGTCCAACTTCTTTTATTGCAGTTTCATGAATTCTTCATCTGATTTCCTTACAACCAACCCCTCTGCATACACATAGAACCAATCAGAACAATCTTGCATAGCCCAGTAAACTGCAATAAACCCCAGAGAGAAAGTAGATCTCATTGTGTAGTGAATTTCTGCTGTTTACTGTTACATAAATATCATAGTTCTCACTGTATTCTACTGTATTTATCAGTACAGTTAAAACTCTTTCTGGGCTCCCTGAAGCAGCTGGAGTGGATTTATACATCACCTCCAAAAGTATTAGAAAATACCGTTGCAACAAACACAAAGCAGTGCATAGAAAATCCTCTTTCAGCATAAAATGCATAGTGAAGTACAGAGGAGTATAAGAGGAATCATTTCAATGTCAAAAAAATATAATATCAAATTTTAAGAACTGACTGCTTAGGATATAATTTATGCCTGAGATCTTCCTCTGAAAATGTACCACAGCCTCTTCGGTGATGTTCTTTGGTGATTTTATGGTAAAAGGCACCATGCAAATGTATCTAAAAGTAAATACAATGCAAAAATGTGCAAATAGTCTAAATGTGCTCAGTATCATCCCACAAATAAACATGTTTGCCAGGGATGTTAAGATCTCGAAATCAAAGCTAACAACACATATTAAACAAAAACAATTTGCAAAGAGTATAAAAACTGGTACTAAAAAGACAAAATGCACCAATCAGTAACTAAGTGATTATTTTTGCAGTAACTTAAAATGATACAGGTTAGTGATAAGTTTATGATCCAGTAGCTGCCTATTTTACATGACTTTTAGAAAATGGTATGTGTGAAAGTTATTCTAAAATAAAAATAGGCTGGTCATATTTCTAAGATCTGACCAGTTTGAAGCCTTGGCCAGTGTCCAATATCGCTGGTGGAAACCAGTTGAGTTTGACTCTCTTCAGACATCGCAGGCAGACGCTGCACATCCACAGCAGGTTCAGATTGCCGCACCACAGCGCCAGATGAACCACCGGGTAGGTCATCCGAGGAAAGTACATGCTCCAGTGGTTAGTAAGATCACTTCCTGTTGGCAGGTGCAGCGTGTAGTCACTCCAGTGTCTGGAGATGCCGTAGGCGGCAGAAACCGGCCTGCCCCTCTCCGACCACTGGATGCTGCTGTTTGAGTTGCAGTTGTACTCCACCCACTGAGAGGTGAAGTCTCCGAGCTGCGGGGGGTCCTGCAGCTCCACGTCTGTCACTCTGGAGAGTGTCGCTCCCTGCACAGCCACGTACAGACCCTCCACCTTCCTGACCTCCTTCACCCACGGCAACGAGTCTTCGCAGTCGAGCACCAGAATGAGGCGTGAACAGAAGTTGCTGTTCTTCTCTCTCCACCACTCCAAGATGTGATCCAGGCGGAGAGTGTCTCCTCCTGATGATGAACACACAGAGCAGCACGTTACAAAACACACTGACAAGAAGTGCACGAGTAGAATAAGCTTGCTACTTCCACTGATGAAGATTATCTGATGCAATAAATAAACAACAAAAACATTTGTATTAAAATTACAACCAACAATAACAAATGGGTAAGGCTCAAAATGTGGCCACACAATAATCATGTAAGAGGGAAGAAATATGAAAAGAAATGCTTTAAGATTGTAGATATTCCCTATCTGACTATTTTTGGTCAAGTTTTAAACAGCAGAAATGAGGAAATCTGTTTTCCACTTCCTGTTTAAGAATTGTTCCTCTTTTACCACAGCTATATTGAACTGTACTGTTTTTAACTTACCAATTGAAGGATATGTTAGTAGGGTTTTAAGAATCACAATTTGTTTTTTGTACATCAATGAGTTATTTAAAAGGGAATAATGTGTCCTAGACCTTCTCTCATCATATACAGTATGAGGATTAGGTCATCCTGACTATGGCGGCTGTAAACCTCACCTAAAGCATCATTAGACTTGATTTAGTTTCAGTGCCCTCTGGTCTAAATGCTGTTTCAAACACCTTTAAACTCAATAAATTCATTGGCAACACTACATCCTCACAACAGGGCTGCACATTTATGGCCAAAATAATAACACTGATCGTTCTGCTCAATATTGAAAATGTAATTATTTATCAGGAGTATTCATTAATAAGAGACAATGGAGCATTTTAAACTGACAGCAAACTGACTTTACTTTTAGGGCTAATTAAAAATAACTAGACTTTGCAATGATAATCATGCCACTATAGCATGCAACCAAATAAAAAGACTTTAACCTTACATAGAAAATACAGTTACATTAAACTCAGTTATTGACAAAAAAACACTCCTCCCACCTGCCAGCGCCCACTCTCCAGTCCTGTGGGTGTGACCGCTGTAGAAGATCACGTAGGTGTCATGGCGAGGCCCGTCTGCTGTGCGGAGCTCCAAGAAGGATTTGATCTTGGCCTGCAGAGCCTCAAAAGTCACCCCGCTGGTGGAGTAGTCACAGCCGAAAGTTTCAATCAGGTGTTGGGCGAAGAAGCGCTGAACGTTGTTCAACATGCCTGTAGAGCGTCTGTTCAGCTCCTGCACCTGGTCTGGAGGCAGCAGCATGGGCTGACCGTCAGGGCTACAAGACAAACACAAATAAACTAGAGCAGTTGAAGTGAATGAATCATGTCTGTATAGATAATCAGTCAAGCAGCGCAGGCCAGAGAATCCACCTGGCTTTGGCTTACAACTCCTTGGTTGTAAGTTTTCTGCCAGAACTTATTGCATGCAGTATTTGCTTGCTAACAAAACTTATAGATTTTTTATGGCTGTTATTTAATTTGAATCATACTCTGTACAGGAAATATCCAGTCCAGTTTTGTCTTATTGATGTGTGGCACGATGCACAACAATATCAGGAATAACACACAAAAAACACAATGCACAAAATATCGATTTTAACCAGGGGGATATTTTGACATTAAGCTCTTACAACTGACAATTTTTTATTTGACTAATATCCTGGTTGGATGACATGGCCTATCTAAATATGGCTGTAATTGTGTCCTACTCTGCCAATGGTTATGCATTATGCATGTACCTGCAGTAGTTGGTGGGGATGACCACTGCGTAGCCCACACAGGTTCCTCCCAGGCTGTTCCCGAGTTCATGGAAAAGTCCATGGAAAAGACACTCCAGAGGCAGGACAAGCAGAAACATGCTCACAAAGATGCTGCTGGAGGCCTGTGGAGCACATTTTTGAGTCAATGAAATACTGGTTTAGACTTGAATTACCAAGAATAAAACTTCTGTGAAAGATTGTATGACACAAATGTATTGTGTCATCTAGCTGCCCATACCTGCCAACAAAGAGCAGCAACAGCAACAGTTGTCACCAGCGTGAAGAGCACCAGGCGTTCAGAGAGGAGACAGAAGTGTCTCATCCCCTTTGAGGCCATGATCTTGTCCAGCCCGCTGATGCCCGACCCCTGGGATAAGCACAGCCTCTGGCAATCACTGAGCTTGGTATGAAAGCCCCACACAGTGATCACAAACACCAAGTGGCAGATGGACCAGAAGAGCACACACACCACAAATCCTGGGATCATGAAGTACCACTGGTACAGGTCTGTCAGCTTCCGAGAGGCCAGGATGATGAAAGTCACCTCCATCACAAGCAGAGGCAGGAGGGACAGCCGGCGCCAGAGGCCCCTCCACACCAGGAAAGGCTGCCAGCGTTCGGTCACAGAGAGACCACTGAAATAGACATCCAGCAGAGGGTCGCAGATGAGCTGGCTGAAGAAGCAGGCGAGGGCGAACGGGTTGGTGGTGATGTTCAGAGACTTGAAGAACAGCACCGCCGTGATGACGGCGAAGCAGACCAAGTTGGGAAGAGCCAGGACCGCCTTCATCCGGAGGGCAACCATCACCGTCGCCAGCGCCACCACCAGCACCATCACGCTCATTGACTTCTGGATGAGCAGTGCCGTGCTGGCAGTGGCGAAGCCCGCCAGCTCCAGGCGCTCTGCCGAGGTGAGGAAGGCAGGACGGTATCTGGCGCATCCCAGCAGTCTCTCCAGCAGAGCCCACAGCGTCCTCAGAACCACACTGGCCAGCAGCATGTAGTTGGCCGCCTGCTCCTTCACGTCGCCCTCCAGGGCGGGGCTGTTGAGGAGGCAGAGCAGACCCAGCAGAAAGCCGAACCACAGGTGGAGGAGGCTGAGGCTCATCCTCTCCATGTTGTAGTAGTACAGCACACTTGCTATCCCCAGGACAAACAGAGCCAACACGAAGATGACAAGAAGACTGGACTCCGCGGTCCTCTCCCACCGGGCATAGAGCCCCAGACACAGGGCGACCAGCAAGTTGAGACCGGACAGGTAGCCCAGCCACCGGACCGACGACCACATGCTTACCTCTCCGTTGACCTCCTCCAGCCGGGTCATCGCTGCATGAAGGCAGTGACTGACACAGTACCGTAGAAAACGACACATTTTGATATGAAAAACTACCTGTCTAAAGCCAGAAACAGGCACTTTGATGTGTTATGGTCGGTTTAGTGCCTGGTATAACATTTGAAATCCCGCGACACCGGCACCAAGTTGAGCTAACTTCGTTGAGTGGCTAGCTTAGCAACCGTTAGCTATCAGCGATGCATCTTTGCACCGGTAACCGTTAGCAACATAAACATTTACATCTTGAAGATGGTTGTTTCGCGTTCTGTTCACCTGGTGTCCGATACGAGTTTAAATCGTATAAGATGGAGCGCCCTGAAACTAGCTGTCAAAAGTGTGAAAGACATATCAGTTCTAAAAGTTTGTCACGTCAAAAGTTTTGAGTCAGATGACAGTCGCCATGACGCTGGCTCCGACTACGGCAAGTGCTAAGGGTCATAAGTGTTACGCCAACGTTGAAAAAGCAATCTGTATTTAGGTTTTTCCATCTTAAATTTTGTTAATTCACACTAAATTGGTTTGGCTTATACTTTCAATTAAGGTTTCTTTAACCGAAACAACTTTAATTCAAGGTTCACTTATGAGCTGATTTTTTCCAGAACTTTCAACTGCATCTCATGTGAACTTTGGAACTATGTTTTACTGAACCAGGCACATGCCGGCATCCCCTGGGCCAGAGTCTCTCTATGAAGTGGCTGTTGATATTTCTTGTTCGAAAGCCATAGAGCTCAGCGAAAAGACACAAAATGACTACAAAGAGATGAAACATGACCATAAAGCGACATAAAATAAATACAGAGATGTTAGATTACCACAAAGTCACCAAACTACAAGCAACTGCATTGTTTGTAGTCGTTTTGTGTGTCTTACAGTCTGAGGGTTCTGGGATTGGGGGTGGGGGCTTTTACCTGTCTTTTACCTGTTCTTATAATCCATTGGCGACCTCCGACCTTGAGTTAAGATTGTTTCTTAAGGGTCATGAACAAACTTTTATACTCAAAAATGTTTGGATTTCAAGGGGACCAGCTCGGTTTATTATTGATTTATTGATATTATTGATTATTTATTTCCAAATAACTATGCCCACAGGTCTCTAAAATCTACACGTGTCCGGGAAAAAAAATACCGAGGACATGACCTCTGTGCCCAAAGGGCCTTAAAGGCTAGGTATAATACATGTAACCAGTATACTAGGCATAATGTACATTATTACTATATGTAATAAATTAATCCTGCCCCATGATACTGGCCCCTGCTTTATTCATGTTTTCATCCTGTACTGATGTTAAATATTTTCAGTGTATCAAAAAGGCCTGCTTGAGTGGGTCATTAATTGACCCACTTTATATCCCCAGTCACAAATGCCCCTTCATAACTTCATAGGCAGTAAACAGAAGTATTTGAATATTTAAAAATAAAGGCAGAACACACACAAAAAACTCACACAGACACTTTACATTTACATTCATTTATAAAAGAGAAATACAACCATACTATAAGCACACATTGTTCTGCATTGTTGAAAATGTTGATAATGAAGATGAACCATCTCATGCAAATGGGCCAAAAGAAACACTGGAAGACAAATGCACCAATCAGTCACAAAACACGCTTCTTCAGAGTCTGAATATGTATGGTACTGGTTATTTTTTCTGTTAAAACAGAGGAGATATCAGCAGAGAGATGTGCATTACTGGAAAATGATATGGGAATGGCAACAACACACTGCATTACATCAACACTGGAAATGTTTCTTGTTAACTGGATAGTTTGTATGTACTGTCAGGCCTAAGAAGCTTGATATCTTTTGTTAAAAGCTATGATTTTCATTTCCTCCAAGGGCATGAAAGTCTGCTTGCAACATAAATATGAACAAAGAAGGCACCTTAAGACTTACTAATGTTATGGGCCCATCATATTGGTTGTAAAATTGTCATCATAGGAAAATAATTACTTTTTGTGACACCCTTTGAGATCAATGATAAAGTGCCACAGACCAAAAAAAACAAAAAACAATGTAGATTCAGTCCTTCATTCACACTGACAAATCCAACCACACCCACACACATTTGGCCTGCTCCGGGACAGGCAGGAACACACACTGACATTTCACCTGGTAGTGTCTTTAGCTAAAACCTCCCCCCGCAGGATATAGTATCCTCAGATCTGGTCTTGCTTGCTATTGCTAAAATCTACAGTATCTCACCTGTATGACAAAACGGTAAATTAGTGCAAATCTCTTCTGTCGAGGTGAATTTTCTGACTGTGAGGAGCTCAGATCTGGATATTTTTTGGAGGCAGAGTACCTAACTGTATTCTCACAAAGTTACAAAATTGTGTCAAAGGATATTGGTGCTGTTTAGTCCATCTGATATGGATCACTGACTTGCAGTGTTGTACTATTCCTCTGCTTGAGAATAAAAAAATGTACTGGAAATCTAACAGGAGATAATTCGTTATTAATATTTGTGAGGACAACGAGAGGAGGAAAAAAAAAGTGTAATACCTACTTTGAAACACTCGTACCTTGTTACACAATGAGTAAACACAGTTACAGTTTCACATTAGTAAACCTAGTAATACTCCTACCGTATGGTTCTGAAAATGTTTAAAATGCTACAAATACCACTTTCTTGTAAAAGATACACAAATCATTCAGAGGATGCCAAGTTAAAATGGCATTGCCACACTTTACACTGGACAACACCAATGTTTTGACTGTTGAGAATATATATTTCAAAACAATGAACTTCTTTTTTTTTTGTCTTGGAAAACTAAATGCACATCAAGAATTTTCAGAAAGTCTAGCTGCATGACTGTGACAGAAGCAAGCGTACCAAGTCCAGTCGTTTCCACCTCAGTCTCTCCAGTGCAATCAAACTCCTATCAGACTGCTCGGGTTGCTGTATTTGGCTTTTAAACTAAGCAGCCTGCCACACTAGCTTATTCAAACAGAGACTGAGTACAGAATGTAGACAAGCTGACTTTTGTTATTGAGAGCTGATTGGAAGATGGGATGGAAATCAAGGAGCGGGGAGTTAAGGGATCTTAAGGGAATTCACTTTCCAACTCTTAAAAAACCTAGCTATTTATCAAAATATATCCATCTTAGTGTGTGTGTGTATGTTTATAGGTGTGTGTGTGTATGTGTATGCACTCTCATAGGGAGTGTGGATATGAGAAAATAATCTGTAAACTTCTCTCTTTCACACTGTGCAAACTGCATTGTTTTGAGTTGAGGGAGGAAAAGGTGGAGAAGAATGCAGCAGGTTAGATTTGGCAGCGCAGCAGTTGAAGGGGAGGTGACAGTTACGGTGGGAGTGGGGGTGGGAGGGGGATAGCTGGTTTAGCCTAGCTCTGAAGCAGTATGGGGTCCTCTAGCTCATGGAAGCCAGGCACCGAGCTGCTCTGGCTCTCCCCAGAATCTGAATCGTAGGGCGTGTCAGGTAGCTCCGTGAAGCCCCAAGCCAGCTGGTCATCCTCAAAGTCGGAGCGCACCTGCACGGGCACGTCGGCACAGTCTTCCTCCTCGTTGGAGTGGAAGTCCTGAGGGATGTAGAGCATCTCGGGGTAGTTGCGTGACACCAGGTCGCTGGTGGTGGCTAGAGACACCTTACGGAAGGCGATGAGATGCATGTGGGAGTACTTGACGTATTTGTAGCGCTTGAAGCCCAGCGACTCCACCGCAACGCGCCAACTGCGCATCATGAGGGCGTGGCGGTTCTGGTGGGACGAGTCGGGCGTTATAATGAGCAGCAGGCCGTGCAACTCCAGCAGCTCGTGAGCCTTCTTGCAGCAGATCCAGCGCTGGTATGGTGAAGGGAAGTAGGAGAGGAGCAGCGAGAAGACCACCACGTGGAAAAGCTGAGCGGGCAGAGCGTCGATGGGGTTGTGGAGCTGGCGGAGGAAGGCCTCGACCGCATCACCTGCCAGCTGGAGGGGTTGCTGGAGCTGAAGGTTGAGGAAGTCACACTTGTACACACTCTTCAGGAGAAAAAAGGACAAAAAAAAAAAAAAAGAAATCTGCATAAATCACAGTTCAAATGTGATCTTTTAAACCCACTATCAATGTCACTCCACTCATTTAGTTTCAGTACTTGCAGCTGCAGAATGTGAAGCGCTTTTTGTTCTGCTTTCTGCTGAATTCACACAGACCCTAACCGCAACATCAATACTCCTGCATGAGTCATTTCTGGTGTTGTTTTGCTCTGTAATGCCAGCACCAAGACACCAGACAGGAAAACCTCCTGCATTTTATTTAAGATATGTTGTCAACAAAAAATGAACAGAATGAATACGCACTCATACCTCAACTGCAGGCACTATGTCAATACCAACTGTGAGGAATTCATCAAACTTCAAGAAAGGGTTGAAGCAGCTTCCCACATCAAGGAGACGCATTTTCCCCAGCTGGGAGATTGAACTGCAACACAAATGTGAAAGAAGTGTCAACTGTAGCAAAACTTGCCCACACATAATGTGCTTAACTATTTGTACATATTAAAAAGAAGAATCTTATTGGCAAACAGACATGTTTATGGTACATGCTCTACCAGGTGGCTCACCTGGGGCGCCAGAGTGTTAAACAGAGATTAACACTGAATTGCAGTAATTTAAAAGGCATTTCAAACTTAAATGCCTGCTAAATAAAGACTTTTAATATAACTAATATACTTCTCTTTCTGCTCTGCCAAACATTGGCCCTACATAGGGATGACCTCAAACTTTATAAACTTATAGCATACTTTGCTTAAATATTAATGCTTAAATATTCTGCACCTTTAGAATGTGAGTGAATATACACTGCAGACTGCATTGGCCACTAGGAGGCCTTTACAACTTGAACTGTAGCAAAATCAACAAAACATGACAATTCATCTAATGTTGATAATTCAGGCCTCTCCAGATTTACTGGGTGAAATATGTTTAAGAATAACTTACATTTGTAGAAACTGAAACAAACAGAAAAAAATCCGGAAAAAGACATATAGATATTCAGGCAAGTGTTTCTCCTGGGTGATGGGTGAGAGTTTAGTCACTCTCGTTCTTGCAGTTTTTAAATGTGTTGCCAATCCATACTAAATATTAATTCTTAGCTGTCCGAGGATGTAGTGTGTTCACAGTGGTAAAAATGAAGTAGGCACAGTACTATTATTGTCCCACCAGGTCCAAAAAAACAAAAATCCTAAGCAGTAAATTTTTTGAAAACATTCACTTTCTTTTAGTGGAATTTAATTTGCAGTGAAATTTTAAAAAGTTGTAGTTAGATTGATTGATGTCAGACTGTGCACATATTTGACCATTTTACGTTACTATAAAACTATAAAGTATGTTAATCTCTTGTATACTATCTGCAAGAACAGGATACTATAAAGATTGGTATATAGTGTATACTTTTATCTACATTTATGGTAGATAAATATGTTGTAAATATGTTATATAATATATATATAACTTACCTGGGGATGGTGCTGTACGGTTGGGCACTTACAGATGCTGCCGTCAGACCCATGCCAAGCATGGCACTCTTCTCATCCTTTTCTAACATTCTTTTCATCCCGCCATCCAAAAAATATTCCTGACAGACACTGTGGAAGTAGAATCACAAGATTACATAAACCTTCCTGTGACATGAGAGTGACTTGTCACATCCTATAGGTTTGGATGAGTCAGATTCACCCTCATGAGGTCTGAGACAGCAGCTGAAAAACATTTGCAGACAGCCGTACCTGCGACACCATTCGATGCGTCCCTCTCCTTCGCAGTTTTTGGTCCAGTGGTTGTCTGCAAGATTCTTCATGGCGAGGGCGTATTCACTCAGGGTCTGCTCATCCTCACAGTGCTCACGCCAGATCTTGTCAAAGTCGCCCACTAAGGGGAAAGAAAAAGTAAAATCAGGGCAGAAGTAACAAACAAAAACTAATCAAAAAAATAAAATCAGAGCTCACAACAATGGATGCTTTCAAAGTTAGCTTGAGCTACTGGTATCATCCACTTTATGACCGCTCAAGTCCTACTTTTCTCCTCTTCTAGTCCTACATGTACAGCAAGTAGCAAACATTCACAACCTACTTGCCAACTTTGGTCACCCAACTTAGCACCAAAACATGATTGCACTCCTCTGGAAAAACCATTTACTGCTACACTGCCTGCATGTTCACTTGTCTCTGCCAGCACAGAAGTGGGTGTGTTTCTCTCTTTTAAAAAAAAGGAGAAAAAAAAAAGAAGAAAAAAAAAAAAAAAAAAAAAAAAAAAAAAAAAAAAAAAAAAAAATCACCCTCAAACAGCCATTTCACAGTAATAATAATGTCCACAAAAATTCCCTTCTGCACATCTTCACAGCTTCTCAGAAGTTTACAGCCTGTAGCGTAGGCAAACACACTGATAAGGAAGAAATCCCATGACCACAGGGAAAAACTGTTTATCAGATTTACAGAAATGAAAGGACAACAAGAAGAGGGGTGGTAAACAGTGTCGCTCTGAAAGCATGACTACTGAGTGTGAGTCAATGCCAAGCCTCCCAGATCATGCTTTACTTATTAACCAATCATGAGGTCTGTTAGCAGGATGACCTCTCTCTGCCGTCTCCAAAAACAAACAGCTAGTCTCTTACTCTGAATATTTTCTGATTTAACATGTATTTCAATCATGGTTATTGTAGTGTTTTTCAGGGTGGACAATCAAGGCAGAACCTAAACAAACAACTGCAAAACCTGACCTTTTTGTGCATTGCTTACTACACAACCGATACTAGGAGAATGTGGCCACTTTGAAGCAATTGCTTTAAAAGTTGTGCTCAGTAATTTCTTTCTGTTGTTTCCTTTGAGTTTTGAGAGCAGTGAAACCTTCAAATGTATGTTTCTAATTCAGAGGTAGTCAAATGAAACAACCCAGTCAGGCATTCAAGCAGGAGAAAAGCTACTTTATGATATTTGTGGCTTTTACACCTGCTTAGTCAAAAAAAAATCATGTAGCCTAAAAAACTGTTGTGCTGTTCTGCTGGAATTACAAGAGAAAGATAAACTAAAGCTAAGGTCTCTTTTCTGAAGATAAAGGTTTTGCACCTGCCGTGAATTTGCCTTTTCTTGTGTTGCCCTCCTACACAGTCTCGAGAAAAACTGTGCATTTCCTCAGAAAGAGAAAACGAGACAGAGCGTAGCGACAATAACAACACAAAGTCTCTGTGTGGGCAGGTATTGTAACAAGTTTTTAAAATCCAGGCCACTTCAGCATTTGTGGTTGGCACTTAAAAATACAAAACAGTCTTTAACTGCAAACTAATAGCTGGAATAAACCCCTCTGTCAGTTCTGTGAAGAAAAATGCCAGTTTCTTCTTCTAAGAAATGAAGACACTCAGATAGTATTCGTGAGTGCTGATGAGTTGTGAAAGGGTTTTTCCAAACTTCCCATTTTACATGCTCTTATCCAGACTGACTCATAATAGGAAACAAGACAAAGACGACTCGCTCGGCCATGAGCAATCGATTTACCTTCTGTAAGCACCGTGCAAACTCTCACTAACATGGTGCCGGGCTTCTTGCCATACAGTACCATGTATTGGAAAAGTAACAGCATGGAACAGCAGTAGATGGGGTTAGGTTATACACCGTCATAGCACAGAAAGGAGATTTTGCTCTATAATCTCTGTGGTCAAATGTGGCTATTGTGGGCAATTTTGCAAATCAATGAGCAAGACTGTTTAGTACCTTGATTTGTCAGCTATTCAATTCACTGGACACAGACAAGCAGTTATTTTGTCTGTGAAAGGTTTCTCAGATTTTCCACAAATTATACTACATAAACTACCACCCCTAGCAGCAAACTAAAGCCTGCATCAGCATTTTATGTAAGAAATATTTACTTATTTTGGAGAAGTTGTCTAGCAGACTAATCCCAGTACTCAGAAACAAAGCTAATTTGGTTGTAAAAGTTGCACCAAATGTTTGCTCAGTCCACAGAGTTATCATTTATTGGCAATAGAGAGGCAATTGAAATTCATTCATTGTCAACAGACAGGCTGTGTTAATGTCTCTCATTAGTAAGCTATAAAGGCCTCAGTTGGCAGCACACTGGTTTTGGAAGAGAGATAATACATGTTTACAGCAGAGACACAAGATTACAAACAGCAGCACCATTTGCAGTGCATGTTATGTTAATGTTAAGTAGCTTTAAAGGCCTTGCTTGCTGAATGCAACCCTCGATGCTGTCGGCTGCAGTCTGCCTCCACAACAGACAGCCAGCTTCAAAACGCCACCGTCAGCTAGCAGGGTTAGCAAGCAGAGTGAGTCATGTTTACTAGCATAACTATTAACGGAAACGATTTAATTTGGTATTTTTGAGCTCACGCTGAGTGTTAGCCACTCGGCTGCAGGGCCACAGACAAACAGAGGGGCCCACTGAGGCTGCTCACCCTCTCTGTATTTCCTGCGCAGTTTTCTGTGGACGTTTTTGACGACCCCTGACAACTTCTCCTGCTCCCTCTTGCACGGTGCTTCGTCTGGGATCGGCATGTAGAACAGCTCCGGGTGGTTTTCTGTCTCCCCTGTCTCGACATTGTCTCTGGGGTCCATAGCACCGCACCGCCGATGCTGCCTCTGCCAGTTGCTTCCCCTTTTCCAAGCTGCAACCCGACCGGCGAACCGGCGCACCGGCCAACAACACGCAGGCTGATTGGTGGACTTTGACAGGCTCGCCACACAACTGACAGCCCGTCGTCCAATCACAGGCCTGGAAACGTACCTGAGCCTTGAGTGCGCATTGTGGAGCGTTTAGGTGCATCTTGTAAACCCCACAACTCCTAAAGTTATCTCAACACCTCATGACATGACGGAAAATTAGGTTGTTTCTGTTAAATGTTTTCTTTTTTTCATTAATAATATAAAAACAGTTGAACAGTTGTTTGAGCTGCTGGAAAATTCAACAGATCCTACTTATTTCTTTATTTTTTCTGGATTTGGACCCCATTATTAGGCTATTTTTTCCTGAAATTAAATATTTATTTATTTATTTAAACAACTGTGCCACGCCACACTGTAAATGGAGTTTAATGTCAATGTTTTTAAAGACCTTTATAACTCAGCACATATGAACCATATAATTTATCTCATCTACTTGCAAAATAGTTTAGTCCAAAAACATGCTCATACAAGTGTTCAGTACAACCTACAGTGATTTGGCACAGATACTGCACCATAGAAAGGACCTTTGACTAACTCTCTCAGCAAGTGAGATAATCTGATTAGGCCCACAAATGGGATGTAGTCAGCACAACATTTGACTAGACATGAACATGATATTTTATCTGTGCAAAGGGGAAATAGTAAGGCCCTTGGAAAGCCACAATAAGTAAAATTGAGATTAGCATAAAGTTAGTGCAGATTATACAGGTGGTGCATTAGACATCTCGAATCTACAGTATGAAGAGAGAATTAAAACCATGTACATGAGTAAAGACAAAGATTATTTTGAGTTAGGAGACTGGAGAATTTTTACATCAAATAAAAAGCTCTGGAAAAAGGAATGAGAGCATTTCAGTCTAGTATGGTAACCTGACTGCGACTAATATAAACAAGCCACTGTCGTCAAAACAGCTGGGAAACATTTCAGCTGCCAACAAAATTAATGAATACTCTGTTTAACTCTGCTGTTTACAGGAAAGCCTAGTCCATTATTAACAACACTGAACAACCAGTCATAAATACATGAATTTCCCCTAGGGGATAAATAAAGTATCTATCTATCTATCTATCTATCTATCTATCTATCTATCTATCTATCTATTTAAGATTTTGAGGTAATGTCTTCTCAAGGATGCTGTAGAACACCTCCACTAAAAAAAATATATGCAAGTGTATTTAATATAATGAACAAACAGCAATAAAATAATGGGATTTTAATTACAACAGTTGTATCAAATATCTTGCATTCAGTATGAGAAATTAACAACCCATAAATGTGTATCATATTACATTTTTGTGCATCCAATTTGACTTGTACTAACTGTGGATATTGTGCCACCGACTACAGTGTTATTCACCTTGTCCTAGTCATAATTGTAGTTTGTTGACAATTACAATTAAAATTTAGTCTACATTTGTCAAATTTAATAAGAGAGACTGGCTTGAGTTTAAAGGGGTTCAGTTGTTACAGCTATGAACACGTGAAAATTTGCAAAACATAAATGAATTTCCAGTTTCTTCACTGCTTTTTTCCTGATTTAAAAGTTGAATTTAGTGTGAAATAAGGAACATTATGGTTGTATCTGAAGCTCTGCTTTCCAGACTGTAGTTATAAATTCTTTTAAATCCCTTGAGAGAGTATAACTATTCCTCTCTCCCCAAAATAACACGTACCACATGACGGCTACTGCACTGTTTATTTAACTGCAGATATCAATGTGATACTGTCATGGATGGGATGTAATTACACCATACAACTATTTCAGTGTTAGCAAGTCTTAATGGAGCGTCATCATGTGAGGTCTTACATAAAGGCTACTAGTGGTAAACAGGAAACAAAGTGACATAAGCCTACTAAATGATAATTTATGTCATTGTTTCCCATTTTAGATTGTGTCTTTATTGTATTAATTTGGATTCTGCTCCATTGTGGCTCAAATAATAAATCATCCATTTTCCATGTAAATATTTCATTAAATAGACAGGAAATGTCTCTATGAAGGTAGCACTACTGCGTCTTGGTAAAAATACTTCCTGACTTCAAACGTTGAATCAAATACTCACAGTACATTTGATTTATCTCTGCAGTCGAGTTATAAAAGTCCTGGAAATAGGTCAGGCAGGCATCTGTTAATGTGAAAATTAAGACAGTTGGCTAACTGCTGTCTGTAGTGGCTATTGTAGTAGTAGCTATTAACACTCATGATCAGAATATGTAGTCCAATAGGTGTAGGGGTCAGCCAACATGTTCTGATGATATGTGGCCAACGTAAGCTCCACCTCCACAGCTCATAAAGATTAATAATTATTGCTCTCATGGGTTTTATTGCAAGGCCAACACATATCACTTAAGGTGAAAAAACAGGATGGTTTCATGTTTAAACCAAACTTCCCATGTCAAGTCACAGATTTCCAATTTATATAAAAAACAAAAGGACACTTACAAAAGGTGTTGGGTACAAGCCCCTGGGGGCTAAATTTGGTCTATGAAACAGACTGATATACTCTTCTGTATGTCCGACTTGTCAAAAATGTTTTGTGTTTCTTTGAGTGGCTAAAAATGTTCTTCTGGCAAAAGAGAGAGGTAATCCTCACAGCGGGCTGCCCTGGAATCCCCTGGCGAGTACATTACTGCAGCTGTGTTCAGCTCAAAACACAGCTAAAAGCCAGAGTTCAAACAGGGAGCAGGAACTACGTGCTATAGCTGCAAGGCACTTGATTTGACTCTCTATTCATTTATCTTGAGACAAAATTACTGAATTACTTTGGACAGGCGCTGGAAGCTGTCAGAGGAGTACTGTGCTTTACTAGATTTATTGTTGTGGACTAACACTATGTCAGAAATGCACACGGCCTTGGCTCAAGGTTTGTCCTCTACTTGGAACAACTTCATCTTGGAAAGAAGCCTGTCATTCTTTCCCAGATGAAAATAAGAAAAGAAGCATGGAACAAGATGAGGAATAATTCAAATTTCCGTCTATTCTATCCCAGGAGCCGTTTGTTCTTGCATAAATATTGACTTTCAGGCTGCACCTTGAAAAGCCCATACATGGCATCTAAATGGTATGAAAGTACAGGTTAATATTCGTGTTCTTCAGCTTGATGCCAAACATATTTTAAAGCTGATAAGTGATGCCTGATTTGATCAGAATGCAGCCCGAGATAAAAAAAAAAAAAAAACCCAAAACATTTCAACACACCAGAAACACAAATAAGAATCCAAACTGTCCGATTAGAATCCGGTTTCTGTGTTCTTATAGACTTTCAGGGCATGATTGCAGATGTCTGACATAACATGAACCCTGAAGGCATGTTTCCTTTTGCAAAGCACAGATTTGGGGGTTGGATTATCTATTACTAACCTGCAGACATTGAGAGGAAAATGAAATCTATTCCAAGTATATAAACTCTGCTGTTTATTTGTAAGTGAGTAAATCTAAGTGCAGTCCACTTTATTAAATACAAATTGCAGAAATTCAAATGAAATCTGCTCCTAGTTTGAATCACACTGAGCTGGCTACTATGGTTAATGAATAAAACGTAATTGAGCACACTGAATTATTTGTCTATTGTACAATTTATTCATTCCAGACTTATGAAAACTAAGTTCAACCTACACAAATACTCATCCACACACACAGCACACTGATGAGTTTCATGTACACCTCAAAGATGAACTCTGCAGAAGTGATCAGCGTGACCCATGGTCCGAAGTTTTATGTACAGTAAAGCAGAAAATTGGTTCATACTCTTAGAGAGTTAACGTCCTCCCATAGGGAATACACAGCATTTGTTCTGATATGTGTCATATATATTTAAATCAATGCCCATTCTTATTAACTGTTTTATTTTTTACTTGTTCTATTTAGACCAACACTAAATAGGGAAATATCAAGTGGCATGTAGCAAAAAAGGAAACCTGCAGACATTTGTGGGTGTCACGTCAACATTTTCTACACTCATAAGCCTCAGACGTCCACATTAGACATTATCACAACTGAAACATTTATTTTACAATTGAATTCAACCAATTCTGTTGTTGTTCTTAGCTGGTGGTGGTCTCTCTCCTTGACAGTAGAGCCAAACCACTGATATCAAGTAGAGCCCAAAACAGGCAAGAAAATCATAATGGTATGCCACAACCAAAAATACCACTAACAAGGTGGTGTATAACAATGTTTTTGAGATATTGCTGCAGGAAAAAGTCTTTTTCCACCATGAAAGATTTCCACTGGCACTTCCCTGTTCACTGGACAGTGGCAGAGCTGCAGCGGCGGGCTGGAGATCTGCCATGTCCTCGTCTTCATGAAGGCAGCTGAGGTGTTGTTCTTCGTCCAGAGACTCACTGATGGAAGGCATGCGTGTGGAGAGCAGTTCTTTCCTTCTGCTCACAGAGGGCCTTTTGCCCGCACTAAACCCTGTATCTTTGTTTCTGTCTTTAGCGGCCTGCGCCCCGGCGTGAACAGCCCTCAGACAGTGCATGTACAGCTCCACCTCATCGTCTGAGTCAGAGTCTGCCGAGGCGCTGTCATGGCTCGTTTGGTCACTTTCAGGTTCATCTGTTAAAACGCACGAGTCTCCCTCTGCGGCGCGGGATTCGTTGTCAGCTTTTGATCGGTCATGTGTAACATTCTCGCTGCTCTGAAAATCCTCCTCTTTGTAAAGATGCATTTCGGTCGGGATGTGTGCGCTTCCCCCCTTCTGCTCTTTGTCAATTACACTCTTGTCCTGCACACTCACTGGAGCAGATAAACCATCCTCAGCCTTGTTTTGTGTAATGTCTAACCTCTCTTCAAAACACTCCACTTCATCTTCCCCGTCCTCTCTTGTCATTCCCTCTGAGTCTGCATCTACGACCTCTGAGGCTCCTGCTTCATCAACTACAATTTCCTCCTTGTTATTTGGATTTTCTTCTTCTGCGTTTTCTTCCCTTGGTTTTACCTGATGCCCCCAAACCACACCAGTTTCATCCCCATCGTTTGAATCCATTTCCATTTCTACCTCTCCCTCTGTTTCCTCTTCTTCTTGGACATTGGTCCTTTTGATATTGACCTCTTGCATCTCTGCAAAATCTTTTTCTTTCTCCATCTCTGTCTCCTCTTGCTCCTCTCTCTTCTCTACTTCTATCTCCTCAGCTACTTCCTCTGCAGCTGTCTTTTCTTTCTGTGTGGCTTCAACATTTTCTAATTCTTTCTCATCAGCTTCCCCATCTTTTTTGGGCAAAATCTCCCACATTTTTTCCTCTCCAGCCCTCTCCTCATCCTTTACCCCCCCGGCATCTTCAGCCTTGGTCCCGTTCTCTCCTGCAGCTGTGAGCTCCTCCACTGGTTTTTCCTGTGGTTTCTCTTTTTCCTCCTCTGTTGTATCTAATGGCGTCTCTACCCCTGCATCCTCCGACTGACCTCCTTGGTCTTTCTCCACTTCATGGATATCTGCTTTTAAACTTATTGCCTCGCTTTCCTCTTCAACTGTTAAAATATTCTCCTCCTCCTCTTCAACCATCATCTCCCAGTTTTTTACTTCAGCGTTGTCTGCTGAACTAAAATCCTCCTGTTTTAAGACAGCTGCTTCCATTTCATGATGCTCTATTTTTTCGGAGACAATAATTGGTTCATCTTTTAAAGCGTCTTCGTCTTTCAACTCCGCAAATATGTCATCACATACGTGATAGTTACTCATCATTTCTGTTGTCAGTGACTCAGCTTCCTCATCGCTAACCTCAATTTCAGCTGAATGTTTTGTTTCATCCTCGTATGAGTTGTTAGTCAACTTATTTTGCTCTTCTGCGTTATTAGTTTCTTCCTGATTTTCCACAGATGTGTCAGGTGTTGAGAAGTCCTTTTCCTCAAGAGTTTCATAATGAGAAATGTAGCCGCTCGCAGTTTCTTTTGCCGCTGAATCACTGATTTCAGTGGGATTCAAACCAGAAAGGCTATGGGCCTCTGAAGATGCAGTGGTTGTTGATATTGTTATGGTTTCGCCACTGTCATCCTCCATGTTTGACTCATTTTCTCCACCGCTGCTGCTCTGTTGGTTTGTCTCATCATTAACATCCTCTAATACACTCTGAGGAGGCTCAAGTGGCAGACATGACGTGTCCAGATCGGCCATGACTTCTTGAGCTTCACTTTGTGAAAGTGTTTCATCTAGACTGGGGCATTTAATTCGTGAACATAGATTCTCCGGCAGCTGAGCCTGTTCTGTTTCTGCTGTTGTTCGGTTTCGGGGGTCACGGGTCAGATTGTCTTCCTGTGCTTCTCCCTGGAGATGTAAACTCTGAGTGTGTATATCTGCACTCAACAAATCTGCATGTAAAATGTCTACAGGGTGTGGATGTACTTCTGTATCTCCGGATAGAGTTTGAAGAACTTCAGATGAATTTGTGCATCTGTGCTCTGACTGTATAAACTCACCTGGATCCTGCAGAGTACCTGTGCGGTCCAGGATGTCACCTGCACTCAAAGCTGTCTGTTCTTCCTCGGCGGGAGGACTATTCGGAGTGGCATCTGAGCCATCTTGATTCGATTCCTGCATCTCATTCACATTTCCCTGAACATTGTCATTTCTAACATCTGTTGGAGCAGTGCTGCTACTCTCTCTTCTTTCAGTATGAGGATAATGTTGAGTTAAGTCTCCAGTATTCAGTGTAGCCCGTGCAGGATTTCCCCCATCACCTATGCTCTGACTTTCACTTCCCATTCTGCCAAACATCTGATGATACAGTGGAGCCACCACGGTTCCAAATGTGAAGCTGGTTGTCTGGCTAACAAGGCTCTCGCTGATCACTGCTGAAATAACACTGTCAACCGGTTCATCTGCAGTGCTGTTAGTACATTCGTAACTTGTGCCTTGCTTCTGACTTTCCCCCTCGGCTTCGGAGACAGACTTGTTGGTATTTCTGCTTTCTGCGGGGGCGGGCTCATCATCTGAATGCTGTGGGTTGTCTGGGATATCTGTGGTACTCTCACCTCCTGTTAGTGTGGCTGAGTCAGCCAAATTGTTGCTCTCAGATTTCTCTGGCTCACAGACAGATATGCTCTCATGTACTGGTGACGTATCATGTCGAACACCAAGGAGGGATTCGCTGCATGTTTCTCGCGCCTCAGAAACAATCTCAGAACGTTCTGATTTGCTCCTCCCCTCGGAAAGTGATCGCACATCTGATTGCTTTTCCTTTTGGCTTTGGCCTTCTTCTTGTGCTTCCTGCTTTGCTTCTGGAGGTGATTCATCCCTGTCAGTGTCGCTCGCACCCCTATCTCTTTGAGCAAAGTAGTCCCTCACCCGGGCCATCCGTGCAGCCTTTCTGCGACTTCTTCGGCTGGTGTTTCGTCTGTTCTCGACCTGAGCATCAACAACAGGAATATATTAATTTCAGCTCGCTCACACAGTAGTTATGATGTTTTAGGAAATGGGAGAGGGGTGACATGTGAAGTTGCACATCACACACTAACACGCTCAGATTAAATACTGTATGTGGCTGCATTTTTGATTTAATGCAAAAGAATAAAATAGCTCGCATGACAAAATATGAGACACTGAGGAACTGCAAACAGTATGAACTAAGTGTCCTTGAGGTGATGTTACACTGGTGCTACTCAAGCTGCAGTCATGTGACATTCTCTCAGAAAGTGCACCAGGGTTCATGCAAAGCTTTCGGTTCCTCCTGTACCTCATAAACACACCATGGTGCCTTCAAGTACCCTTTCATAATACATCAAACCTGTCAAATCAAGTCTGAAAATAAGGCATGGTTTTAATGGTTTATCAATTAGAATTTGTTGAGTAAGTTGTCAATCACAGGACATAATATACTTACTTAACCTGCAAATACAATTATGTATGGCAGCAGAAATGTAACCTGTTTATTGCATATTTGGCAGCTAGAAAGTCTGACGTCAACTATAAAATGTCTTAGTAAACTGGACTGTTGTGTTTTGGTTTATGACTAATAAAAATGAAAAGGTGAGTTTTTACTCACCTGTAATTTCTGTACATCTTCCTCTGCTCTTCCTGACTGCCCATCAGACATTTGCTTGGCTTTCACATTATTCACTTCCTCTGCGTGTTTTGACACATCTGTAGAAAAGAGGAGACATTTGTGCGTTTATTTTGCAGCCGCACTATTACAGATGTATGCTCTTTAAAGTCATTATTTTCCTCATTTCACAATCAGAAAAATAAATATTCACCTGCTGAAATATTTTCCTGAGACGAAGCTTCCACGGCTGAAATGTTTTCCACAGACGAGAAGTTCTGACTGTGAATTAATAAGATTGTGAACAGTCAGACTTAATTCATGTCTATCTCATATCGTTTCACATATAGTTTCACAACCACATGAGGCAACATATATATACTGTGTATATATATATTAGTCCTTTTGATTAAGAAACATTTCACTGCACAACCTCTGCACCTCACCACAGTTTTATCATCAAATCATTCCTTTAACAATATGACAGAGGATCTTTCCACATGGTATATTAAATATCTATAGACCTCATATAGTCGCCACTTAAATAAAGCTAAAATAAACCTGCTTAGTTTATCCTTTGCTCTACATATAGAATTTGATGTAGTTTGATCCTTCTCTAAAAGAGCAAGGCTTTTAATAAACTATAACACGACTATATCAGGTTTGTGAATAGCAAATATTTCTAAACCTGAATGGCAAGAATTGGTCTACTCTTCCATCTATGATTCTCATAATCATATACACTGAATTGCTTCCAAAAACATCATCACTATTGACCATTTAAAATCCTTAACAGTAAAATACTTCACACATCTTCACCTGGCAGTCTTAAGGCAGCTTTTCTTGTTCATGTTTTCCTTCTGCGGTTTGGATTTCATTCTCTGGTGACAGAACAGCACGTAGTTCTTGTTGTTATTGTTGGCCCAGAACGTCCCCACGGGAGTCTCATACCGCAGACAAAAGTCAACTCTGGCTCCCAGCTCCCCGAATGGAGGCACTAAGGTGAGCTTGAATGAGAAACAGTCCATCAGACTGTCACTGGAGCCGGGGACGTACTCTGCCAGGAGGTCAAAGTGGCTGGACCAGGCGTCTAAAGTGGTTCGGATGTATACTGCCTTACTGTAGGAGATGTTGAGGACACGGATCACTCCTTTCACGATTGTGGTCCCGGGAAGCAACTCGACCGTCTCCAACTCCACTTTCTGGTCCCGCACTTTGACACACAGCTCCTCAGTAGACAACGGAAGGGAGAACGTGTGAGGAGAGAGGAAATATTCCTCTGCCTCTTTACCCTCACCCTCAGAGGAGTCACACCCTGGCAGCAGAGGCACATCCCATGTGTCAAACTCCTTCACCTGCACCAAACTGAGGCCTTTGGCGTCTGCGAAGGACACTCTCCTGGAGCCAGAGATGGGCGGCTCAGGCTCCGAGTCCTCGTCAGAGACAGAGCTCCTTCTCCGTGGGAGAGGGGAAGATTTGGGCCTGATGCCGATGACCACTTCGCCCTCATCATCGTCCACATCCAAGGAGCTGAGGCCTGGCACTCCCAAGAGGTTACAGGCCCCAGAAAGTCTTGGTTGTCCCACAAACTCCATGGGGCTCTCCGTGAGAGAGTCAGCGGGAAAAGGAACGGCAGTGCTTCTGCTTCTGGCAACTGACATTCAACATGCTCTGACTTAACAGATGGAGTCGAGTTACAGATGACATTGTTGCAAGGGCCAACACTATAAATAGGCCAGAAGAGACTTAAACTATGCACAGTAGTCTAAACTCAGGAGGAGAAAATATCATCCTCTACGCTCTTTCAGGCTGAGCATTTGCGTTATGTAATCTAAATATTTAGATCAATGCTAATCTAATTTTCTTACTTCAAAACTACCCAAAGGTTTTGTAAACCTCTGTCTTGTTTATCTGTACTAACTGCTCCCTGGAGAGTTATAATGATATTTGCAACAAGCATGAGATTTGCTTGGGCAGCTATTTGTCTGTTGTTGCTTTTGGCCCCACAATGGGTTACATGACATCTAAAATGGCCCTTTATTTTATACAAACTTACAGTTCCACTGACCACTCGCTGACTCTCTGATGGTGCAATAGCTCTGAAAGCCTGATAGTGGGTACCACCATTCCACACAAGTTCACTCTTTTATCTGCTTATCCCGTATCAGCATTTATCTGCGGATGCCAGAATTACACAGTTTACAGTTACGCATTGTGTTTGTACTATTTCCTGTGTTTATCTCACAGCTGTGACAGAGTGCCATGTCCAGCCCGAGCCTGTGACCAAAGCGGTTAGTTCTTAATCTTACTGAGCAAATAAAAATACATATTTTAACAGCAGGGTAAGAATGTTGTGTCTTAACTGAAGAATGGTGAGCCGCCTCCTGAGTTGGATATGAACGGTATAAAAGCATGTAAAGGCTGTCAGGGTAGATAATGTCTGCGTCCGGAGGATGTGGGGTCTGATTCAGGCATGATACTTTAAATTACACTGCAGTTGCTATAGGACGTACAAGTTGCTGTAAAAATAAGCAATGAACAAAGAGAAAAGAAGAAGAAGACAACATCGAATGGATAATCCATACCTGGAAGAACAAAAAGCAGGATGCAGCTTCACAAATGCATCTAAGACAGAGGAGAGCAGCAGAGAAACTGTTGTACAAGATGAGGCTGCAACAATGTCAGATGCTGTCGGCGCCCACCCTCCAGATAACACGGTGACCTCCTCAGACAACCCCTCCTCTGAGGAAGCTCAGCTCTTCTCAAAGCCCTCGCTCTCCTACATCGCCCTGATTGCCAAAGTCATCCTGTCCTCCCCCTCCCAGAAGCTAAACCTGGCGTCCATCTACAGAGCAATGGAGGAGCAGTTTCCCTACCTGAGGAGCCGCGGCCCGGGCTGGAGGAACAGTGTCCGGCACAACTTGTCCGTGAATGACTGCTTTGTGAAGGTGAGCCGCTGCGAGGACGGTCGGGGCCATCACTGGGGGGTCCACCAGGCTCACCTCAGAGACTTTCAGCAGGGGAACTTCAGACAGTACAGGAAGGCCAGAGGGAGGAGGGAGAAGGAGCCGTATGACAAAGTAGCGGGGTGTCTGGCTTGGATGGAGAGCAGCTGCTTCCTGGGAAAGCACTGTAAGAGTAGATCTCTGGGCTGGGTGGAGCCACGATGCCCTCTGCAGGAACCAAGGAGGTATCAGATGAGTTCTTTGGACTGGACTCAACCATGCTGTCAGCCTTGGAGCGTCCATGTTGGCTGGGTACAGCCCCCCAGCTGGATGAGACATTACTGCCAACTAAACTCATGTAGCAGTCTTACAGCTGGGAGAGGGCACACCAGTCAACCCCTGACCTCTAGACTGCACTGTTGGGGGACGAATGACCCAGAAATGAAATGCGTGAAGGAGTCACGTGACAGCAGGTTCATGACACCACCAGCGCAACCTATTAGGTTTCCTGGCTGCTGGTGTATGCCCCCAGTCATCGAAGAGTTAATAAAACCTTTGCCTTACAAAATCAACTTTTAATTTCACCTCTGAACCATCCGGGAGCATTAAAGTATAAAGTAAAACAAGGTGGAAAATACATGAGATGGTTTTTCCTGTATCTGAATATACAGAACAAATGTATGTTACTTTTTTCTTCCTGCAGGGCAGATAAATACCAATCCAGTAGGTGGCAGAAAGTTACCTTGGTAACAATATCTACATTTCAATCATTCAGTTCTCTCAAGTCTGTCCTGCTTTAACAGGAGAGAGAGGATCTGTTCGGCCTCTCTGCTCAACTGTCACTTATATAAATGCACAGCACTAATTTGCATGGTATTAATAGTTTCTAGTCTACATTATTTTGGTGTATATTCATATGTATGCCACGTTACGTCTTCTTTCTTATGCCACGCCATGAGAGAAAGATTTAAATATAAAGTAAAAAATAAAATCACGTATTCAAGGTTTTTTTGTTTCCATCTCGTCTCACCAAAGGACAACAACTATTGATGTTACAGCAGCCTGGCCTTTGCCTCTCCTCCTCCTCCTCCTCCTCCTTCATCGTGCACTTGCAGTCTGTAAAACATGTTTTTGCAATAAAGAGCTGACATTAAAAGAACAGGAGCATGACAAAGCTGGCATGCTTAAAAGAAGGTAACATACAATAAAGAGTAAATAAAGAGTGCAACAGAATGAAAGACGCTGAACACAAATGCTAAAAAACATGAGAGGGGAGAGAGAGAGAGAGAGAGAGAGAGAGAGTGCAGAAAAGTCCTGCACTGAGTTTATTACATCAGTCATTTCAGGTGTTGTTTGTCAGTGTAGCTGTGTTGAACTTTCACACTGGAGGGTAGATTGTATTTATCAGCAGCCCAAATTAAAACACTTTTATTTGTTTTTAATAGATGTGGCGATGCGCTATTCAAATGAAAGTGCAGACACGACTGTAAATAGCTCTTTGATAACAGTTTGACAGTTCAGCTCTTTTTGTTGTTCAAAACTCTTAGATACTGGATATCTAAATAAAGTCACACACAACTATACTTGTCTTTTCTCAAAGACACGGACCCTTTGTTTTAACCATGAAACACAATAAATGATACTTGTATTGAGGCATTTTGTTGTTTTTTTTTTTTAAATGTTATTCGTTATTGGATTGTGTATGTCTATGAATATCAGCAAAGAAAAGCAACGCCTGCGAAATGCTTCTTATTGAAAATCACAGAATCGTGTCTTTTTCTGTTTATCATGTTACAATATACGTCATATTTGTACATCACTGCAATGTAGACATAATGTTTACTGATTAGTGTGAATCTTTTTAAAATGCAGAGGGAAAAGTCTCACTCACTGTTACTTTTAAACCTTTTGAGCTTAAAATAAAATCAATCTGCTCTAGCTGATTTGTAACCGTTTTTTTTTTTTTCTTCCTGTCTTTCACAACCTGCTAATCAACTGCTATTCTCACTGTCTAATTTACTGAGTGATAACGTTACTCCTCCCCCTCAGGTAGACACACAACTGTAGCAGTTCTCCCCCCATCCTCACTCCAAACTGCATGACTTGGAGACATCAACTCCTGCCTGGCTGCTCTGAATTCAACTGTTCACCTGAACGGTACGTGGGTTTATTGCTATTCTGGTAGAAATAAAGGCATCACAGAGCTTTATATTATGAGCATGTGATCAGCTTTTTCCTCTTGCATGTTTTCTGGAGTTAGCACTTGAAGTGAAACTCCTATTTGTGCTCGGTTTTAGAGGCAATAGCTCTGGTTTATAAGTGTTAACTTGTGGTTCTGTAAATTACATCGACAGCATTTCATTGGATTTGAAACCCTGCATTGTTTGCTTAAATTGTGCAGAGGATTGTTTCACTGTATTTTTCATTTTTCTTTCTTTTTATATGTCCTACTATAGGACGTACACGACCACCGTCTCCGTCTTTGGTGCTTTTAAAATTCACAAGTTAGTTTTCTGTCCTGATGTGGGATTTATGCAAAGCCCCACAAAGGTGTAATTTAGCAGTGACGCTGAAATGTATCTACAGCGTCTTGTTCTTGCAGCTTATTTATTGTTGGCTATCTTCTTTTAGGACCTGAGCTGGGATGCCTGAGTCTCCTCTCAGTCCCACGGCAGCACGTCAAAACCCAGCCAGCAGCCTCCTCAGTCACACAGACACCGGTGCAGGAGAGAGAGTAGCTAATGGGGACTCCTGCAGTGGAGTGAGAGGTGAAGACTGGCAGAGTCTCCACCACAAACAGGTATCTTCATTCTCCTCCTACCCCTCATCCTCCGCTCCTTCTTCCTTCGTTTCTTCATCCTCCTCTTCATAAGCGGGAAATAGAACAGGCTTAGGCAAACAGATGTCAAGAGAAATACCGCAAGTCAGCTCCATATTAGACATCCTCTGACAGGACACCAAACCCAGAGCCTGCAGCTCTGTTGACAGTGACAGGGATTTCATATGAGATCTGATCCGAGTTGGGAGTTCACACGCAGAACTCTGTTTGTCCTTCATTATTAGCTTGTGAGTCAGAGCCAGGGAGGAATAATTGTCCACACACCTTGGCCAAACAGATGCAAGTGAAAGGCAAATAAGCATGGCCCTACATCATTTTATGGTTGTCTGTTACGATTCCATCCCTGGGAATCTTAATCTAAGGGATCAGTGAAACAACCAAGATAATGAATGCCTGTCCAGCACCGCTTCCTTCACACTGTTCTCTCGTCTTGTCAGTTTCACTCTGCCCTTTTCTCTTAATTCACTTTCAAAATCTGCACTTGTAGTGGCCTTTAAAGAATTTGAACAATATGAGAAAAAAACATAAGTACTGTCCATAGTAAATGGTCTGCCAACACTGGATCTGTGTGATGTGAATTTTTTAAACGTGTTACTTTTTTTTTTGTTATTTTCAGCTAACATAATGACTATAGTAAGTGACAATGTCATAATGTCTCTGTTGCAACTGTCTGCCAGTGTGTGAATCCAGCCTTCAAAGCATAATAATGACTTGTGAGATGAAAGTTTTTCAACCTGCCCGCTCTAAAAATGTTGTAAATGAAGACTATTTACAGTGAAGACTGGGTTTCTCTCATAAAAGAGAAGGACCTCCATCTGATATCTATTGTAAAGCGTGTAGCATCCAATCCACATGGCACACAAATGGTGACCCAGTGATTTGTAAAGCCTGATAATGAAGCCAGCTGGATGTCAGCGCCTTATTTAGAATTGCACTCAAAAGAGTATAAGACTAGCGATGCAGCTATTTTTTAACGATACATTGATTGATTATTTGGCTTAATCATTTTATGGATTGTCAGAAAACAACTGCTGGTTTTATCAAATTGAAATTGAAGAGGTATATGTGGTGGGTTAAGTTAGGCTACCCTGCACATTTTTGTACATGTGGGTGACTTTTGTTACACAGTAGGTTTGTTGGCTGTTGCACCCAGTACAATGTAAATAACTTCAGCGTTTTGTTTGTTTGCGCTAGAGTTAAGTTGGACGTAGCGCTAGAGTTAAGTTCCTGTAGTCAAAAAAACATTCAATTCATAAAGATAAAATGGATAAAATCCTCACATTTAATGCTTGATAAAAGACGTAACTGAATAACTCAGTAAAAGTGTTTTTGATTTTGATTCTTTTGATCAACTAGTCAATTAATAGTGCAGTTGTTTTGGCACTAAATAAGGTATTATACATGCACACAAGTAATTCAGATCCATACACAAAAACAAGAATTCCTCAACTTGTTTTTAATGTTCTTATCTTATCTCATCTGTCTGGTTGAAACACCGGAGGTTTTATCTCAAAGGACTGATGACAAAAATGACAAACTTGACATCTCCCATGTGTTCTTCTTTCATTACATCCGAGTTATTACACCAATATAGACATAAGGCTTCACTGAAACCTGTGAAGAACATCAGGTCACAGCCTTTGTACAGCAAATGACATTTTGTGTGGAGAAAAAAAAAAGGAGATATTCAACATTCTAGAAAGTGGCATAAACTGTTGACTAACTGTTCTGTATTGTTTGTAATACAATCTGTTAAATATGTAAGTGCCTTTTGTTGTCTCTAAATGCAGTCATGGCCATTGCTGCTGCCTCTGTTTGACGACAAAAGGAGACAATCACTCTGTTATTTGTCACTCAATCAGTAGCAGTGCAGATCAGTTATTATTCTGTGAGTGTTTGCCTTTATTAATACCCATACACTTCTATTAAGAGTCACAACAAGCATGTAATTGTGTTGCTAATTAACCGGTCAGCCTATCTCCCATCTCATTTAGGGTCAGTGACACGATCCAACATTATGATGTTCACAATAGGTTGACAGGACTGTTTTGTAATTGGATTGGAAAGATTCCCATCGGATGGTTATTACTGTTTAACACCTGACACTTGCCTCCTGTCTCGCATACTTGTCCTCTTGCCTTCACTCTGTAGACTGTAGTCCAGCATCATTTTTATCCCTCCTCTTCCTCCCGAAGGTGTTTCTGGCTATGATGGCTCCGCAGCAGATGCAGCAGCTTCTGTCCCCCAACCAGCTCCAGGCTCTGATCCACCAGAAGCAACAAGCCCTTCTGCTCCAGCAGGTATTTATTCAATACTAACACTAATGCAAGTGCTACTGATAATAATACACAATAGTCTGGTTTACTTGACTAGACCTGTGCTGACTAGTTGACTAGTTTTTTTCTTGCATGCAAATACTTACTGGATTGAAGCAACTGTAACTAAAGGAATAAATGCAATATAACATGAGGTGAGGTAATGCAATATAAAGTTAGCCTTGCTGACCATCCAAATTCAAACAATATTATCTTATAGCCATTGAGGTAAGCTAAATATTAAGTGAACAACTGGCCTATAGAGGTAAACTAACTAGTCAGTTAAGTTAAACTAAGTTAATTAAGTTAGTTTGCTAAGACAAACTAGCTAGCTAACAGAAAAGCACACTTTAAGAAACCTGTTAATTTTCACCCAGCTAATATATTATTGAGATATCGTACAGCTACGGTAAACAATCTTATCTACTACAGCTACAGCAGCAATTAGTTAGCATTGGGTTATGTTTGTTAATTAGCATGTTTAAATACTGTGATATTACATCACAGCTACCAGGTTAACAATTGCTAGTTAGTATGCCTGGGCAAACTGGCACACGCAGCCCAAAATAAACTAAAAAATACGATACGATACGATTACATATATATTGTTTTAACATAGGCCCATAACTATTTAATTACAGATAAATACATGTACTTAATCAAGGTAAACTAGCAAGCTAACCTGCTGACTTTACATGGATTCACTTTCACATCTTTGACTTGACCCTGGTTTAAATCATATATATTTTCTGTCTCCATTAAAGTCTAATTACTCCTGAATTTAAAAAAAACTACAAACCACAAATCTGAAAAAAGAAAGACTCGAGGGACATGGAAATATTTTTACAGTTGGTTGTGACTTTAGTTGCCTTTCTCGCACTGTTTCATGTAAATGTCTTTAAAGCAATGATCCTTCACCGTTTTTCCAGCAACATCTGAAAGAGTTTTACAAGACGCAACAACATCAGATTCACCTGCAGCTGCTTCAGCAGCAGCCAAGCAAGAAAGCCAAAGAGGTAAATAGTGATTTGCAGTGCGTTGTGTATTTGTGTTTTGGTTTGTTTTGGAAGGCAGAGTGTGAGCAGAGTTTCACAAGAATACTACCTCGCTTTTCTGTCTTGTTTTCTCTCTCTCTCTGCCCTCCAGCTCCCTGCACAGCAGCTCGTGTTCCAGCAGCTCCTTCAGCTCCATCAGCAGCAGCAGCAGCAGCAGCAGCAGCAACAGCAGCTCCTCCGGGTGCAGAGACCGGTCCTGTCCTCTCCTGCCCTCTCTCCAGGTCACTCCTTTTTACATGCATCACCAAGCTTTTACATTACTTCTGTCTTTTCTTGTCCCTCTGTGGAGCAGCATCGGTGAAGAACAATGGTGATGTCACCTTGTTATCATTTCCAGTGTCCTTTGTGTTTCAGTTGTCAGTACAGAATCTGTGTATCTGTTGTAATTCAGAGCATTGTTTGCAAATGTGAGATTGAATTGATTGTTGAGTTGTTATAATATGTTAATCATATCACAAGGACAGCAAAATATACAAACATGGACATGCATCTGGTACGATTAGTTTCTTGTTGATTTTACGCTCAGTTATATAACTGCACCAAACTCAAAAGAGACGATAATGAAACCTAAAAGTAGAAAATTCATCTTTAGTTATATTGTAGCTGTTTGTCCTGGATTACAGGGAAAGGGCAATGAGCTCATGAGAAAGAGCTGCTCTCCCTGTTTCTCTGAATGAACCGCGTGAATGTGAAGCGCAGAAAATGACCCTTCACTGCTCAGTTAATATCATTATCTTGAAAAGGGGCAAGTCCTCTCCACAACATTCTGGCGGGACAGAGAAGCAGCTACAGCTGCAGCAAACGTCTCATCTCACTGCGCTGCAGAACAGAGAGGTTCAGGAGATCCTTTGTTCCCACTCCCATCAGGCTGTAGAACACCTCAGCCAAAGGATTTGATAATTATTGTTTATTTATTATTAACTTTTTTAATTATTATCAACAATGAGCTAATGGACACATGAATTTCCCCTAGGGGATAAATAAAGTATCTATCTATCTATCTATCTATCTATCTATCTATCGATCTATCTATCTATCTATCTATCTATCGATCTATCTATCTATCTATCTATCTATCGATCTATCTATCTATCTATCTATCTATCTATCTATCTATAATGTATATGTGTTTGTTTCTTTATGTGTTAGTTGGTTTCAGCTCTGCAGAGATGCAGCAGATATGGAAAGAGCTCACAAATGGAATAACTGAGGAGAAAACCACAATTAAGGGCAATCACGACTCTTCTGCTAACAGCATAATGTCAACAAAAGTCACAGGGAGACGGGCCGGCGAACAGCAGTCTCCTTCTCCTCGCAGGGCAGAGTGGTAAGATCTGTCTGCTCGTGCTGTATACAGATTGTGAGAACTCAAATGATACTGCCTTTTTGTAAACATCAAAGACTTGTCATCTGTAGACATTTTTCTTTCTCTCAAGGTGCAGGTGGTGGTGGGGGGGGGTTGCTTTTGCAGCAAGACTTCACTTTTAATTCCCCTCGGGACGATATATTTTGTTTTGTTTGTTTGCTTTGTGTTCTACCACCTGAAGTGGTTAAACAAAGAAAGAAAAAGTTTACATGAGTACATGTCCTAAAATCAAAAGTAAATAGATTTCCATTTATTTTTTATTGCTCCCTTCCACCTCTCTGTGTTATTTCCTGCCACCTGAAAAGAAAACACTGTTTTATTGCTGTTTTGCTCTCGTTCTGTTCTGTTGTTCTGTCTGTTGTCTGGCTGCTGTGGCTTTTAATCATGACAATATTTTCACTCTGCTTCTGTTCTCCCTTCGCCTAGTGCTGATCGCGCCGCTCCACATGTTCTCTACAGTCACGGTGTGTGTAACTGGCCTGGATGTGAGTCAGTCTGTGAAAACTTGAACCAGTTTATCAAGTACGTTTTTAAACTCCATCCTAATTTATTTCACTCTCTGACTCTTTGCAATTTTTCTGTTTAGGACATAAAGGAATAGTCTTCTGAAAATCTTTTCTTATCAAAGAAACTCACCCCCTGAAATGGTTGTAGCCCCAGGTTGTGCCTCTCATGGAACATCATTACATTTGAGGCACGGAACTAAGCATCAGTTTTTCTTTCTTTGAAAAACCAAGAGAGTCCGTTCCCAGCACTTACTGCATATTCTCAGAATTGTCAAGGACTCTTCCAACCCTGTATATAAAAAAATATTTTGTCTGCTGCAATTTTAAAATTTCTTAACCGAGGTAGCCATAAATTACACATCTCCTTGTTCATTTTGTACAACACAAGGAAAATATCAACATTATCGTGCAAGAAATAAATAAAATAAGGAAAAGTAGCATTAATATAGATAAAAAAGTACCTGATAGTAAAACCTTTTAACTTAACTCAGAAAAGACACATCCATCTTTGTCTGGATAGGAAATAGTCAGAAGTTGAGAATCATATTTAACATGCAGCAGAGTGAGTATTGTTTTATGCAGATGGACAGAAGAGTCTTCGAGGATTTGGGAAATACATTCAAAAGTTTGTAGTTAAACAACCTTGTTTTTTTTTTAAAGAACACTTAGGACTTATTTTTCAGAGGAACTGATGCTTATCTTTGACTTGAAAGTAAGGACAAGCTTAGGCTAAAAACGTCTGTAGCCTGGTGCTTCATGGAGAAGTAGCGAGCTGTGGTGGAGTTTGATTCACAGCAGTTACGAAACATTTACAACACTTTTTTTTTTAGAGCTAATTCAGAGGGGGGGAGTATATGATACTCAGTGAATAGATTTTAACAGGAAGATTCCTTTTATACACCTGTGTGTGTGTTTCAGGCACATAGGCAGTGAACACACTCTGGATGACAGGAGCACAGCCCAGTGCAGAGTCCAGATGCAGGTGGTTCAGCAGCTGGAGCTTCAGGTGCGTACTAGTCCTGTAAAATCCTGTCCAACAACAAAAGTTAGAGCTGCTGCTTGAATGCGTGCAAGTGGCCGTGCAGACCTGTCCCAATATGATACTGTCACTTTAAAAAAAAAATTTTTTATTTGAAACATGTCTATCCTGGTATTCATAGAAGCTATATTAGTCTGCAACACTGAATTCTTTTCCCTGAGAATTCACCTTATTTTACCATCTAAACACCTTCCAGCTCATGGTAAATATTCATGTAATTTCAACCAACATCTCCTCCTTCCTGATGTTTGACACAGCAAGAGATTGCACCTTGCAAAGAATGTGTCAGGTTCACTGCCTTCCATCTCAATAATCTGTGCTCAGTGATTTTGATGGGACACCATCCACAGATTTCCCCTCTCTCTTCTAACAGCTCTGCAAAGAACGGGAGCGTCTGCGAGCGATGATGGCTCACCTGCATCTGCCATCTTTAGAGGCTCAGTCGCTCTCTGCACCCGCGAGTCTACAGTCGGCACAGGCTGATACAGCTGCTGACCTGCGCGGCCTACAGGTAGATAGTGTGCGGTAATAGCTGTGTGAGCAACACGGCCGGAGTAAATGAGCCGTACACTGTGTGGCATTTCAGAGCTGTGAGCAAAACTCCAAATATGTGGTGGAGGGTGGAAATAACACGTGTCTGGCTGCAAAAAACGTATCTTCTCCAGCGCTGATGAATATACCGCCAGCCTGCAATTGACCTGGAGAATTTTTACAGTTGGATGAGTTGCAGAAATATGTTGTTATTTTCTTTCGAATTTGAACATTTGAACCTGCAGAGAAATTCATGTCCGAAAAAAAAGTTTTACTATTGTGAGGCTTTCTACCTGAACTCTCAAAACTCCCACCGCACGATGTGTGTCCTAGGCATTTGCTTTCCTTTTGGCGCCCAGCTGCTGACATCAGATGGCTGCCATTGTGTCTTCAGACGTCAGATATGCTCTGATAATGTGGAAGCTAATCATTTGTTAATCTTGCAAATATTGCACCATAATCACAACACTCACCAAACAATTTCACCCTATAATTAACAATAATTGGCTTCTCCCCTCTTGTGATATTAGTGGAATCACCTCTGAAGAGGCGAATCAAATCGCTCTGTTCCACTCTGTTGAAAATCTCCCTCTCTGTTTTGTTTCTCTTTTCACTCCACTCGTCCCTTTGTTAACTTGGATCTTCTGCTTGCGTGGCTCTCAGCTAAGCTCAGTCGGCGTCACCAACAAGCTGAACCCTTCAGACTCGGCACAAGCCCCCCCCCAGCCTCTGGCCCCTGGCGGCACTCCATCCCAGGGGTGTGAAGAGGAGTCCCCCTCTCATACAGAATGTGCTGGAGCCATGAGGCGTCGGCACCACCCTTTGGTCTACTCGCTGTCTTCAGGTAAACCAAACACTGTGGTCACATTATGTTCACACAACAAATAAACAGTTCATAGCACATTTTTCTACTCCACTTTCCACTTACTATGTTTTATCATCTTCCAGAAAATGAATATGAGCTCTACAAGAACACTGATATCAGACCACCTTTCACCTACGCAACTCTGATAAGACAGGTACAATCTTTGAGTCAGTACAGAAGATGATTAATGAATATTTATATTATTTGCAATCTTATATACTGCAATTGGTATTTAAGAATCCAGATTTTCTTCTCCTTTGTGTTTTTCTATTTTGTATTCGCTGTTCTCTAGAATATGAACATTTTAATATTGGAGGCCTTTCTTGCCGAAAAATGACCTCTTGTTCTGCTGCGTTTTCTGTGGGTTCGATGATTCTCATGTGAGCTCATTCATTGAAATTAACTATCTACATCTTAAATCTTTAATAAGTTTGGTAATTTTTCAAGCAAAAATGACAAACTGTCCTGGTTCCAGCTTCTTAAATATAAATATTTGCTGGTTCTCTTAGTTCTCTGTGATAGGAAACTGAATATCTTTAGGTGTGTGCTGATTGGACAAAAAAAAGAAAAGAATATTAAATAGATCTGTTTGGGCTAACATTGTGTAAATCAAACATTTAATTAATCAATAAAATAAATTCCAGAGAAATTGATCATGAAAATAACCCTACATTTCAGTCTACATGTGTCAGTTAGAAGGTTAATGGCTTTAATTCTACAATAGGTAACATAAAAAGTAAAAATAAAACGATTGCTTCAGTGTTATGAGAGTAAGACTTTCCCCTCATTTCTTGGATTAGAGGTGAAACAGTCAGGGCTTTAATTTGATCCTGTAATGTGCTTCAGTTTTTTATTCCCTCTCCATTTGCAGGCTATTATGGAAGCATCAGACATGCAGCTGACGCTCAACGAGATCTACAACTGGTTCACACGGACGTTCGCTTATTTCAGACGCAACGCTGCCACTTGGAAGGTATTGCACCCGCAGATAATTAACTGTGTGATCCCAGAGTGTGTGTCACACCTGATCTATGCAGCGTGTACTCCTTAACAGCTCCTTCACTCTGATTTTCTCTGGATCAGAACGCGGTGCGCCACAACCTGAGCCTGCACAAGTGTTTCGTGCGTGTGGAGAATGTGAAAGGTGCCGTGTGGACGGTGGACGAGGTGGAGTACCAGAGGAGGAGATCTCAGAAGATCACAGGGTACAGTACATGACTTCCTGTTTGTCACAGCGCTGTTATCAGGGTGTCTGTGTGTATTTCCGTTCAAATATGACGATATTTAAAACATTTTTAGTACGTCATGTCATCCTCTTCTGGGTTTTAACATGGATCATTAATTAAAATACAAATAAATCTTTGTCATTATAAAATATATAGCACTCATAAAACTGAATGAAACACTGGACAAATCCAGTATATACTCGGCCCTGTCTGCCATAGATCAAATTTAATACTAACCCTCTTTAAGTCATTTTTACACCTTGAATTTAATTAACAAAAATTAAGATGTTTTAATTGACCTTTGTGTACAGGGTAGAAAAGCCTGGAGCCCACTGACTGACATCAATTCAAAATGCATTAAAAGAGCATGTGAGGTGTGGTTCCGTGCACCGCTCTGTCCTGTGTTCTCCCTGTCTACAGAATAGGCCTGAATTGATTCCATAGTGCATCTACAGCACTGCTCGTGTTAGTTTTTTTTTTTATTATAGTCCTCAATAAATGACTGATAGATACGACCGGAATAAGTATCGTGACAGGCACTAATACGAGGCCTTGTCCTGATCAGTCATTCCAATGAATTATTTGTCATCATAACCGACCTTGCCTCAAACTATTGCTGTTTACCATGTTGTGGTTTGTGGAATATATACAAGTCATTGATTTGCTTGCCGTGAATTAGACATGCATTATGTCTATTTTGAAATTCTGTAACCTTTCTTATTCCGCAGGAGTCCATCGCTGATCAAAAATGTGTCCTCGAACCTCGCTTTCGGGACCGCTCTGAACGCCAGCTTACAGGTGAGCGCATGTTGTTTGAGTGCAGCTTCTTGATATGAAAGGAGCCTGAGCTGGTTGTGATAGTTTGATTTTTTTGATCCATCTTTGTAGATGGCACTGGCCGAGGCATCGCTGCCGGGATTCAAGAAGGAGAGTGTGAGCAGAAACCCCCGGAGTCAGATACAGGAGAGCAACGCAACAAACGGCCACAGTGACCAAAACATTTCTTTACAAGTCCAGCAGTCAGTTGTGTTTATAGTGAACTCCAAAGATCAATGAAATGACCGATGTGTGTCAATAATGGATTGAAACGTCTTTGTTTTTCACCTCTTGCAGGTCTCTTTTCCTCAAAGACGAAGTGATGAATCTGAAAGAGCAAAAACCACCGACACCAGCCGCTCTGCAGAGTGACGTGACTGAAAATGACGAAGAGCACTTGTTCGACCTTGAATGACCCCTAACACTGGATTGGTCTCAGACTATAAATAATGATAGTGCAGTCAAGCGAGCCTTCATTGAGCATTCAGGGACGTAGGCCATACAGTTTACAGTACATGCAGTACCGTTGTGACTTCATTTATGTGTCTCCATGTGGTGCCGGGTGGCCTGAAATTCTCACCAGAGTCAGTATTAAATATTTGATCAATTAAACATAAACACTGAGCTATTTGGAATTTTGATTATTTATTATCATATGGTTCATATCCTCATATACATTAAAAATGTGTCTGTCAGTGACTAAATGTCTCCACTATTTCACACAAAGGAAACAAAGGAAAGTGGAATATAGCAGGTCAAAGAGATTACATTTCTGACTGTAAGATGTGAGCTTTAAATGATTTATTAGCGCTAAAGTCCAGTCATATTTGATCCTCTATATTTCAACACTTTCTTTTACTCAGATAATGATGTTCGAATTTCTTTTGCAAGGGAGAAAATTTCATCACGACAGGCATAAACATTAAAAGTAAAGTGATATATAAATGTGTACACAATGAGAATCTGATAGTTTGGGGAAAATATGTTTTTCTTTTTCAAATCCTCTCATTTTTAATGTGTTTTAAGTAAATATATTTCAAGGCCAAAGTAAATGATTGACGGAATAATTAGTTATGACGTAGAAAATGAATGTTTTGCTTATTTGTTGTGATTGTCTACAAGTAACGGGGTAAAGCATAACGAGGGTGAACCCCATTGTTGCAAAAAAGATGTTGTGTTCGTCATGGAAACAGTTAAAAACCTGTACAGCCTGTGCTGTTCCTCCTCTTGGTTTCCTCTGTACATAGGAATGTATTGTTACGTACTGTATATATGTGAAGATTCTTTCTGATGAAGTGGGTTTTATATGCTTTTGTTTCAGAAAATAAGCAACGCTGTGCCGTCCTCTTTTATAAGTCCGTCAGAGCAGGTGCTGAGCACATACAACAATCTGTTATGTATAAAGATGTGTTTGTCTGTTGTTGTATGTCCACCGTATCCCATTGAAATGAAATAAATATATGTAAACCGGCTTAATGTTTACTTTATTATTATGAAACTTGTGGTAAATGACACTAATTGGACTAATTTAAATGTTTTACACTGTTAAATTTTGCCCTCAGTTACCTACCGGTATATTCACAGACTTAAAACCGCGTGCTCCCTGATCACTGATCTGGAAAAGTTAACGCACCCTGTGAAACTGTATGTGCGGTTTTTGGCTTTTTTTTTTCTTTTTTTTCTTTTTTTTTACTAAGAAAATAATAAATTACTTTTCTTGAGTAAATACATTAGTGGTGTCAAGTTCTGCAATCCCTGAAGGAGATCTTGCAGGGTCAGTTTACTCAGGGTCATTGTTTAGCTTCAGTGCTCATCAATACTCCCAACATTTTTCAGATTTTCGACTGTTGTAGAATAATTGATGGCCTTTGGTTGTATATAAATGATGTTTTATTGAACATGTATCTCATCAGCAACCAGGGAGTAAATGCATTCACATTTCAGATCATTTACTTCTGATATGGTTAAAAACACGACTGAAATATTAGTCGATCATTCAAAATCTATTTACATTAGATTTACTGTACAGCACAGTTGAAATCCTCCATGTAATCCTGAATGTTTCATTAGCAGTGTGTGTCATATGTAGTTACTGACATAAAGTGTATTCACTCATATGTACACCTATGCACAATTTCATGCTAAGTACTGTACATTGTAGTGATTATGATCAAAATAATGTTCTGGCATGAAAAGGTTTAGTTTGTTTTTCTGAACCATTCATTTTTTACACAGTTTTTGTTAATATTCACGGTTGTTTGTCTCTTGATGATCACTAAGATAAGGTTGGGGTTTACTCTCCTGTTTAATTTACTACGTCAATGTGTAAAATATTCAATTAATAATGAAATTCATGGACAAACAGTCCCAACTGGATCGCATCGTCTCATCCACTGATGAACACTGTGAGGAGAAGCCGTTCCTGTAGACTTCACAACCAAATGAAAGAACAAAGGCCTCAGATTTTTCAGTTCCGTGTTTTGACTAATGTCAGTAATTGTCTTTGCTGATAACGAGTTCGTTTTAGGTTTGCTGTTGCCTCTCAGGGCTTCCTTTGATTCGCTGTCAGCCCACTAGATGACATTTTCCTCTGATTGCCTCTCCATGCAGCGTGTTTACTGACTGAAAGTTAGCATGGCGCTAGACAACTTCAACAGCTTCACTTATGTGTTGCTTTGATGTGCCATATACTCACCGTGAGGCGGGCAAGTCAACATGTTTTTCAACGCAGCACTTTTGACAGCACTTAGTCAACAGCCCCTCAGAAAAGGGCTGGTCTCTGCTCGTCTTCTCATCAGCGTGTGACGATGATGCTGTCGCCAAACGTGTTCAGTCTCCTCAAAAAGTCCTCATCTGTGGGAAAATAATATTTTTACACACCAAGATAAACAGTCAACGTCACTCACTGTCTTTAATTTTGGAGGTTGAAATACAAACTCTGAATTAGGGGTCGAATCCCTTGAGCTGAACCATTTGAAAACAAGAATAAAGGTCTAAAGCCACACTAGTGTCTGAGTGAGGCTGTAGTTACATGGAGAAAAAAATGAAGTGACATGACAATCTCATATAAACCACCGTGGCACAACGGGCTTTGTTGGAGCCTGCAGGGAGTCATGGGAAAAACAAACAAACGTGTTCTCATATTACACTTTATATTAAACAATAGTGTTTTACATACATTTTACCACATGATAATGGGCGTCAAAAGGTAACACAACATGGCTCATTTAGATATCAGGCCGGAGATGGTGTTTGCAAACTCCATCCACCACAGAAGACCATGAGATTTTGTTCAAAGGTATGTAGCTTATATATAATCATGATTCTGTTCCTTTGTGTTTATTTGAAATGTTGCTCATAAATATGTAACTTGAAAATAAATACATATAATGTTAACTGATATTTTTCTTTTGGTTTTCGTAGTGTAAAGCGTTGACGGTTTTATATGTGTGTGTGTGTGTGTGTGTGCGTGTGTGTGCGTGCGTGCGCCTGTGAGCATAAGAGGGCGAGAGAGCTTGCATCCATACAGTATTCAGCTAACACACTTGTGGGGTATGTGTCTCCATTGTGTTAGGTGACTAAAAGCAGAACAGAGAAGGTAACCTGGAGTCACACATCCAGGCCTCAGCGGTCTCTGCTGGTCTGTGATCAGCATGTTCACAGAAGCCACCCAGAGATCTGCTGGGGAGGGGAGTGTTGTTAAGTCCCCCGAACAACAACAAAACACACACACACACACTAACAGCTCACAGTCTGCTGAGCGGTGACTCAGGCCGGCATGTTGGGTGTTGCTGGAGGTTTCCTGACCTTTTGCTGTGGACAGAAGCAGGAGGATGAAGAAGGTGACTGGGTGAACAAAGTGTAACGGAGATCCTGAGCAGTCATGAGTGTCAGACATGTTACCTGGAGACCATTTACCTGTGGACGAGAAGGAAGACGAGAGCAACCAGACTAAAGGTTAGTACTAATGACCAGTTTATTCTTTTATTAAAGTATATACACACCGCTGCTCTGGCCACTTGTTTTAAGCTTCAACCAATTGGATAATATTTTGTGCTGCTACAGTTTGCTAAAAATACTGCGAGGTTTCAGTATTTCCCTGAAAAACTTTATATTCAGAAAAGTGCCAGAGCCCCTGAAACAGCAGGGAGGGCATCATGGGATACTGAGACTCCCCAATGACGCAGCTTATTGAATCATGCAAGAGTTAGAAAACTCTTTAAGGAAGGATCAGTCTGCACAGATTTAATTTGATAGATAATTAATATTCAATTCCAAAACACACGCATATATAAAAACAAGTGGAAAAAAGTCCTGGTTTTATTATTCATGTGTGGTCAGCGAGGAATCTTTTGTTAGCTAACAGAACTTTATTTTGATGTGTCTCAAGGTGGTGCGTCTTTTAAATCGCCACAGGAAATCCCTTCAGCACGTGACCCTGTTAGCAGAGGAAATGCCATCCCCACTGAGCTCATCAGCAGTAAGTGGAAACCCCCAGACCTGAACAACAAACAATACAGTGACCAAAATGAACAGTAAAACAAATCAGCTTTGTTAAAGTGAAGACGAGTTAGTGAGAAGGAAAGTAATGATTCATTGTTTCATCAGCTCATTAACAAGTCTATTAACTGACAAAATAGACAAATGTTCACACCAAACATCAGACTCCTTACTAACACGTATTCTTGGCTTTCTTGTCTGTCTGATAACGCATCTGTGATCGATACATGAGTGCATGACACCGTGTGCACTCTAATTTTGAATATTAGATCAGAGCTTGAATTTGCTTTGTGCTAGTTTTATCACTAAGGAGTCTCCACCTGATTCCTGTTCTACAGTAATTATAATTTCAATCTTTGTGTGACCCAGCCCAGCCTCTGCCTGCCTCACAGGAGGCACCAGGGCTGAGGAGGCCTCAGTGTGACCCCCAGAAGCCTACATGCCCACGATGTGACCTCACGGTCCCAGACCCTCCTCCCGCTCTTCCCCCCAGCCTGAGCCGAGTGCAGGGCTCCAGCTCGTTGGTGCACAGCAGCAGCAGCAGCGGCAGGAGGAGGAACAGGAGCAGGGACAGCGTGGCTAGCTCACATCAACCTGCAGCTACACTAAGTGGTAGGTACAACAGTATGACTTCACGCATCATGATAATTTGTCGCATGTATATAGATAATGATAGAAAGTAAATACAGTCAGTAGAATCAGTACATGATATTTCCTTTCCCTGTCTGCTTTTTCATGTTTGTCTGGATTAATTACAGTATGACAGTACAGACCTGTTGACTGAGCTTTGAGCTGAATGATTGGTTGAACAGTGGTTTAATGTCATTGTCTGTTGCTGCCCGGCTTGATGGTTTTCAGTGAAAAGCTTAGTGAAGCGCCTGTGTGTGGTACTTATGCGGAAGTTGAGAAATTAAACTGATGTGACCTTTAAGTCTTTTCACTTGTCAGACCAACAACTGCTTAAAAACACTTCAAATAAAGCCAATGTCAAATTTTTGCAGCTTTTCCGAGTATTTTTAGTATAGTTAGTATGGCAACTTCCTACAGCCCTTTGTGGCTGTGAAAATTTGAGAGCTGGTGAGAACCTGCACCGTACCGGTTTTAAAAGGCGTCTTTTCCCCCCTTCAGCCACAAGGGGCAGCAATGAGACCAGTCGCACTTGAAAATAAAACTCAAATAAGATGACAAACGTGAGATTTATGCGTTTTTGGGCCATTTTCTAACAGTACGCTTAGGTATGACAAGACAAAAAGATTCAAGACGGAGGATTTAACAGTGATCTTATTGATGTCTCCTGTCAAAGGATAAAAAGTTTTCTGGAGGTGAAACTTAAGTTAAAACCCAACATTTTCAAACACTGTGTGGCAGCTGGGTCAGGTCGTGGCCGACTCAGTCTGTGGAAAGGTTGAATATAAATGACAGTTTGAACCTGGCAAACAGTTTGTGACTCTGGGGAGACAATAGACATCACTTAGATCACGTAAAATACCTCTGAAGATCCAACAACATATACTCTACCCAAAGTTTTTTAGTGGAAGACAACTGTCTCCCATGCAGTGGCTAAAGAGTTCCCAAATGGATCTATGTTTGTTGTGTCTATTCTCAGTTTAATTCCATGAAATTAAGACACTTTATTTATTGAAAACTGGGAAAAAGAGTTCATTTAATTCAGATGAGAATTCTCAAATAATTAGCAATTTGAAACATTTGGTCAGTCGTTCATCTTTAGCGAGCACAGAAAAACCTGTGCATTGAGATGATTTTTCTGTCACCACCAAAGGCGATTTTTCTTTCTAAACAAATGGAGCTCTATAAAGTTTGCCTTGGACACTTTCCAACTGCTGCACTTCCTTCCAGTTTTATCAAAGCATGTGGGGGGCCACTCTTTGTTTATCATTGTGTTCATGTTATCTCTATGAAGCGACGCATTAAATCAATGCAGTAGCCACAGATAATGCTCCGTCTTCATCTACACACAGATATTAGCATAAGTTATGTGTGGGGGGTGTATAATTCGAGCAGTTAAGCAGGAAAATGCTGAACCCCACTCCCCAGGGAATTCTGCCGTCTCCTTTTCATTTACTTCCGTGAGTAAACAGGATAAAACAGCTTGATTTGCATGAGCTCACTGACTATCTGGTCTTTGTGAGGATGAAAACGGTACCTGAGTAATAATACATGGTTAGGATCGCGAGAGATGCACAATAACACGCCGGCGAGGTTAATGTATGCAATTTCATCTGCACCTAATTTGGGTAGGAGAGCAATTATCTTGTGACAGCTTCTTCCTAGTTGTTGTTCATCACCGACAGCCTCTATGGCCTTTTTTATTTTCCCTGGAGGACTGAACGAACCTCTGTTATTAGGTAAACACAATCACACTTGATCACTGCAGAAGAGTAGTTTCTCTTTCAAGTTCCATTTGGCACAACAAACAAACACGTGAGAGATTAATTTGGGGTTAATAGAGTCGTTAATCCTCATTTTTGATTGTGTCTGACAGGCTTTTAGAACATACAACAGCTTTTCATGACCTCAGATATGATACCTGAAGCTAAATCACTTCTCCGTCTCATTGTTTCCTCACTGTGATGCCCACAGACACCTGTTTTAACCTGCTGCTGGCGTGCCTGTCGTGCGAGCTTTCCCTGCTGCCCCTGGGTCTGCTGGAGGCCTGCTACTCCTGTCTCCACCCCATCTGCTCCTCCTGCTGCCACGCCTGCGCCCGCTGCTGCTCGGCCATTCAGGAGGCGCCCGTGGAGGAATTCAACTGCCACGCCCACTGCCACTCGGTCCTGTTCGAGTCCTGCTGCGAGCCAATCGACTTTCTCGAGTTTTGCCTGGAGTGCTGCGAGATCTGCCACCACAGTTAGGAAGCAGCTGGACCGCCTTGCCCGAGGACTCATTTTCAAGACACGTGTGGAGATGATGATGATGATGTTGCTTGTGTGAAGGTGTGAACAGCACAAACTACCATTCTATGTGATCACCAAGGTTTCTACTCATTATTTTTACACTATTTGCTGCTAAAATAATAATAACTCCAACTCACATGATTAAGAGGAGATTTGACTTCAAGGCTTCTCACTCTTCTTCAGTGAGGGCAATATTGCTTATGTGCCAGATGAAGCGCTAAGTCTTGCTATTGCTACATAGCCAGTATTAGCATTAGCAGCTGTTTACTTATCAGTCTTGCCAAGAGCTTCAGTCATTGCTGCTTTTACAAGGCAAGAGGTTATAATGTCCTCTGAGCAGTGCTAATTATTCAGGGCAGACTGGATACTGTGACTCGGTATCAGAAAATGACGAGGCTGGCCTGCCAAACTGGAGCTAGCCGGTTAGCATACAAACTTCAGTATAAGAAAAGAAGTGATCGAAATAAGAAACAAAACCAGAGGGTTGCTTTCCAACACTGGAGACAGCTCTTGGTGAGTAATGGAATGAGGTCTGATGCTGAACTCACAACGTTTCTTCTAGACTGGTAAGTAAACAGCTGTTAATGCTAATGTTAGCTATGTAGCAATAGCAAAACTTACAAATAGCTCCTTTAGGAGGAATTTGACATTTATGGAAATATTTCTTTTCACTTTCTTCCTGAGACTTAAATGAGACGATTGATACCTGGGACTAGAGCCATGAGATCACTGGCTTATCTTAGCATAAATACTAGCATCAGGGGAACAGTAGGGTGACTCAGAGTCTGTTTACAGGTCCTGGGGAGTATTAGTGCACATGTGAAAAAAGTTGTATAAAGCTTTTGTGACTCCAGAGAGCTGCAGTGTCTGATATCATCCCTGCTTCAGTAGTAGCAGCTCGAGGTTACATTAGCTGCTAATAGCATAACACATCCGGACCCACAATGAACGGTCGGTGGTCAAATTGCATTGTTGATAATGTAGGCGCTTTGTAGGCATTTTAACAAGGAACAGGAATGTGTTAAATAAAAAGCACACAACATCTGATTCTGCTGTATAGATTTTGTTCCTTTTTTTTTTTCAACAGTCCAACTAAGCTGACAAGAGGAAGGAAAAGATGCGTTATCTCTGAGGTGATTTTTTGGAAAACAGATTCAAGGACCTTTTGAAATATTAAAAGAAATTTATCAAGGTGATTTGCTATGTCTTAAAAAATAAATAAATAAATATCCTTGGATTGACAGGGTGAATAAAACTGAAGCCAGGGTGGGACTGATTGATACTCTAGTGTTGTTCTTGTTCATAGCAGCAAAACCAAGTGGTCTTTTTTTGATAAAGAGGCACAAACAGCACAGAAAGACTCACACTGAAGCGTATACAAACTACAGTACATTCAAGATTCAGGCCTTGTTCTACAGAAATGCCTTTTGTTTGTACATTACATTGCATTAAATGACTTTGACCCAGCAAGATCCTGAACCAGAGGGGTCTACCTCTTTGCTCACGTTTGTTCACGTTCTCATGTTATAAGATTGTAGGTTTGACTTCTCTCTGCGCAGCTCTTTGCAGCTGAGGAGCAGGGCGACACAAAACTTGTCATCCCTCTCTTGAATCCCTTTTCATATTCGTCATATAAAGCACTTAGAACATAAAAGGAGGCTTATTCTCTCCAGATCTTGGAAGATTGAAGCAGGCTCCTTTAAAGTCATCATGTGAGATGACAGCAGAGAGGCAGAGTAAACAGCCAAAAATAAAACAAAGCGGCGATAAAGACAATGCTGTCAATCTGTCCGGACGAGCCAAGAGGCTCATTTAAATCATGTTAGAGCGAATAAATCGGATTTAAGTATCTCTTTTGCCCACAACGTATTTGGATTGTGCCGGTGACAAGACACAGCGGTGATGTCTAATTTAGAGCATGGCGAGCATACACCAACAAATAAACACTCAGGTTTGTTCCACTTGTCCCCCTCAATTTGTTATACCCTTTACCCACAGCTGATGTCTACCTCCACAGATCACAAACAGCTGCTATTGTCAGTGAATTCAGACTGCTACACAGCAATGCACTGTTTTGTGGCTGGATGCATTCATTTGCCTTTGAGTTTTGATTTGAAATCACCACTAAAATAAATGGTGTAAATGACGCCAGAGAAGATTCTTTACAATGATTTTTCATTTTATGGAAGGAAAAAGAAAAACAAAGGCCACAGGGAATGCAAAGGTTTTTGTAATGTTCTTTCTATTAATTGATTAACCGACCAACAGAAAATTAATACATAATTGTGTTAATTAATTAATGTATGAGCCATTTTACAAGCAAAATTACCAAACATTCCCAGACACTTTCTAAGTCTTATGTGATGATGAATTAAAGCTGTTTGAACTGTTGGTCGGAGAAAACAAGAAATTCTGATGGGAACTTTTCACTATTTTTTACACGACAAAATGATTAATTGATGAATTGAAAAAATAATTGGCACATTAATAATTAATGTATGATTATAATAATTGTAGTAAATTAATAATAGAATAAAATAGCACATGTAGAAAAAGGGATAATGAAAACATAAAATAACTCAATCAAATTGCAACTGGTGACAACTAGTTAAAAGAAATTATTTGCACCACAAGTGATGATTTTTGATAATATTAACTAACACTATTGCCTATTGCTTTATTTAATAATAATATAATAATAATAATAATAATAATAATATTTTGTCTGTGCAGCCATGTACAACACTGAGGGAATTTCATTTTCATATTATATTTTATATATATATATTTATATATATATATATATAAATAGGGCATATTATTTTATTTTTCAATTTTTGGTTTTTGTGAATTTTGCTGTTTTTAGAGACCTAGGGGGAACTTCAATTAAAAACGTATATTTTATAAACTGATTCTAGTTTTTTTATTTTGACTCAATTTAAGTTTGAAGACCTTTAGTCCAACAAAATAACAAATAAATTAAGACTTTAGCATTTCTCCACCAGAGTTTAAAAACATTATTTACACACATTCTCAAACCTAAACTACCTGGGTTCCATTGGCTCGGTTGCTCTTGGTCAATTCAACGCTGTAATCCCGCTAAGATTAAGCAGCTTGTCTTTTTCTCTCCTCTCCATACCTCGCACTGCTCCGCAGGGTTAGTAGTCTTGTTTGAAGTTGCATTACCACATACTTTCTCCTTGCAGATGAGACAGGAAACAGTCATATCAAACTCATGAAAAATTAATCACCTGTTCACCTCAGTCTGCTGTCCCCCAGTTCAACGCCTCTTTTAGGTATAAAAGAGACATATTAGTGTAACGTACCCTGTGAAAAATCATAGTGCTCTGGGTCAAGTGTTGACAGCTTGGGCAATTAGGTGTAATTAGTTCTTTAAATTATTTTAAATATTAACCTTTAAATGTCAAATGAAGAGACACTTTCCACGCTCTGATTTTGCAGGTTTGTGAAAATCAAGTCATAATGCTAAAATAAGGCTGGGACTGGGAAAAAATCTAAATGGGAAAAAAATAACTATAAGTGAGGAGCGCTATGAAACTTTCTCAACCTCAATGAAAAAATAAAAAGGCCTCTTAGGTCTTGGTCAAAGTTTTCTGAAATTGTTTTCAAAAGTTATTGATCTGGCTTTACAAATATTTGACTTTTCTTGTATGGTTATTTTATGTCATGCGTTCATTCGGGTGACAGTCAAAGTTTGAGAGATGCATTCGCACATTTGTATCATTGCAGAAAGATTTATAAATAAAACGGCCTGTTCAGTTGACAACCTCATCATGCGTCAGAGGCTTGAGGTTGAAAATCGACCCCTTGTTTTTCTGAGCAGCTGTTGGACTGGCAGTCGGAGAGAACAAAACTGGGCGTCACAGACGGAGGATGACCCAGTGAGGAGTGGTTTGTTTTATACCTGAGTTGCTTTTTAAAAAACAACCCTTTCAACACTTTTTTATTCTGCATCTGTCTATTTGTATTCTCGCCTTCCTCAAAAGCTTCATGACAATGGTTGTAACCTACTCAATCAAAATAAGGTTTATGTGTAGTGTATGAAGAGGCGTCTACTGAAATAAGGGGAAATAATAACACCTAATAGTCAGTCTGTCAGATGTGCCCATCTCCTGTAAAGGAAACAAAAATAAATGTAACCAGATTTGAATATCTAACATTTGAGGCTGACGCAGAGAGGACGGATCAAAGGGAGGAGAGACACACCAGAGGGGGGGCAATCATAAACACATTGTCTCATTTTAATAAGTGAGGGGAATGGTTTCTAAACCAGTGCATACCATCAAGTTTAATGTGTTTGGGTGTATGAGAGGAGGGGGAGGAGGGAATAAAGTGAAGTGCATCAAAACATAGCTAATGAGGGTTGGGTTAAAAATGGGTGTGCATGAAATATTAATGGCAAGCTGCATTTTTATCCTGAATATAAGATACCTGGAATCTATGTAAGTTCTGCACATAACTAGGATAAGGAGTAATTCAAGCATAAGAGAGTTCAGGACTAAATATATTCTCTACAGCTCAACTGAATTTAATAAGTCAACACAGACCTGTAATTATCTGATCACTTCTAACATTCATCACCTGTTTGTTACTGATTATACACTAAGACTCTATTAGAGGCTATGAAAATTAGGGTAAAACTCTTATTAAAGTAAATGGAAAAAAGGGGACAGAAGTGTGAATGTATATAAAATTAACTTTTAGGATTGGTATCTTTATTTTTATCTATGCAAGTCCATGCCATGTCTTGTTTTGTTGATATATGGACAAGTAGTGTTTTATTGTGTATGTTGTTTTATGACATGACATCAGATCGCATCAGTCACATTTACAGACCGATCTACAGGATCATTTTACACAAACAAACAATAGAGGTCCTCTTAGGCTCTTCCCGCCAGTCATATGTTCAAGCTTATCCTAGTCATAAGGCAAATCTTTACCAAGGGAAGATTCACGTATCACTAAAAGGGGTTGCAACACACAAACTAGTTCATGCAAAAAAACAAGGAATTGTACTGGGTGAACCTGAGTTTAGATTACATTTTATAAAAATAACACATTATACCTCAAATTACAAAAACTTAAGTCACTAATGTTAGACTGAATGACCCAATGGTGTTAGGAGGTTAGTGTAATCTGAACTCACTCTAAACCATTATGACTTTGACTAACTCTCACGCATATTTCCTCAAGTATGCGTATATAAATAAAACAAGTCAACCTACATTTAAAAAACACCGGCACTTAATTTCATATACATTGGCCTCTTACAACTCTTATTCTTGGCAGTTATGTAACAGCTTGCAATGTTATAGTGAACTGCTGTTTACATAGTTAATTGCTTTTGACTGGACAGTGCTATAAATTGCTGGCAACCGATTTGGACATTATTAAAGTCTTAACAATCTATTTTAGAACCTCCGAGAACTTAGAAAGGAATTTACACACAAATGAAGTGATGGATTTACCAAAGGCTGGTGCAAACCAGTTTCACATGTCCACTCAGTATCCCAACATCAATCTCACTCAAGTTCAGGGTTTTCTACAGTTTTATTTTACAACTTTAGAGTCTTCTGTAATGTACATGCATCATAAATGTTTTCTTATGTGTTTTGTTACAGTATTTATGAATGAAAATGAGTGTATTTCACTTTTGGTGGCCTTAAAAACAAGCCAAGCAAAAGCTAAAATGACAGTTGTACAAATGCAGTCAGTCACCCTGTTTCAATAGCCAGAGATTATTCTAGCACGTCTTATTCAAGTATATCAAGTTCATTAAAAAAAATGAATAAATAAAATAACCATTAACACAATACGCCAACGAGTCTAATAAAGTGAGACCAAGACAGATATTGCACCATCTGATGGCACGTACCAAATGTAATATCTTGGCAAAAATGATTAATGATGCATACATCAAATACTTATAAATTCAAATTTAGGAACACCAATATTCACAAAAAAATCCAAACCACTATTCTGTATATATATATTGTGCTAATAGAAACAAAACAGCTACAGATTGAACAAAATAAGTCAGAAGGAACAAATACTTTCAAGGTTCTCTCTAATTGTACCCATCAATAATGCAACATATATATATGACTCTTGCCCTGTTCCTGAGTGGTTAAGTGCAATGTGCATTATGTTTGCTTTCTTTTATAATAGAGGAGTAAATACGTAAGTTGGATTCTTGTAGTTATGCGACTGGGCTGTGGCTTTGGCCTTAAAGTTGGTGCTTAAATGGCTGAAATGAAATGTTTGAGTTTGAGCAAAAGCAGCTGTGATATGTGGTCAGATCATATTGTTCTTCTTCAGTACCTCCAAGTACTGCTGCGTCGCCCTGCTGACGGGATCCAGCTCCACCCTCGAGGCAGAGCCTACCGGGGACATACGGGCCGAGGCAACGTCCAGCTCTGCTGTGGCTGAGGACCAGAGAGAGACCACAACATGAAGCTGCTGCTACAAGACATGTACTGATACCATCTATTTCATTAGACTTTATAAGACTGACAGGATTTGTTTTTGCCTGCTGTGCACTCACCATTGATTAATTCCTTTGATATGTTTCTATCCAACTCACTCTGCATCTGGAAAAAAAAAAAAGTTGTAGTTTGACTTGAGCTAAAAAAAACTGAATAAAATACTACCATAAAATAACATTTTAAAAAAGGATGCACAGATGATATTTCACCACCAAACACAACACAATGGTAAATGGCAACACATTTAATGACAAACACTTTAACAGTGGAAAATCACTGCACAGAAATCAGGACTATTATGTGAAACACAGCAGGACATGCCAAACATGCAAGCTCTGCTTTCGTGTCGAGTTTCTGCGAGCTCTTTGATGTTGCCTTTTAAATCTTACTGCAAGCATGTCAGTATGGTCAACTTGCCTCCATAATTTATTCAAATAGTCTGTACAAGACGCATTTAAACTAATGATAAATGCATGTTCTTGATATCTGACATGTAAAACAAAAAAAGGTGTGCATGCAACATATAAATTGTAATCGTTCCAGATTTGTATGTATTGAGTTATACATGTACAATTAGATGTACCTGTACACCCACACATACATTATATACATATGCATGCATGTACACAAACACAGAGACATGGAATTTTGTGGATGGTACAGTTACTTCTTGTTTCTTACTATATGTCATTGTATAGTTTCTTTTTTATCAGTTCATTTTTGTAATGAGTTTTCTCTTCACATTTTCTTTGTCAAAGGTACAAAGTCAGGAATGAGGCTGTTAAGCTTTTACTGTTGTTTCTAAGCATGGTTGGTGATATGTTCACAGATCATGCCGATATGCTTGTCATGTCTCTCCTATATACATATATAGTACAGCACTCTGTCTTGTGTGTTGCACTGCGCTCCTGTGTTGTCTTAGATAACAGATTACCACATTTTATTGATTGATTATTCATTCAATCCAGGTAGGTTGTTTTTTGTGTTAAGTCCTTTAACACGTGCTTGTAATGAGGAGATGTCTGATTAAATGAACCAGATTTGATTTGATCAAACACATACATGGTGTTTAAGCTTCACCACTATAATTAGCGTTACAACAGACAGAATGGAGCTACATAATCTCTACTGTACCAGTCAACTTTGGAGCATGAAGAAAGTCAACTCAAAGCAGAGAATCAAAGACGAGGCTTTAAGATTGCTGCTGGCAGTCAGTCATGTTGCTAACCACAAAATGCAAAAACCAGCAATCCTGCACATTTCAGCTGTGAAATTCGGTTATTCTTGACTTTCTGATTTTTATTTTTTGCAACTTTGACTTATTTTCGCATCCCTTAATTAGGTAATTCTAGGAAGATGAGCCAGGAAATAGCTCTGCAATTAATTGGACTACTGTGACAGAAATTTAAAAGAATAGTAATAACTTTCATGTACATTCATGCTGATTCATGCATGATAATTCATGCTTTGTGCGGCACATTGTGCTTCCACCTAGAATGAAATGTGCTATAAAGTGCTGCTTGCTTTCTTGCTTACATTTCCACTTCAGATCATTAATTTGATAAGAGGGCTGTAATTTTAGGTTGACACTTCATCATGTGAAAAAAAAATACTGAATGCAGTATTGGGGAAAGCTCAGTTGAATTTTCCGTAACTTTGCTGGTCTGCAGTCTGTTTTTTTCACTGTGCAAATTGGGAACATTATGGTTTGGATGTGAACAGAGCTATAAATATGAGCCCACCAGCAGGGTGAAGGGAACAGCAGCCAATCAGACACTGAGCTTAACACATCTACACACCTGGTTATGAGTCTGGCTGAAGAGAGGACAGATGAGAGACAGACTTTTGAGCTAGAAGCTAAAAGAGTCAGAAATAGAAGATAAGTTAGAAGAAGTCCCACTACCACAAAGACTAGAGATAGAGTGAAGAAGAAACAATGTGTAGGAGGAAGAAAAAAAAATAATACAAGGATTAGAAATAACTTTAGTTCCGAAGGGTGCTTTGGAGAGGGAAGACAGGCCTTAAGAGAATTTAGAAAGCCATCACATCAGTTTCATACCTATCTTTGTTATAATTCCATTTTCTCACAATCTGAAATGTTTGATGCGTAATGTCTCAAAACCCACAGAGTAATATGCCTCTGTAGTTATGACAACATAACAACACACTAACTGCTCTATAAAAAGCAACATCTTTGAACAAAACGCCACCAGTTACACAATAACAACGCTGACAACCATGATGCCATGGAAATGAAAATGGCCCAAATTAAAAGAACTTGTCTATATAAAGAATATTCCCCTGTAATCTGTGTGAGCTAATGAGTGTCTCAGTTAATGACTGTACAGACCTTAGCCAGATAGTCCTCCACCCTGCTGTTCTGTCCCTCAGTCGCAGGGCTGAGAAGGGAGATTCCCAGACCAAGGCTTCTGTTGAGGGGCCCCAGTGAGGCCCCATAGTTTGCCGGTGAAGCCAAAGCGCCCACATCCAGTGAGGGCCCTCCAAGGCTTCCATTTGCAATGCTGCTGGTGATAAGAGACCTGCTGCGCTCGTTGAGCAACTTGGAATTGGCCTCTGCGAGTCGACTGTTGGCCCTGTGGATGAAAACATAGTAAAGATCACTGATACAATACAGGTTTGTTGTCTTTGTCGAATTATACCATGATACTACACAAGTGTTGATCTTTATCAAATTGGGCACTTATATTAACATTAAAACTGATCAATATCAGTTGAGGGGAACAAGCTGGTCTCACCTCTCTAGTTTGGCAGCCAGGGACTTGCGGAGGCGCAGCTCCTCAGAGTAGAGTTGGCGGTATCGCTCCAGCTCAGTGCGTGTGGACTCTCTTTGGTTAAGGCTGTCCTGCTGGGCGTTGCGGGTGCGGCCCAGTTCCCCCTCCAGCTCCTGGATCTTCTGCTCCAGCTGAGAGCGCAGGTTAGCCTCGTTGGCCGCTTTAATCTGATCCAATGCTTCTTGGGATGCTGCCTGGGACTGGAACACAAACAGACACAATCATATTCAATCAGACTCAGTGATGCTTTAATATACATATACCGGTACATATAGTAGCTTTCATAGCAATGATGTAATGCATACTTTATATGCACACCAAATGAATTATTAAATATATTTTTATTTTATCATCTTGTTATCATTCTAGTCAGTATTATTATTTACTAAGTCTATTTTAGACTTAATTTATATTTTGTATTGTTTCCACTGTGCACTCTGTAACTGTTGTTGACAGTGTCATGAAACCAACGAAATTCCCAGATTAGAATTCCTACCTGCAGGAAGAGGTTGACCTGCTCCAATTTCTGTTGTATCTCTTGACGGGCCTTCTCCTCTGCATCACGGCGGTACTGCTCCACCTGGTTCTGCTCCATCTGTGCTGCCTCCATTCGGCGTCTCAGGTCCAAGACCTCCTCCTCCAGCTGCCTCTTACTCCTCTCCAGCTGGTCCGAACTGCGGCTGAAGCTCTTCAGAGAGGCCAGCTGATCCTTAAGCTCCCCGTTCACCTTCTCTAGTTGGTTGCGACGAGACGCTTCCTTATCCAGCTGCACCTGCAGATCATCCACCTAAGACAGAGGAAAGGTCTGAGGCCATTGTCTAACAGCTGACACTACACTCGACATCTAAGGGACACAAGGGGTCGCTAAAGACTAAGTTTCTAGTGGTTTATTATTTGGGGGTTAATTCAGAAATCATAGTGCTTTATCAGACAGACAAACCTTTTCTTTCATTCGACCAAAGCCACCCTCAGCCTGACTGTGTCTGGCCTGGTCCATCCTTAGACTGCTCATAGGAGAAACAACCTCAGCTCCACTAGTGTCCTGATCCCGCAGTTTCTTCTTTGCAGTCTTCAATAGAGTACGCAGCCTTAAACACATAGACACAAAAACTTACAACAACAAAATAAGGTCAAATCTAAGAATAACAAACAAATTAGTCCCAATTAAGTGAGTATACAAAAACAAAAACACTAGACAAACACAAGGATTTAAACATTAATAGTATTAGAGTTTAAGAGAAAAAAAAAATACAGACATCAGTGTGACAGCCACATAAGCCAGGAAAGAGTGCCTCTACTGGATCCTAGTTGTGTCTAAATAGTAGGAGAAGGCACTGCCACAGGTGAGGAGGGCGTGAGGAGGAGGACAGGAGTCACCTGTACATTTCTTTTTGAAGCTCTGTGTTTCTCTTCATCTCTTGATCCAGACGAGTGTCTACAGCCTTCTTCTGCTCTGCTATTTTCTTGGCTTTCTTCTTCTCGATTGTCATCTGGAACATCATGATATATTATCATGAGGGGAGACTAAGTAATTTATCATTTATAATATTAGCGTGCATGCAAATGCATCACTATGATCACCTGGGTGCTCAGTTCTCCTTTTTCCTTTTCAAGCTCTGCCAGGCGCAGTCCTAACTTAGAGCGACTCTTCAGCTCCTCCTCCCACAACGCCTGAGAGTCCTGGGCTGTGTGAGACAGCATGCTTTGCTTCTGGACCTATGAAAGAGAAAGACAGAGACTACAATTAAAATTATAATAATAATTTAATAATAATTAATAATAATAATAATTTAATGATAACTAAAGATAAAGTTGTGAATATTTAAAGCTCCAGTCAGCTTGTAACAATGATCAAATTTCAGTTTGATCAGTTGGCTAAACATCCAACTGATCATCTGACCTGTGAGAAACTGTCTCCAACATGCTGGAACAATGTGGCCCTTTTCTCATTTAACCTGATCTATGTTTTGTTTTGTTTTTTTACACGAGAACTAGAATTTAGTTCTAGAGAAAATATATTGATATTGTGTTTATTACTAAATTTGTAAGTATCAGAAAGTCTGAAAAGACTCAAATGTACTTGGTTCTTATTTTCTTATTAATATTGTTGTACACTGCACTGCCTCAAGAAACATATTCAAAGCTTCCCCTTTTTTTAGAGAGGGCCACTTTTTTGTTTTAAGCCTGAATTCAAAATTGTTTCGTATTTCAAAAAAACACAGGTTATAATTTACAAATGTCTGATAGTTTAGGTAACAACGAGCTACTTTTCTTATTTGGCTGGCAAGTGAAAAATATAGAAACTCCCTGCTCTCCCTGATCTGAGGTTAATTACATAGACAAATACTAGAAAATAGGATGAGAGTAAGAAATAGAAAATCTAAGATTAAGGTTTTCTTAGAACAGAAACAAAATATGCCACCAACCTCTCTACTGAGTTGGTCTTCCAAAGTCATCTTACTGCTTTGGAGGTTTGCAACCAAGTCCTCCAAATGACCTCTGACCTACAGAAACAAGAAGATCATTGTAAAAAGTTATGAAAGAGGGTGTTTGTGATGCTGCTCTTTTATTTCTCGTACATCATTTTAGAAAGTTGAAAGGACACTTTAGACTAAAGGAAGTAACATGCATCATGCAGCTTGAGAAAAGGAGTGAAAGATCCCACACACTAAGGTTTAAGGGAGAAAACACATTTTGACATCACCAAGAAAAACCCAAACCCACACAAAGCTATTACTTCGCCTTTAAGTTTGGATTCCGACTTGTACAAAAAGACCCACAAAGCCCAAGTGCTTTTGATTTTGCAGATGCACACAGTATGATTTTAGGATTTTTGTCAATTTATATTATTCTTTTAAAAACAGAGGTAAACCCACACAGAGAAACTAAGCCTACATCCATAATACCAACCCCTCCTCCAGGTGAGCAGTCAGATAGCTGGAAGAAGATTGGATACCTTAAAATATAATAAAAGACTTTATAATTTTATTTATTTGATAACATAAGAGATTTCACTATACTTTTTCAGGTATATTGTAAATGCTAGATATGGGAAGGAATAGATAAGGCACCATTGAGATCCTGTGTACATGTGTGCGGCAATTTACCGGATTAGGTTTTTTGCACTTACCATGGCAGCTTCGTGAGCCCCTTTCTGAAGTGCATCAATTTTGTTGGACTGTTGCTTTGCAGCCGCTTCCAGCCTGGCATTCTCTATCTCGAGCCTAATTTGAAATTACATCGACACATTCATATACTGTATATTGAAACATAGTTTGACTCATGGCTGAAAATGCTTATAAATAGTAGTGAACAGAGTTATTTCTGCGATATGGAGTTGGCTTATTTTACAAACTTTATTTTACATTATCTATTTTAGTATATGTGGTATCTGATAAAAGAAAATAAACTGATCAATCTCTCAGTTCCAAGTGTGTGTGTGTGTGTGGACAGCATGTGTTTGTACATACCTCTGCACAGCTTCCTCCAGCTGTCTGATGGTGGTATCAGAGGCTGCTGAGGCAGACAGCGCCTCCTGGAGTTTCTGAGCAGCCATGGTGAGTTCCTTTTCCCTTTCATCAAGACTGCTCTTCAGAGTGTTAATACGTCTCTCAGCCTGCACATATTGGTCTTCACTCTCCTCCAGCTAGACAGAGACAGAGCATCCACCTCATTAGCACTGCTATCAGTTTACTTAACTGTCAATTCAGTGAACATACATACTGACAGTTATTGCCTCTTCTGAGAAACTGTATCACCTAAAAATAGTGATAATAAACCATCTAATTTCCGCTTCAACTCAAGGTGTTTGCTTCACAATCATTTACACAGCTGGCATCAGAGATGTGGTGAGAATATGCTGCCACAAGGTGTCAGTGTTCGCTGCTGTTACCTTTCCTTTAAGTCTGTCCATGTCTTTGAGGAGTCGGGCCTTCTCCTCCTCCAGGTCATTGCGATAGCGTGTGTTGACCTCCAGGGAAGCTTCACTCATTGACAGTTTCTTGAGTGAGTCAGCTAGCTCCTGCTGCAGCTGCCTTAGACTAGTCTGCGCTCAGAATCCAGAGAAAGCACAGGTTGATAGATATAAAGGGATATCCTTACCTGCCGTTTGGTAGAAAGGCTAAAAGTGGGTCTGGAGGAAGAGGCTAGGTAATCTCATTACCCCCTGCAGAGCTCTAATCTTACCTCTCTTTCGTTCTTCTCCTCCTCTAACTTGTAGATCTGATCTCGGAGATCAGCAGCCTTACTGGCGACCTCCTTATTTCTCTCCTCCACTAGTTGTACTCTCTCTTCGCAGTCGGAGCGCAGCTTGGACAGAATGTCACTGAAGCGCTCTTGGGCATCTGTCACAGCACGCTCCTTTGCAACGCCTTTGTTTTGGGCCTCCTCTAGCTGTTGCCGTAATAACATACCCTCACTTTGGGCTTGGGCTAGCCGCTCCTGTGTGGCCTCTTGGCGAGCTCCAGCACGACTGACCAGCTCCCTCTCGGCCTGCAGAACCGATTCTACTTCCTTGACGCGTGCAGCTGCCTGGTCCTTCTCCCGCTGTAGGACATCCAGCAGTAGGCCCTTCTCTGTCAGCTGTAATGTGACCCGATGAACTTCATTCTCCATACTGTTTGCACGAGCCTCTGCCTTTGAAAGCTTCTGGGACAGGCTGCTGACTGTCTCACGCTGACTGGCTGCTTCACCTATAGAAATAAAAGTATTAGGAGTAACAAAAAAGCTCCCAATTAAAAAGATTGTGGACAAAAAGATGCATAAAACAAAATGAAATACAAGCCACTATAGCCAATGTAGACCACAGTAGGAGGCAGAACTGGCTCACACAGAGCAACTCATCAAACAGCCTCTCAGTGTCATGGTAAAGAGTATTACTGGTTCTGTGTAGTTTCACCTCAAGTACAAGTGGCTTTGTTTTAAATACAGGAAAATTTATGTGAGTTATTTTAAGTTTGAGCTTGGAACTAACCAGCCATTCCAACCACTACTAACCTGTGAGTCTGTCTTTAAGACGCTGGTGTTCCTCTTTCTCCCGGAGCAAAGCTTTTTCTGTGTCTGTGTGAGCGGCCAGGCAACGCTCAGCCTCCTTAACTGCACCAGCCAGGCGGGTACGAGTGGACTCCACCTCTACCTCCAGTGTTTCACGAGTCTGTCGCTCATTTTCCAGGCGGGATGTTACCATAGCTAACTCCGACTTCAGGGTGGTCACCTGGTTATTGCAGCTGAAGACGGTTTGGGTCAGGGCTTCATTGTTGAGTTTGAGATCTCGATGAGCATCTTCTAGCTGTTCTTTGAGGGCCTCGTTCTCCTCTAAAATGTGGCTCTCTTTGAGACTGCTGCTGGCCTGCGAACGCTCGAGTTCTGTTCTAAGGATGGTCAGCTGCTCCTGTAGGGTGGCAGTCTGCTGTAGCAACTCCCTCTCCCTGTCACTGGCCTCAGTGAGCTGAGACAAGGCCTTTTATGGAAAACAGCAAAAAACATGTTAATATTGCCTTGAGCTGACAGGTTTTCTTTACAGTTTTGTCTTCAAAATGTATTATTTATCCCCAGAACGTAATAGATACTAATATGAATCTTCTACTTGCAACACCATACTGTATCACTGTTATATTATGATATATCCTAGAATGATGAATACCAGGATAAATACCAGGATTACCTCATTGCTTTTGCTAATATTTCTTTTGTTCTCCTCCTCTATCTCCTGCTGCTTACGGAGATGGCTGTTGAGCAGATTCTCCTGCAGTGTCCTTGCACTGCGCTCCTGAGCCAGCAGTCTCTGGGTCTCACTGTGGTCCTCTTCAAGCTGGGTGATTAACATACAACCAACTAATGTAACAATCATATATACAGCAAACAACAACTGCACAAAACAACTACTGATAAAATACTCAAAGTTCTACCAGTCCTACAAATATCTATCAATAGAACATCAACCAATATCAATACAATGAAAACAGCACAGCAAAATCACTTTTGTTTGGACAGAAAAACAAGTTTAAAAGGCTGTACCTGTTTCATGTTGTTGACCAGTGCTCTCATCTCCAGCTCCAGGTTCCTGAGGGTGAGCTCCACCTTCTGTCTCTCCTGAACCTCTAACTGATGCTGCTCCTCCGTCCTCCTCAGCTTATCTCTGGTAGTGTTGTACATCATGGTGGCATTGCGGCGATTTTCCTGCTCCTGTTTCAGCTGAAATCTAAAATATACAAAATAAAAAGATCCATAAATTAGGCAATCAAAAATATAAGAAAAGAGACCAAGACAGTGTCAACAAAGGGGTGCTGAGTACTCTTGCTTTCAAGAAAAGGAAGTAATTCTCACTTGAGGTTTGTGACTTCAGTCTGTAATTCCAGCTGGTCGCGCTCCAAGGCAGATTTAACATCTTTAACTTCCTCTAGAGAGCTCTTTAACTCCGCTCTCTCCATTTCCAGCTGGCTCACCTTGTCTGCCAGGTACCCGTGGCGACTCCTTGCCTTTTGGATGGAGCGCTCATATTCGTGGAAAATGTTCTGCAGCTTCACCATGCTTCTCGAGTCTGCGAGATAGTATAAAGAGTATAAGAGTCCAAGTCTCACCACTTAATGAGCACACAACAGATCTTGTTTTCAAAGGTGGATTGTGTACATGTATATTGCAAAATAAATGAATGAATTGATTGAAGACCCAAAAATCAAAAATAATTACATATTATTGTATAAATTAGCATTTGAATTTGCTGAGTCAGTACCTAAAGTTGCTGAGTCCAGGTTTTGAATGAGGAGGGATGCATGACGATAGCCTGAAGCAGGAGAGTCGATGTCATCTGTGGCTGTGTCTGATGACTGAGTAAGTTCATCAAAGTCTTCTGCCATCTCCACGTCATCGGGATTCTGTACATGGAAACAAAATGTGGTCTTGATATTATTCAGTCCCTCAGTCTGTATTGTGTGTAGCCTAACTTAACTCCAGTTACTGACATAAGTTTTACCTCATTTTTCTGTTGTCCACTGGTTGGCAACCTGAGCCCAACAAACACAGGGAAGAAAAATAGGGGTTATTTGGAAAACTGATGTGCATCTTAAGAGCTGCACAGAGGTGCTATAGGAAGTGTAATGGTATAATGCAGTATACAGTTCCATTTTTGGAAAGTCAATGGTTAGTCATGCAACTATGTACGGAGACAGAGAATTAAAATCAAGAAATATTGCATCCTAATCATCACCCACCACCAGTATTGTAAAGGTCTGTTCAGACTGAACAGCAAAGCCAATTTTCACCTTGGTTTATTGATGCAAACTTGACCACTGAAGTGTTTTAAAAGTCTAGCTTAGAAGTTTATTTGTCACAACCAAGTAATACACAGATATGATCTGAAAACTTACCAACAACTCCAGTAATTGCTCTTATGTTCCTCATGTGTCTCTTTGTTTTTCTTGTTTCTTTATATGTTAATTAAGTCAAGTACGAAAGGTTTTGGATAAGCATGAATTTTTTGTTTAGTTTTAAACATTTCAGTCTTGCACAGATGCCTTAACTTACTCTCCCAAATCTGTGTCTGTTCTCATTCACTCCCTTCTTTCTATTGACTTTGTGTGCTGTTGTGCTGCCTGTATAATTAACTTTGTGTTCAGTCTGAAAGCACCTTACAGGTTAGCGACAGAGAGGTGAAATTGATACACATAAGTGGCATACTGCATATATACCTTCCTTCATCGTCCGACACTTCACTTAAAGTGCTATCGTCAAACACAGAGAGAGGATCTCCGTTAACATGGGTGTTGGTCTGAGGGGCTCTGCTGTGCCGGGCCCCTCTGACCAGCTCCAGCTTTAAGGTCTCCTCTACAGCTTGTCCCTCCTGTTTGTTGCTATTGTAGGCCAGCTGGAGTGGGAGATGTGACTGCGCTGGTGCCCTGTTGGTGCTATAAAGAGTAATAAACCTGATAGTCAATGAGTTGTGTCATCTACACCTTAAGGAATTTGGTGGTATTGCTGAAGAAAGAGGTCTAAAAATGCTATCAGTAAAAGAAAGTTTAGACTGGGTTCTTTCTGTTGAATGCATCTTTTAAAAATAAATTTACTTCAGAGCAACTCAACAAGAGTGTTAAAAAATCATATTTTCACACACACACACACACACACACACACACACACACACACACACACACACACACACACACACACACACACACACACACACACACACACACACACAAATAATTGAAATTTGCTCAGGGCCTACAAATACACAATAGCTAGATAATACATACCTCTTGGTGGCTGCAGGCTGCTGTTCTTGGTGAACTGCTTCAGTTTGACTTGACAGGCTTCCTAACCTGGTCTCAGGTTTCTCAGTACCCACTTCTTCCAATGTCGTTCCACCAGTATCCCAGGATGCATGGGATTTTTGCACCTCCATTGCAGTCTTTGTCTTCTCTTTGCCAACCTGAAAAGATAAGGGAAAATATTTGATTAGTTGCCTTTTCACATTCATACTAACTGAAACAAGTTGGGGCCAGCCTTTTAAGATGCAATTTGGCGCAGGTTCTTGTACACTTTGTCATACATAATTTAGTGTCACCCCTCCCTTCTGAGACCAAACACCTTAGTGTGGTAACTCTATTTGATACGATATTTTCAGTTAACTATAAGGATGCACAATTCTCTGCACTGCAATGCTCACTGTGGTATTCTCAATAACTGAACAAAGAAAATCTCATCAATGTTTAGCCTGATATGAATGGTACGATGCAAAAACTAGATGACAGCATTCTAAAAGAGATCTTATCAAAACTACAACTAGAATCTAAAGAAAATATAATTCTTTATTAGGTTCTTTATTAATCCCACATCAACACTCTCTCTATTACTTTCTTAAAGTGTCATCTGTACCAGCTTGAGCTGTTTGTTCTTTACATTGCCATCTCAGTGACATTAGAAGTTGTTCTCTGTGTGAATTAACATGTGAAATTTTGGAGAAAAGATATAGTACAAAATTAATATTTGCTTCTCTGCTTTCTGTCCACAGAGACCCCCAAGAACTCAAAAGGCTGGCCAAAAAGTAAATCTACTCATCCCATGGAGAGTCTCATCAATTTGAAGAAATACTGACATGTAAAAAGACTAGCTTAAGCACAGCATGCATTAAAAGAAAAAAATCCAGGAAGTATCATCACAACTGCACTTCTTTTAAACACAAAGAAGGCTGTTATTTATACAATCTCAACACTATGTCACTTTGAAAGTTTATACAACAGAATTTAGCATAAAGATACATGCAAAATCCATGCATAATGAAAGATAAGTCACAACTAAAGAACACAGAAGACTGAACGTTAAGTAGTTTTACAATCAAGAATGCCAAACAATCTTTTAACTGTAAGTCAGTACCAGGCTTCTTGAGTGCAGAGCAAATGATCTTCAACAAAATGTTTGCTCAGTTCTACACGTCTTTAAGGTTTGTTAAGGAGATGCAACAATGTAGGAAGAAACATGCTCTTCTACTTGAATTCAAACCTACAGAAAATAAATATTAAGACATGGACAATGAACATTTAACAGACAGAAATAAGATGAGGTCATGATGTGTGGCCAGTTAAGCCCCTCTGAAAAAGCTGAGAAAAAGAATTGAAATTAAGTACATGAATGAAAAAAGAAAGAGAGGAGATCTAGAAGGGATTATGGAAGAGGCAGCCATCCTCTACCTCTTTCTGGAGTTGGGCCTTTTCTTTCTCCAAATCCAGGAAGTCAACCTTCAGCATCCCTACCTCAAGTTTAAACCTTTCCATGTCCTCTTCCAGCTCCTCATCAGAGACACCTGGGACAGATGCTGAACGTCTGCTCAGCAAGGGGCGGCAAGACTTGGTGATCTCCTCAGGATCCTCTTCTGAACTCACATTGTTCTTCTCAGCTTCACCTAGACCAGCAGTTGTGTCCTTCAAGATTAAGTCCATTTGTTGCTTGTGGAACGGCCCAAGTTTTGTCTCATCTTTTAACAATGAGCTACAGTCAACATCAGAAATGGGTACAGTGCGACCATCAGTAAAAGAAGTGGTAGCATGGTCGATGTGGCTCCCTTTCTGTGCTGTGGCAAGTTCTGGTGAAGGAGACCTGGACTCGTCATCATCAGTGAGCAGATCTGGCTCCTGACGCATGTTGCTGTCACTGACAGATGAAGGCTGACAGACCTGCATCTTGTCTTCACACAGAGAGTTGTCAGCTGAGTCTGTCACAGAGTCTTCCAGTCCGGACTCCCTCTGCTCAGGTATGGTGAGAAGGACAGTGCTCTTTGCTCTTGCTGTTGGGCGCACAATGATTTCCCCTTCTTCTTCTTCATCACTTGACTCTTCAGCAGAAGTAGATTCAGCTGTGGCTTGTTCTTCTGCGTCATCTTCTGCAGGGCATCTTGATTTAAACAGTTCTCCAAACTTCTCTTTTAATTCACCAGCAACATTCTTGAAGGTGGATTTTACCTCCCGTTTCTCCACCTCTACCCAGAGCTTCTCGTAACGTTTCTCCCATGGGACATCATCACGCAGTTCACCTCCTTCTTCAGGACTGTGCTGATCTCTAAAGTCATTATCCTTTTCTCCTCTGTCAGAGCCCACACGGTCAGATGGGCATGGGTTATTTATATCTAACTCACATGTATCTCCTGCATCATCTTTCTCCTTTGGTGGCATGGGTGGACACGGAAAAACACAACACAAACAAGACAAAAATGCAAAACACCAAGTTTTGATTTTAAATGAAATACACAATATTGACACAACATTTCATACTCACTTCCTACTTATTATAATAAATTACATTACATTTTCATATTGGAACATTTTAACATTCACATAAAGAGAAGCTAACCAAATAATTTGAATTCTGAAACAAATTAGAAGACAAAGGGGCAAAAACTATGGTTACAAGAACAATATCCACTTGGAAACATGCACATTTTTATACGACATGATGATGAGTTTCTATTTTCCTTTGATTGGGAAAGCATGGATGATGCTGTACGGTTTTGTCTGGGACCAATTTCAATGAGGGATGAAAAAGATGTTAAAATTGTGGTAAGGATGGTATTTTCTGTGTTTTTCTCACCTTATGCTGAGGCTCGTCACACTCTTTGTTACTTTCACTGTCTCTTGCCATTGATGAAAGTTCAGGAGAACCTAAGGAGACAGAGTGTTTATCCAGAGTAGAGGGCATGTGTGCACAAAAAGGCCTATTTAAAAAGACCAGTGAGCCTTACCTGGTTTAACCACTGACTGAGGCTCAGCTATGTCTCGAAGCTGATTGTCAATTTTGGCTGCATTGGAAGATGTTAAATTGTTTGGTTCCCAATCTGATTCTGGATGAGAGCAAGTCAAAGAGAGAAACAGAAAATTATGTGCTTATGTCCTTTGTTTGAATGGTATAAACATGCATTGACAACATTAATAAGAACATGAACAGTCTTACAACATTTTACCTTCATCACTCTCTGGTTTCTGAAGCACTATCTTCCTTGCTCGAGGTTGAGGATGGGGTATGAGTTGAGGGGGTGTGCTGAACAGTTTCATGTTGGAGCTGATGCTCCTGTGAGGTGTCAAGGGTGCTGCTGGAGTAACATCTTCATCCTGCTCTTTAACAGATGGATCGGTGCATTCTGGGAACTCCTCAAGTCCAGGGGAGGCCATTCTGCGGCCAGGTAGGGTTTTCTTACTGGTTGTACTGGCCGAGTCCCAGTCTGATGGATCTGTGTCATTAACACAAGAAACTGTAGGTAAATGAACAAAATACAACAGTGACATTGCTGAGGGTAGTCAGTTTACACTGGGATAATCATTAGGTATATATGCCTCTATTATATGATGCACTCATGCATGACAATGGAAGATCTGGGATAAGCTGTTACACCATTGCCCTCTATCAAACAGGGGTCTCAAAGGAGGAACTACAGTTACTAATGAATAAAGTTCAACTTATCTCATCAGCTATTTTATGTTTACCAACCTGCTTTTTGAGCTTTCAAAAAGTGTGATGACAGAAACATAAAAAAGGGTAGAAAAGTCAGTGTTGCAAGCAGATATACCAAATTAATCACAAGCTTAAAAAAGACAGCAGTTCCTACACATTTGAAAGTGAAGCTTTAATAATGCAGATATTGGGTGCCACCCTGTAAGTACCAGGCAATTTACCAACAGTGTAAAAGATGCAAATGCATTGGGTTTAGGGGCAGAATTACAACACGCACACATACAGATACAAAACAGTATCTGGCCTCTCATGAATCTGTTGTGCTCAGACTGGACAGTAGTTTCTTGCATATCTGCAGCCACCAGATACACCATCATTGTTGGCAATTTTGTTTCCAAACATTTTGTTCCTTCGTGTGGTGGAGTGGAGTAGTAAACAACTCTCACAGCGTCAGAGGATATTAACATACATTTAAGCCTTTCAGTTCCTCCCTGTAGTGTTACTGGGCACTTGTTGAACTCAGCAGGGGGCACTAAGCTGCAAAGTCAGGTCTCATTCGCAATAAACAGCAGCCATTGCTCTCCCAGCTTTTACAATCCGTATGTGTAAGGCATTGGAGAATCAAAAGCAACCACCCTCTAATCACAAATATTTTGCATTTCATAGTTTAACAGGGGCAAAAAATAAATAAAACAAATATTTTGGTCCATTTACAGATAAAAAAAAGGAGTAGATTAAATATCATATTACCTTCGAGATCATCAACGTCACCCAGACCAAGATCTTCCATTACATCTGTAAAGAGAAACAAAGTAATAAGACACAGAGCTCTGCTTCAGATAACTTCTCCAACATTTGACATTATGAGAATCTGGATTATTCCACTTACCTGTCTTTCGTTCATTATCTCCTTCAAGTTTGCTCAAAACACTAAGTGGTTCCCATTTTGCCTTCTCACTCTGGTAGACAGGAAAAATATTGCAATTTGATTCCAACAGGTCACAATTTTTATCTTTTATTTTGTATACCCTTTAGTAGCTGAACGTACCTCTTTCTGTGTAGTATCATCTTTAGCAGCATGTTCTCTTTCATCATCATCGTTTCCAACTGCAAGAGACAAGACATGTCTGTTATGTCTGAGACAACACAAATTAACTTCTGTAAGAAACGAAACAATATTCAGAGGAAGCTGGGGTAGTTTGCCAGAACAATGTAAAAAGCATTCCCATGCAAATGTGCTCCTGGTTAATCAGCATGTAGGTAACATGGCTAGGCATCAGACAAGGTTTTAGGACCTGTTCAGCCCCAGCATTACCGTGCGCTTTGCGTCATCCGATCACAAGTGAACAGCTCTAAGTACAGGTGTGAATGCACCCAGGACGTATTGAAGATACATTTGAGATCCGATCACTCAGACCACGTTTGGAGGTGGTCTTGGCCACATGTGGCCACATTCTTTTAGCAATATGAAATGCTGCAAATGCACCCTGGGCAACATTGAAGGACCACCTACTCAACTGACATCCTCTAACACAGTCTCATACACAGTTTCATAATGAACAACGGACCCATCCGTCATAGTTGGACTGGCTAAAACCAACAACGCATTCTACACAAACACAAATGATGTATGTGTTTATTTGTATATTGAGTGGGAGAAGTAAGTAAGTAGAAGAAAGATCCTATCACAAGTTGTCACTCAAGACACTTGTGGAGATGCATTCCAATGCCAGGTGTGAACTGAAGTACTTCGAGCTGTCCACTTGAGGTCAGATCACCCATGTTAATGCCAGGTCTGATAAGGGTGTTAGATTCTCCGTTCCATTTTATGGGGACACAAGTTCATCGTCAGCCAAGAATGCTGAGAAGAGCTGTAGGCGCTTATTATTATAATTTCAGCAAAAACATAGAGTAACCAAGAAAGCAAAGTAGAACCTGTGGCCCTTTAAGTCCCAAATTTGGGAAAAGGATGTTCAAGGGTGGCAGGCAGGATGGAGTAGTGTAGTGTATGCTTCATGCATTTTCTTATGGTGATCATGAGGTGAACATAAGGCCTCTGGTATGGTTAACATGCTGTTCCTTAGACCTCTGACAAGACATTCATTTACCCTGTCCCTGGCTGCCTCTCGGCCTGCCTACACTCCTCCGAGGCACTAGAACTGCCATCCTATTGCCTCCTTCCCCTCTTACAAAAGAGGGAATATAAAACAAGTCTACAAAAGAAATGTAACATATTGTTGGAAAGACTGTTTGCATTAATGGCAATCATAATACATTGCAAATTCTACACAATATTTAGACTGAAAACAGAAAGCTTCAACCATTACTCACGGACAAAATTAATGCATGCATTAATTCACAAAAGCAGTTCTCTATGTTTATCATTAAATAAGGTCACACTGTTTCTGCAGCATGAAATGGTGCCTGGAATGACTTGATTGCTTAAAAAAACAAAAACAACAAATAAAGAAATAGAGACTTACTTTCTTTAATCTCTTCTTCAATAGGGGACATCTCCTCTTGATCCTGAGTTTGCAGGCTCTGTTTCTCTTCATGTGGCATATTGGGGTTTTCAGAATGGGACTTAAAAGAGAAAATCAGTCTGTGACAATGTGTATGCCAAACATCTGATCCTAAATGGTATTCAAAAATTTGTCCTTGCTGTACCTCAGAGTCCCAAGAATCTTGCTCTTCCTCTCCCTTCTCTAGACCCAGCTCAGACAAGAAATCTATTAACAGATGTAAATCAATTAAGCTGAAACACTTGACAAGAAGCAATGGTTGCATAACAGTACACAATACATTCAACAGGGGCAACAGATACAAAAAAATACCTCCCAGGAAACGCTACCTCACTCTCTGGATCTCTCAAAATTTTATTGGATTTCAATTCATGGTGCTACGATTCAATTCAAAACAATTCTTGGTGCATCTTTATTCATGTCGAGTTTATTTTTGACTTCTCTACTTTATCTTACTGTATTACCACATTGTTATTAAATTCAAATTCTTGATAGATGGTAATAATTATATTGTATTATTTCCTCATTCAGCAAGAACATCTTCATACATAGGAAGAAAATACCAGCACATCAACATCAAGATGTAAATTGGCTTGCTTGTTAACATCTTGTTAACCAGACTGAGTGAGTCACAACCCTTGATATCTTGTTAAACTGTCAACTTCTCCTGCAGAATGTGACCTCAGTCACTTCAGTAGCTGACCAGACAGAGGTATGACAACTACTTAGACTTGCAGCTAGTTCTTGGGAAGCTCTCTGAATTCAGGTTTTGTTTTGTTTTTTGGTCTATAACACAAATAATAATGAAGTGACCTCCCATTAGGGTTGAGTCAAATCATAATTGTACTATTCATGCGCATTTGAAATACTTTTAAAATTATACAATTTTATAACTAAAATAACTAAGACACAGCATATTAAGTGGGGTAAATAGGTGCTACAATGTTTGTTGTCAGTATGTTCACAGTAGCCATAGCAACTAAGAGGGTGGGCAGAACTGTGCTGGTGTTATAAATGAAAACACTGCCTATAAATACTGTACACTGAGGTCACTGTACAGTTTGGTGGACCAAGATTTCAGTGATGCAAATGTAGCTCTTCATAACACATTGAATTCAACTCATCCTTTATAAACAATTTGCAGCTTACCTCTTTTTTTATCTTTGCAGACTTCTGTCTCAGGAACAGGTGAAATGGCATCAAGGGACTCTCCACTCTCTTCAGGCTGATCATTTTCATCTGAGACCTCTCCTTCTTCCTCTTCCTCCTCCTCATCATCTCTTACCTCCTCTTTGTCACCGTGGTCATCATCATCATAATCTTCCTCCTCCTCCTCATCCTCATCATCCTCATCCTCCGTGGAATCTTCTTTCTGTGTAAAAAACATTGCTAGTCATATTTAAAATCTTATTTCCACAAAGGATATCTGATGAGCAGAAAAGCACTACGCAAGCTAAGAACAACCATCTGAAAAATCATGATGAAGCTGTTGGCACAGCAAGAGTGTTTTTAAAGGCCTCTTTGAACAACCACATTAAACTACAGAAACTGCTAAAGTACAACTAAGATCTACCTGTTGTGTTCCTGTTTTACCTGAATGACAGGTTCTTCAGTGCTTGTGAGCTGTTGATCTTTCATGACTACGCTCTCTCCTTCATCAGGTGAGTCTAAATCTACATTATCAATGTCAGTCTGGGGTAACACTTCATCAGAAACTGTGTTCCTGTCTGAATCATGGCATTCACCAACAGTGATATCTTCTTTGGTGGGTGGGCTGGAAAAAATATTTTCCTGATTTGGTTTTTCATCAAGTTCATCTGATGACACTCTTGTCTGAGGAACAACGGCACTTTCATTTTCTAGTGGAACATATGCCGTTAATATAGCCTCATGTTCGTCATCTGGCTTGTCGCCTCCACTCAGGCATCCATCTTGTATGTTATCAGAATCATCTCCCACATCAGACACTTTGACTGTGGCCCTGGCAAAATCGTACTGCACTTTTTGGTGCATGCTGTCAGAGTCCTCACTTGTCTCATCATCTTTGCTGGGATTGCTACTCCTAACATCCACCAACTCTTCTTCCTCTGGCTTGTTATTATCTGTTAATTCATCATTTCCATCAATAACAGAATGAGGAATCTCTTCATTGTCTTCATTGCCATCAATATCATCTACTCTAGCTTCTTCTTCTAACTTCTTGTCCATTGCACTTGTGGGCCTTGACTTTGGTGACTGCAAATAGACTGGGGTAGAAAGCTGTGTGTTCAAGACGTCACCGCACTCTAAAACTTCATCATCCTCATCACTTTCATCTTTATCATCCCAGCTACTATCATCATCATCTGAATCTAAATTTCCTTCCATTTGTGATGACTGACGAATTGACTCAACACCATCATTATCTTGTATTTGATTTCTGGTTGTGTTTTCATCCTCAGGTGCTGGTGACACTGCAGGCGAGGGGTCATTTGACTCTTTCTCAATACTTTCTTTATCTTCTTCCAAAGAGCCATCGGAACAGTGCTGCTCTCCAGTCTGGTCTGCTGTTACAACATTTGTTTTGGAAGCTGGTGACCCCACTTCACCTTTAGTGAAGGAGCCTTCATCATTTTGGTCATTATTTTCAGATGAGGAATCCCACTCTGATTCACCTACTGTTGCTTTGTCTGGTCTGTTTTTGGACTGAGGAGAGCTTGTTGAACATAGTCCTAAAGACGAGACACATTTTGGAGATGGTACCACTGGTGATGAAGAATCCCATGACGTATCCGCGAGGTCTTCGTTTGGTTGCGGTAATGTGCTTTTCTCTTGCAGTGTTGCTGCTTCTACTTGTAAATCTGATGCTTGAACATCACTTTTCTCATCAAGCATCTCCTCTTTGACCTCATCTTCTTTGGGTAGGTCAGTGTCACTTTCCTCTAATGAAGAGCCCCATGAGGACTTGCGTTTCTCTTCTTTGAGGACTTCTTCAGTTGATCCAGCATCATCTTCAGCATCAGACATACCATCTGTAGTTTTTGCACCAACCTCAGGTGAAACATTTTTGTGCTTAGCGAGTACAGTATTGCGACCGAATCCCCCTGTTTGCTTATCCTCTTCATAATCACTGTCATTCCACACTGTATCACCACTGTTTTGTTTATCACTCCAGGAGTCATTATCATCCTTTTCCATTTCTCCCTCAAACTCTTCCTTGCTAGGTGAAGGAGTCTCAGTGCCATGCCTGGATGGTATACGACCTCCTGTTGAACCCTGATCTGAAATTATGTTTTGGTCTGATGGCAATATGCATTCCTTGCCAAGGCTATCGTCTTCATCAGAAAACTTAGATTCTACTCTAATGGCTGACACGACACAATCTTCCTCTACATCTAATGTCGCTGGCATTGCATAACTTGCTGTTTCAGCTGGGCAGACAAAGTCAGTATTTTGAGTCTCTGTTTTGGCATCTTTCTCTGAGGCATCTTCATCAACAGGAGTAGTTCCACTATTGTAAGAGTTGTCAGTACCAGGTATGTTTTGAGTATCAGCACTGTCAATAATCTTTGGGGCAGCAGTGACAGAGGGTTTTTGTATATCTTCATATTCAGTAGTGTTGGCCTCGACAGAAGCCACATAGTTGTCATCCTCCTCATCCTCACATTCATTCTCCTCTTCATCTTCTTCCCCATCCTCATCTTCACTTTCCTCATCATCATCTTCTTCATCATCCTCCTCCTCCTCGTCCTCTTCTTCTTCTTCTTCATCCTCCTCATCTTCATCATCATCGTCATCATCTTCTTCCTCCTCCTCTTCTTCCTCCTCTTCCTCCTCTTCTTCTCCAACTTCCTCCTCAGAGTCCTCTGCTTCTGGGCTTCCTTCTTGAGATTCTGATCTTGCTTTACTAGTTGACGGCTGCTCTGAGTGTTTGGTTTTCCCCTGCTCAGCTGCCCTGTCTGCTTGGTTTGGTCATTTAAGAAAAAATAGACATAGAGAAAGACATTACAGAAATGCAACTAACAAAGCTTCAACACAAATATTTTACCTTTCTGTAGCTTGGAAGAGGGGTGGAAGTCATCTGGGGTGCTTTGGAAAGGAAGGAAACGGGAGAAGGATGTACTGGGTGCTGCGGAGCATTGCTGGATGGTAGAGCCTTTGGGAGGGATGGGATTCTCTGAACTCTATTTTCACCCATTGGCTCAGATTCTGAGGCGCTCAAGGATCTGTCAGGCAGTGCAGAAGCTACAGGGCAGGCGGGGATAAAAGGTTACTACCAAAAACCACAAACTATGGAGGGACACTAGGGACAGTGAGTAATGCTGAAAGATTCTCAGTACCTTCTCCCTTTTTTGATGCAATCATTTTCCTTAGGTTTACTTTCTGTGGTTTCTGAAAGACAGCATATCTCATGAAGGTTGGAACAAAAATGTAGGAAAAAAAACAATTTACAAGGAAAAAAAAAAAAAAAAGAGTAGCACCAACCTTTTCAATTAAAACAGATTCATCATCATCTTCAGATGAAGGCCATTCATCTGCGGCACTTTTTGAAACCCTGAAGAGAGAAGAAGGGTGGTTTGAACTAGGAAGTAAATTTAAATTTTAGGTTGCAAGTCATGAGAAGAAGATTGTACTCACCGACTTAGTGACTCTGACTGAGAATTGTCTTCAAAATCTGCAAAAAAGAGGAACTTATTTTCAGCTAAACAAGACTTAACTTAACTTAACTAACACAAAACACAACAATCTAGGCAGCATAAAAATGCATTTCCTAAAAGGAGTAGGTTGAATATCCATCCTTAGTAACAGCTAATGATCTTCACTGACAAGAAACTGACAGCGTCTGACTGATTTTGCAGAGAAAGCTCATCTAAGCAAAGTAATACCTCCCCCTGCTTCATTTGCTCCATGTTCTAGATCCAGTCAAGGGGTAATGCATGAGGAATAAATGAAATAATCAAAGTCAATAATGAATAGACAGAATAATATCCTCACACTTCTGTCATTCACTGCAAAGTGATTTCCCTACCATCTTTGTCAGTGGCTGGTCCTCCCAGAGAGAAGCCCGCTTCAACGTCTTGGAAAGGACTGCCCAACAGCAGTTTTTTCTTGTTTTTGCCCGGACCTAGATGTGACATGGATGGCCCATCGTTCCTCTGGGTGCCGTGCTCAATGATCAGGAGGGAGCAACTACAAGAGAGTCAAGACAGAAAATTTCAGTGTCATAGGCCTTAACATGTTCCTGTGATTTCAGGTGTGCAAATGTGCCATGTGAATATACAGTGATCTGAAAGAAGAAAGGAAGAATATAACTGTAGAAAACTGATTTCTAATGAATACAATAAAACTTAATAAATTAAAATCATAAGTCATAAATCACAAAAGAAATGCTAAGAAAATAAGTGCAAAGACAAGAACAGCTTACGGATGATGCCCATTCATTACTGCGTAGTCATCAGCTGACCATCCTTTGGTATCCTTTAGTGTGATATCTGCGTTAAACCTCAAGAGTAGCCGCAACATACTGATTTGTCCATTGCCAGCAGCTATCATTAATGGGGACCTGCAGATAAAACCAATGATAGCAACATAACCAACTGTAAATTAGAATACGTCATGTGATGGAATCACACTAACCACAATGCCTGTCAACTTGTTAACTCTCTGATCCGTGAGTACTCATTACTACATTATTACATTAGTACTCAGTAATCATGGGTCGGACCACACTCATCTTCAAACTCTGCCTTTACTTTGTTCTCAAATGCACGCCTGTAAAAATTTTGTGACAGCGTGTTGCACAGTTATGACACTGTCGTGCTGACAAAAATCTGTCCACAGACAAACAGACACATAAACATCTGCCTCAGTACTCAACACCACCTCTGTGGTAGTTCCTGCTACAGTAGATGTCTCCAGGACCACATTTTGCCATGATGACAGATTGACTCACAAGGTAAAAATAATACCAGCCACATGCTGTCATGGCTGGTAACAATGAATTCAGCAACATCAAAACTATTAGATGTGTATCACAAACGTGTCACTGTTACCTTTGGTCTTGGCCCATCAAATTCACATCGGCAGTCTCCTTGAGGAGAAACTCAGCCATCTCTATATGGTCCTCACGGACTGCCACAGTTAAGGGTGTGAATCCCTCCTAAAAAATTGGATTACAGTCAACCACCTCATGCAATGGAAAAGTGTTATCAGAATAACAATATCTCGTTCTACGTGGAATATCATAGATGTCAGAACCATGTTGATATTTAATTTAGAAGGCTGAATAGCCTTCTTTATTTACAAGACTTTTTCAGCAGTCTACTGACACACATCACTGAATGTGTAAGATGTATCCAGACACTTAATAAATACATCTTTTGCACAGCAAAAATTTTTATTTTCATGGTGTCTGGTGTTGAGCATACCATTTGTGGTTCAAAACCGAAATCACTAAGAGGTCCTCCCCTAATGGCCATAATTGGTTATTGCAATAAAAACTGTTAGTATGACAATATGAGCTGTGATGGTGTGATGAATACTTTTTTGATTAAGATACAGGGAATATTTTCCATCCCCTAGTGTCCTTGCTGGATCTACTCACAATTCAAATATATCTGGGAACATGACAATGCCTTAGTTTGCATTAGCTGAGCATTGTCCTGATGCTTGGCCTAAAGCTGAGAAATTGTACTTTGGTACTGTGGAAAGACAGAATCACCTTGTTTTGGGCATTGATGTTAGCCTCATGCCCCAGCAGCAGGATAGCAGTGGAGATGGACGGGATGTTTGCTGCTAAATGTAGGGCTGTATTGCCATTGATGTCCACCAGGTTAGGGTCAGCATGATTCTCCAGCAGTATGTTCACACATCGCTCATGCTGGCCCTGCACTGCCTGATATTGTGGAGAATTGACACAAATGCAGAACAAAGCCTGAAACAAGGCTCACCTCAATGTACAAAGAAAGTAGCCGACTATGATCATCACAATATATTTTACATTAAATTAAGAATCACTTTGATTTTGAGTCTCACCATCCAGGATTACCTTCATTAAGGCGGATCTATTTTGATTGTCGCATAGGTTAAGCTTGGCTTTGCTCTCCACAAGGAATTGCACCACCTCAACATGTCCACTGGCACAGGCAATATGAAGTGCAGTTCTGTAATAGTAAAGGAGAAAGTTTATCATATGCAAGTATTCCTATTCTTACTAAAACATTTCCACTGACAATTACAAAAAGTGTGTTTTAAAATGTGTACAGTTTACTTTAAAATGAGCTGATAAATAACGGAATATTTTACTGATTTTGACAAGTTCAGCTGCTATTTTTTCTTTATTACAAGCCATCCTGTAAATTGCCTCATGTACTCCTCTTACACCACTCAGTTCCTTCTGACACATACTAATTATAAATGCTAACTTGAGCCTACCCTGAAACATAAGTAGAAAAGAAACAACTGGTGTTACGTACATGTTACTTGGGGCTTAAAACACCTGTTTTAAGTTTGCTGTTCTCAGTTCGTTTTACAATACCACTACCCAGCTTTGCTATGCAAAACATGTTCCACACTGCATGCTATAATCAACAATTTACGCAAGGGCTGCCACAATATCATTTTATCTCTGGCATTGCAAAAATATTCATTATTTTAAACACGCTAAAAATAAATATCTTTTAAGAGATGCATTTATCTGTGGGGGACAATTTGCCAAATTTTTTTCATCAGTCAAACAATGCATTAATGAAAGAAGGTCTGTAACTATATCTCAGTGGAGTCTCAGTGGAAAAGTGGATCCAAAATAATGTGTTTAAGTTTCTGACATTTTAATAAACTATTCACATGGAATGCACTCCTGCATACATATATTGTAGACAGCAATTAATCCAGCAAATACTAACACTTTTAAGGATATGACAACAAATGTTTTAAACCCACTTACCTGTTCTCCTTATCAAGTTGGTTGATATCATTCTTTTTAGCAAGCTGCTTCAACTTTGCCAAATCACCCACTGAAGCAGCCTTATGAACCTTCCCGAGGTCCTTGTCTTTCAGTTCATAGCCAACAGAAAGCACACTCCCATTGTCAGGGGTACCAGATGGGTGTTTCTTTTTCTTAGTAAAGCTGAATATCTTCTTCATTGTACACAGTAGTACAACATTGCTTTTGCACCGTCACTACCTGCCACTCATCTGGTGCTGGAGGATCACCGCAGGCTCCTCTCCCATCCCTAAAAATAAGACGTGCAAAGCGGATTAGACGCCTATAAAGCCGTGCAGTTTTGCTTCACTGCGGTTTTGCTTCATATTAAAGATATAACTAAGTACCAGAAATACTGTTCCTCACACAGTTATATAAAGTGAGGTAACGCTAGCTTCATCTCATATACAGCATAGTGATCAAATGCATATATAGGGAGGTATTACGCATAACGTTGAGTATTTCATTACTATTTACTTCAAAATAGCGTTAGGTGACGGTAAACTGCCATGCTATAGGCAGCGTTTCAGGACAGGCTAAGCTACATGTCCCCTTATTTTCTTGACCATACCTTATAGGACGTCCTCTAGAACGTGTTTTAGCACCCGAGTTTGACGGAGCGTTTCAACGTTGCATTAGTTCAACGATTAAGATGCACAGAACCGAACATGTCCACAGTAGCAGACGTTACTCCGTGTTGTTTATATGAAAGTGGTTAGCGTTATATCTTGTGGCGTGTTACCATGGTAACTGACTGTACAAATTATATGCTAACGTAGCTGCCAGAGGTTTTCCAATTTGCTAATGTTGACATTGTATGTACTCATTGTTTTAAGCGCTGGTATGTCGTGTATATTACTATGCCTATTATTATTATGTGAAAACAAAAGCCTTAAGTTTTGGTCAGTGTAAAAACTATGCTATATTCCGGAGTATTTGTTGCCTAGCAACATAACCTACCTTCAGTTGGCTCCGTGCTGCGCCTCCCACGTCGTCATTTCACAAATGATGCAAACCGCCACATTTAAACTGGATTTGTTGCAGAGCAGAGTGCAGCAGAGATTGTCTCTACAGCGCTCAAACAGCAAAGCTTATTAGCAAAAGTTGGTTCATCTCAAAGATCCTGTTCCTCCCAACAAGTGTGCAGGAGTCGTTAGCTAACGCTAACCTCTGTGAAACAAACTTAACCCTGCTAACTCAATGCTAATTAGCAAAAGCTAAAAATCAAAACTGAGATGGGTAATAGGTTACTAAGAATGATAACTTTGAATTGAATACGAATGACGTACGTAAGAGTATGCCACCATAACTCGCAAAAGCATTTGAATTAATACTAACTACAATGTATTAACTCAAACACTAACCTGTTGATTGTCGGAGTCAGACCACTATCAGAGCTAAAGCTAACGAGCGTATGCTCAGAAACGCATGCTGACTGTTGGGTTTTCGATGAACCAATCAGAAATGAGTTCGAGTTACCGACTGCTTTCACTGACCAATAGGCGGCTTCAATCTGTGTAAAAGTTTGGTTTACAAGCCACTGAGAGGTCTACTTAACAGCCATGTTTAGGAAGCGGAGGAGCCTTGATGAGTAATGTCAAAACTTTACCACTTGATGGTGACATTTGTCTTGGAATCATGTTTGCCATTCCCATTAGGACCTGCAGTACCCTTGTTCAGTTTTTGGCATAGAGTAGAATAACTTTATTAATAAATTAGAAATGAACGAATGGTCATTTAGAAAAAGAAACAGACAAAAATGTTATGGCTGTGGCACACCTTTAACTTATTTATTCTTTAATCTGTAAGTCTCCAAACCGATCCATCATCTAAAGTGAATTGAGGGGATGTAGTATGAGGGGAAAATAATATTTTGGAAATAATAGCAAGTGACCTAAGTACACTCTGAATCCAAAAGGGATGACTCAGACCTGTGGCACATACAAAGACAAAAGCAATTCAGAGATATAATTTTCCAAATCTTCAATTAGGCTACATCACACGGAGATATAACACTAACTGATATTATAGTGCTGATTATTTACTGCAAAAACAGACCCATCCTCATTTAGACCCCGGCATAGAGTCACATGTAAGCAACTTTAAAAGTAGTGAGGGGGAAATCATACCTCTAAATATGAAGAGTAGGTTTTGATGTGGGATGCAATACGATGCTCAGATCCTACAGTAAGTGAATGTCATATCATGAGCACCTGTGCAAAATAATGAAACCAAATGCAAATATCCAGCAATAAAATTCTGCAAGGCTTACAATTTATTGTCAAGGCTGTGCCAGAGAGGTGATGGTTCAAGTTTGTTGTCAGTCTGTAAGGTCTTTCAGGTGGACAAATGAAGACCGTATATAATGCATAATTGCATATGCATAATTGAACACTATAGGCTTCTTTATACTTAATGCCTGCCTCTGCTTAACCATTATGGGGGAAAGAGTGATTATAATCGTACATCTGGCAGTATTGAGGCACCTAACATGTTTTTCTAGTGGCAAGAATATAACTAAAATTTAATTTCAGAGGCCAAGTCGTACTTGTGAGTGTCTTCCTACAGGGAAACCCAAGACAAACAAACATTTTAGACATATTCAAATGAAACCAATTTTTTTTATTAATGCTGACATGCTTCAAATGTTTTATTTTGAGCTTTTCCAGGTAAAACTTTGCAGAGACATCTTGTGTTTGCTTGACAAAAATAAAATAATCTTTTCTTTGTATGTGCAACACTGCTAATTATGTTTTAGTGGACATTAATGTAAGTCATTAAGGATTCAGTGAATTCCATTAGTGCTTTTTACCATCTCAAACCTCCAGCAGATGCTTGGATGATGTTTGAAGAAAGGGATCCAAAATCTCATGGATCCATTATCTAATGTTTTGCTTTTTAAACTGTGATTTGAGATGTTTTCTCAAAACATGAGGCCACAGGGGTATCACTGTTTCCAGAAAACCAAATAATTCATTTTAACCTCACCTGTAGGCTACTGTCTTGCCAAAAAGCCCATTGCATATGATAAATCAAAAGAATCCTCTAAGAGCTTTTTTTATTTCCAAACAAATAGAAGAATATTGTTGAATCTCCTATTCATGCAGATTACTTCCACATTTGATCGTGTGACATTATACAGGGAATACTTTCTGTTTTGCATACGCATGTTCTGTGGCTTGTTCTTTGGAGACTTGCAGCCAAGTGTGTAACCATAGCAGCGTTAAAAGTAAAAGCCATCCCTTACTGGCTTTGTTCAGGTGCTGTATAATATTAGAGCTTAATTACAATTATAGTGGCACAGAGCTCTGTGATACAAATCATTAAATTGGCATCAAGTTCTTTCAACTCCAATGGAGCACAGCTGCTCAAAATAGCTTAGCACTGCAGCAGAATATGTTGTAACAGCACTGTCAGAAATTTCACATTATGAAATCATTGTGCCGTGTTGTCAGGCAATGGTACATTGTCTCAAGAGAGGAAATTGATATTGTAACTTATACGATTCAGAGAGCTTTGGATTAGACAAATTAGATAAATAGATAATAGCAATAAATAGTAATAAAAAAATGTATTTCTTTTTCAGTAACATAGATATTTTCATTATATAGAAATACAATACAGGATTTCATATTTGAATACCTAATATCGACAATACCAACTGCTGAGGGAGGGATGCCGGGGGCCCACTGTGATCAGCTACCCAGGTATGAGAAGTGATATCTGGAGTCAACACTCAATAACAATCCATGCTTCTGATATTGTCAGTTGCTGGAACCTGGGATATTTGTGAGCCAGGAAATCAATAAGTCATATTTCAATTCAAATGCCACGTGTCGATGATCAATGAACCATTAGCCAATCCTTGTGACAGCGCAGTGACAGTCAAGATGCCAAATGTATCATACATGCCATCAAACTCTTTGACAATGACAAGAACAGAAAAATATAATATGATTCTGCAGCAATTTTGGTTAATACCCATAAAGTGTGGTCATTCTGTTTTGTCATATGAGAACATGATTTAATAATAAAGTGTTGTCAAGCTCTCGAACACTGCCTTTTTTTATATTTAGATATAAAAATTCCTTTATATGTTTGTGTTGTCTCAAATCATCCAGCTAGATTTGGATATGCTCCAAATCACTCAGTCCTATTGTTTAAAGTCTTCAGTTCTGTTTAAAGAGACTATTTGTAAGTTCTTCAACATAGTTTCTTGCCAGGAGCAGGTGGTGGTGATTGTTGCTTGACAAGAGCTTCAACAATCCTTGTCTTTATAATAGAAAAGGTCATAATACACCCTCTTAGTAGCGCTACATCTTAAGGACAGTTTGGAGGCTACAGTGAATCGCTATCATAAAAAAAGTGATGACAGGGCTGATACAGGCCTGGGCCAACTGGGTAGCATGCTAACTTCAGTAAAAGAAAAGACTTTATAGAAACCAGAGTTAACATTTGCATGGTTTTCCACTGGTGGAGAAAGCTCTTTGTAAAGGACTGAAGTTGCTGAACTCATAACGTTTCTTCTAAACTGGTAAGTAAACACCTGTTAATGCTAACGTTAGCTATGTAACAATAGCAAAACTAAAAATAGCTCCTTTAACAGATGTGTTGGCGCTATACTTTCATTATTATCCTCTTTTATGCAACCTACGGACAAATAATGTAATTCACTGAGACCCTTCACAGTATTAAATTTGATGTTATATGTCACAAGAAGTTATTTGTGATGTCAAAGACGTGGCTCCACTCTACACTAAATCCTCCAGAATCCACCTGTAAATCAAAGTGCTTTAGTTGGAGCGCAACAGCAAATATTGACTCATAGGCTATGAATGAGAAAACCACCTGTGCTTAGAAAGCTTTTGTTCTTAGATATCCTTTATTCATTTAAGCTTAGCTAAGTATAGGCTAGTGATTTTGGTCAGTTACTTAATATCTTTTTAATAGAAAAATAGAATTAAAAAGTTACTGGTGGGAAATTCTAAACAACAGAACAATATTAACTAATCTGTGCTCTCTCTCTGTTTGCTAAAAAAAGATCTGATTCTACAGCAATTTTTCATGTCTTTGTAGGTCTGGATTATAGATGACAATCAATTATCCTGGTTTGAACCCTTTATGCGACTGCAAAGGATATGTTTTGATGTAATACACTGAGTTGGACTGTCTAAGCCTCCAATCTTTGCTGCAAAAAAAAGGGACAATTTAGGGAGTAGTTATTAATGTCACTCTCTTGTTCCACTTGTCACTTGCTCTCTTTGGACCAATTACGTGTCTCACAGCGTGGCAGGTGGAGTAGTCATAAGAATGAAGTCCATGCACTTATTGCACTCTGTCATTATTCTTTATGGGACACTCAGTCTCTAATCTCCCCTTCTTTAAGGGACCCATTTTCCTTTACTGCAGCTGCACTAACTATACTTTCACTCATCAACCTCCTCTTCCATAATCACTATGTTCTCAAATTGTAGGCAGCTTGTTCCAAAGCCATCCAGCTATCCTCTCTGATGTCCTTTTTGTCTGGTATCCCTCACTAAAGGTGTGTGATTTGACGGTATAAAGCTAAAATTCACCATTACCCACTATTAAAAAGACGAGACGGAATATTTTACACTTGAGTTATGAAAACCCCTCTAACTGCTCAGATTTAGCTTCTTATAAGGCTTGCTGAACCCTAGGAGGATGAAGGAGATACCGTGAGTGACCACAAGCATCGGTCTGCTACTGTGTTCGTGTTCAATATGTCACTCACCGTTATGAGTTTGTGTAGAAAATGGCTCTCATCCCCCATAATCCGAAAAAATATTTTGTACACTCCATCACAGGGGACTGAGTCCAACATTCTCACTGCTGCCTGCCTCTCGGCTCTTCTGCATGCTTTATTTATTCCCTTGGTTTTATTAACCTTCTCATCTTGTCCTAATACAAACAGAAAATATCTTAATTATTCCAACAGTCAAATTGAAGTTTACATGGTTTTAGCTCTGTAATGTGATTTATTTGGCCACTCTTTACAATCACTCGCTAACTAATATTTAACTCACTGTAATTCTTCAATCAGTAGACTTAAACATACATCCATCTTCATAACAGCTTTTATTATAATTGACTACTGTATATCTGTTAAGACCTATAGGCCTATAATCTGCAAGCAACAAACAGTTTAACAAGACTCACAGTCTACAAGGCTTAGGCTCAGGTAAGGCTGGACATGGGCACAGTGATGCTTTGAGCTAAATGTGACCATCAGCATGCTAAAAATACATTCACCATGTACACCATCTAAATTTGGCATGTGAGCATGCTTTTGTAATTAGCACAAAACAAAAAGTGCAGCTGAGACTGATGGTGATTTTTGCAGGTGTCCGGTCTAACACTGAGGAGAGATGTTGACTTTGACCTGATGATGGCACTTAGATGAGAAAGTCAAGGGGATCACAAGAGTTATTACAATTCGTCCTTTTGGGGGACATGAATGTGTGTGTCTAATCTCATGGCAATCCAGCCAGCAGTTGTTGAGTTTCATGATAAATGGAATTTCAGTATGACTCAAAGGAAAATATGAGATCACTTCTCTTTGGTACGAATGTGTCTGATTCAACCACAAAATTTTGTTTAACATATTTAAACAAATTCAGTGCAAAATATATAAATTCTATTCCATGTTCACGCCTTTTCATTAAATAAGGTAAACAGGACAGTGGTTGTATATGCCAATATCAATTATATTTCTTTATAAAACAACCTAAACAACTTAGGCTATTCCATTGATCTGAGAGTGTTTGCACAGAAAACAGCATGAACATTAATTTAACATAGTTCCATTCTGTTCACGTCATGGGAACGTGCACGTGTTTTCCTGTCAAAACACTGACCGCACTGATGGACCTGAGCACTGCCTCACAAGACTCAGCTTATTCTCACAAGAAGCTAATCAGCACCTCATCAAATTGACTGACAGTCAACAAATGATCCCTCTACAAGAGCTGTGAAAAGTGTTCGTATTAACGGTGGCTTTGAGCCTTGAGGGGGAGGAGGAAAAACAACATTCACATATGAATTAGGGTTTATATTCAGGTTGCCCGCATCAGTGGCAGATTGCCTATAAATGCAGCTCAGAAATAACATCTTTGCTTGAGTATGGAGCAGTAATGAGCCATATTCAATATTAATGTTTACAGCTTTAATTTCATATCATCTTGCTTGCTATTCAGAGGAATTCTTCTCATTCATTGGGGCACTGACTCTCAAGTTTCCCTTAAAACTAGAACATGTTTTGATATGTCACATGATCTTTATGTTTCTTGCAATTTAACAGCCAGCAAGTACTGGGCTACATGCTTCACATCTCCTTGGTGGTGCATGAGTGTGAGTAAGTGTCATAATGGTGTATTTGGAAGTTGGGAACTGAACAGGGGCACAATATTCCCATGAAGTTGCTTTTGGGCTGAGCCGACCGGGTTTAAAGCAGGAAGTCAATGATGTCCCTAATCTGGGCCATCTGCTTTTCATCCAAAAGCTGATGTCATTCTTGTTAGAGAAGCATTTTGTGGTAAGGTTAATTAAAACATCTCAAGTGGCTTTAGAGTTCAGGCCACTTCATTTTTAGCTCAGGATGGGGCAAGCTTTAAGGAAGTGGATGTAGAAATATCCCCTTCCACAAATTGTCTCTTATTGTGCTCCCTCGGACCCCAAGAATGCATGGAAGGATATACTATGAATACTCATGTATATGACATGTGGTGAAATTCAGGGCAAAGACTCAACTACAGGGCACACTGGTTATGAAATTAGAGCAGAGCACCGCAAGGGAAAAGTTGCATCAATATGTTTCCTGGGAAATGCTGAAATGCTCTTTTCAGTGCTAAATTTGTCTTTGGCCCCCAAGGGAAACTTGTTTAGGTGTTAGGCTTTCTGGATCAACAGTAGTCCGGTTGTGTAGGCTGAAACTGTACATGAGAGTAAAGACTTTTGGCATGAGTCACCATGTTCTTATAATTTGATAAAACCCGGTTTCGACTCATCATCTGATCCTGGCTGAACCAGGTTTGTGAAGAGGAGCTGTAAATGACTTCTTAAAAACTATTCTGAACTCCTTTTAGCACTTACACTTAAGTGGCACTTTTACTGCTTACACTACAGGAAATACCTGACAGGACCGGGCGACAGCTCTGACACTGACACACCAGTTCCTTTTTACCTACACTTCAACTGATATGTTTATTCCAATCAGTGTGTAACGCTTGAACTGGCCATTGAATTAATTTAAACATTTTCACGTCAACTTCGCGTCAACAAACTTCAGCCACAACTTTTTCTTAAAGTCCTTCATTTTTAACTATTATTCAAAAACGCTAAATATACTTATAAGCACCCAATGATGAAGCAGTTTAAGCTCTTTAAAACATTTCACTTGACATTTTTCATCAGAAGAAGATAAACACATTTTCTTTAGATAATTTGGCCAATTCTAGTATTGCTACTATTTCACATTACCTTCACAAAGAACTGTTTTTAATGTAATTACTTTAATGTAAATTGTCTTTGACCAACATATCTTGGTAATAAATGATCCAGTTAGTATAATGAAAATGCCAAAAGAGGTGTTTAGTTACCCTATGACCTTTCCTCTTGCACTGACATTAACCAAAGCATCAATATTGAAATGAACTTACCCCCTGACCTTTTAATGACAAAAATTGTGTTACTTAAGAAAGCTATTGACTTTTGAGACCCAGTGACCTTTCCATCACCAGGCTACCTACCAATTTTTTGAAATGACTTAATCCTAATGAGCCTGAGGTGATGAATGCACACAATCTCCCATGTGCATTTAGGACCCAACATAAATAAAAAAGATTTTTATTATCCCCTGACCTTTCCCTGTGGCCCCAGTAGCAGAGCAAAGTTTTGGCTACCCTTGTATGAACTGACTTCTCTCCCCCGAATGGTGTTGACTGTGAAAACAGCAGCATAACTGCCCTCACTGCACTCTTCCAAGCCTATCTTGTTTCATCTTGGAAGTAAATTACGTCAATATTAAGAGCATGAATGCACAATTACAACCTAAACATTAGGTTGCTGTTTTCACATTTGCTGTAATGTTCGTTCATGTTCGTTTTTTGCAATGATAATTAATGATATAAAAGAATTGGTGCATATAGTGTAGAGTGGATGGTGTGGAAAATTCTTAAAAGCTCTATTAGTAAAGCAAACAGGTGTGGTATGTTAACAAATACCTGAATTCTTGTTCACCTGCGCATTCATACTCCTTTAACATTCTGTTGCATATAATTGTTGATAAATTATCACACCATTTTTTCAAAGCTTACTTTTCCCTTTTATAGTAGGTGGTTTAAAAGAATAAACAGAAGCAGGGTTTGATTTCATACGTTCTGTCAAACATGCTTGGATTCCTGAAGTAGGTTGTCAGCAGAGTTATCTCTTCATTCAGGGGTGTATTTCTTTCTTTGCCTGAGCACTCGACGCAAAAGGCATTCAAACTGCATTCCCAAGATAAGTCCCAACACTGCACGGTTCATTTTCTGAACAAATCAATTATCAGCATAAACAAACCAATTGTTATTAATGCAAAAAAAAAAAAATACAGTTATGTAAGGAAAATAAACCGATGTGACACTGTGCATGCAGATTTGGAATGACAGAATTGAATGCCAACCTGTGAATGTGAAATGCAGTAAAAAAAAAAAACTTTTCAAGATATTATTTACAAACTACAAGTCTGAAATATGATCGTTTTTAAGGTCATTACTTTAAGGCCAGAACTGAAATGTTACTCATCTTACTTGATACATTTTATTCAATATTTCAGAGCAGAAACAACTCTTTTCCAAAGATAAAATGGCACTAAACTTAGACTTGGATCTCTCATGTGTGAGGTATAAAACCTGGAGCTGGGAAGACTCTGCAAATGCTCTACAGAGAGCTTAAATTTATAGCAACAATAACCAGTAGGCTATAAACCTGGATAAATAATTTTATCCACCCCCTCCTCATAGTGACAAGGTACGTAGTTGTGCTGACTGTTGTTTTAATAGAAAACTAAGAAATTTAAGTTAGTTTAAGTTGCTCCATCAGCAAGGAGAGTTAATCTGAGGTAAAAGTCATGAGAACGTTTGTTATCCTGTATTTAGATTGGAAGCACATCTTTGCAACGTCACAGTCAAAGATCATTAACATGCTTTGTTTAGACTTGCCATAAAAACCAGTTGCAACCAGCTCTGACACAAAAAACCTTTCTTTAACTGCGGATATTTGTTCTTGTTCCTGTTACACACCCGGCATTGAATGTACGATTCACATGACTGGGGTCAAGCGGAGCAATCTCTGTTTTGATTGTTTGGTAACATTTGATGAAACCCTGTTTACTGATAGTTTACTAATTAGTGAAAGAACAAGAAAGATAGAGACTGAACTGAGTAACACTGATGCAGTGAAAGGTTGGAGGCTGCACAAAGGTTATGCTGGCGAAGCTGAAACGGTGTCATGGAGTAGAAATGACGGATGGTGTTTACAACATGTGTTGCTGAGTTATCTCACGAAGCTTCAGGAGGCTGTCTAAAGAGTGATGATGAGAACCAGTAGCAGCTACGTTGGGTGGTAGGAGGTATCGCCTGCAGAATGAGGAGACGCGTTCAGAGACTTTGATCCACTTCCAGGCAAATTCCTTCTGGAACATCTTGATCTAAACCTAGCCGTATCTAGGGATTCTGTTTTGTGCATACAAAACTTAAATTGGCTACAACATGCAACCTCTGTGTATGTGACTCCTCCAAGTTCTTATTACAGTTCACACTGATGTAGCAGCTTTATTATATGCCAAGACACCAAGACACCAGTACGTCTATGTTAGAAAAATACTGGCGCCATTTAAACTAAAATGAGGTCTTGAAACTAAAGTTCAAAGTTCATTTGTGATTTTGTTAACATTAGTTGAGAAAATCATATTACCAAAAGGTTCATTAAGTAGCTGTTCTGGAGCTTTTGATCATATCATAAGATCTTCATCAGCAGGCGGTGTTTGCTCATTTGTCATGGAGTTGTGAATGTTAAAATTACCATTTCTTCTAAGCACTTCAAAGACTATTTCTACATGCTCGTGTAAAAGCTGAGAATCAATGTTCACTTTTGGTTTCCATGATGCCTGGGATGAAGATCATGTGATATGATCAAAGGGGTCCAGAACAGCTACTAAATGGGCCTTGTTGTGAGAACTGGCTTAAAAGGGCTGTCCACAAGACAGGGCCACAACTTAAGCTAATGATGCAGAACCCACCTTAATTGATATTGTTCTTTAGTGAGGACAAAATATGTGACAAATCAACATACCAGAACCAAGTGACATGCAGTGAACCTGGGACATTGGGGGCCCCTGGGAAATCTACAGCAACTGTAATACAGCCTTGATTGAAAAATTACAGAATGCTTCAAATAAGTCATAAAACACTGTGTGTGTGTGTGTGTGTGTGTGTGTGTGTGTGTGTGTGTGCGTATCAGACTGGTTCAACTTGATTGTTGTTACATTAGTGCAAATATAAATGCATAACACCAACAACAAAGCAATCTCAGGCGACTTATATGTTTAGTCACACCATTATCACTACACACAAACACACTGTGGAGCTGCCCGTAACGCCCTACAGCTGAGTAACATCAGCCGAGTTGGATCACAGCTCCTCTGGCTCTGCACATGCCAGCTGTTTACAGGAGTCAACAGAAGTGTGACTTGTGAATTGCCATTTTAACATGGGAGGGTAGCATCACTACAGCTCATACCTATCTTCTTTGTGTAACAGTTATATGTTTTTTTTTTCTTTTCTTTTTTTCTTATTTTTTTTAGGAATATGAAAACAACTAATTTTTTTGTTTTCCTTTGATTAACTCAATTCCTCTCTAGTGAGTATAGGGTTTAGGTTTTTAACCACATTAAAATCAGCAATATGATATTTTACATCATGAAAAAACATTATGCACATTATGAGAAAACATTATACACTCTTGCGTGACAGGAGCACGGTGGCCAGCATGAGTGAGGTAGGAAAAGGCCGGAAATAGTAACACGAGCAAACACAGCTGGTGCAGATGTCTGAAACCGCATGAGCGCGAGCCACGAAATCGAAGGTTTATTTTTCTATAACATAAAGTAGGCTTCTTGGTTGAGTCTAAAACAATATTCCTTTCATGCAGTTAAAAGGCTCAATCTGATCAATCAATCAATCTTCAATATGTAGACAATGTCTGCTGGTAGTGTACATTTTAAGTGCTGTGGATTGATGGGGTGGTGTTATTTCAATTTATGAGGCATCCATGGGGTCAGTGAATGAGGCCACAAACATGGCCATATATTTTCACCACCAGCCAGGGACACCAGAGACGGGCCCTGCTGCTGTAAGGAGGAAAGGAAATCATCCCTGTTTTTTCGGACTTTTCGATAAATGAGGGCCATTGGTTGGAACATCTGGAAAGGATTTGTCTGTTTCTCATCGTCTGCTCGGCTGGGAACCTTGGCTTGCAGTCAGGAAACCACACTGCAATACCCCAAGTCACATCAGCTGAGAATCAAAGAGGTGGGAAGGAGTGTATGCGCATGCAATTACTCAGTGGAACCATTAATGTTTAATGAGTCAACAGCGACCATGAGAAAATACGTTAAAGCACAACAGAGCAGCGGGGTCTCCCAGGAGTTACAGAGAGCATCGGTGAACAGGGTAAACCAGGTCTCAGCCTTTTGCACCCTGCAAGCTTAATTGCATTTGGGCAGAACAATTGATATCAGCTCAACAAGCTGTTTGCGATTAAATACATTACCCTCTCTACTCATATGATTAATCCATGATAATGGATATTGAAATATAAGAATGAATGCCTTTATCCTGGCTTTACATCCTAACATTCTGGCCCTATGTGAAGCCAGAATGTTTGAAAGCAAAAACATATATACAGTATTTACATGCTATATAGTTGTCAAGCATATCAAGCAGTACAAGTACATGTCCACCCTTATTGAAGTAGAAAGAGTAAAGCAAAATTTACAAGCTGGATGTCAGTAAATGACTCCTCAGTGGTGGGTCTGAAGAGTTTTCCTCCTCTCTTGTAGATGGATGTGGAGGCAGCGTTAGCAGGACCTTCAGGGGCTCTCTCGCCTTTTGCAACTAAACAACTTGAGTATAATGCATAGTGTTGCATTAACGTCTCACAATGGACCAGATTCTGTTTATAATTTATAAAATAATATATTTGTTGCTGAGTGAGTGAGAAAACAAGCCAGAGAGAAAGTTAAGTTTTTTTTTTTTTTTATTTCATCATGGTAAAGTGACTGACAATGAATACCCATGTGCCAGGTTTTTAAATTCAAAAGGACTGTATTGGTTTGCTGACGCTACATAGGCTGTTTGGAGGACATAGCTTTGGAACCGCAACAGAGATGAGTGCAGAGAGAGCAAGGAGAGATATGTAGACAGGGCCGAGGGTAGCAGAGTACTGATAACAGCGTAAAAAACTGGACATTTTGCAAAATAATTTGAAAATTACATTTAGTGGCATTTTTTAGAGCTACTTAACAGAGGGCCCAAAATCACACGTATATGTCAACTACAGCCCAATTTCAGCTACAGGTTTCTCAGTGCTAAGGGAGACAGCAAAGCACTGTCTCGTCTGGGATTCCCTCTCTGAAACGTTTCTCCTTGGTGTCTCTCATGTGAAAATACAAGAGGAGACGACAGAGAAAAAAATTTGAATAGTAGTGAGGCTGCTGGGTGTTGTAATTCCTGCAGCTGTTACAAAGGGGTGCTTGGGTTTCTGATTGTTCACCTGCCTGTGAAATCCCTTTTGCTTTTATACATGCATTTACTTGTGATTAAATGGACAACTTATGATAAATGCTTACTTTCTTTGATCAGTGAATATTTGTTTTCACTGTAACATGAATTGTCTATACCATATTAAAATAAAATAACAAGATAACAAAGTGGAGAAGTGTATTAGCCTTGAAATGTCCAAAAGTTAACAGCTCATGCTTTCCCTCTAATGTCCAAAGGATACTTCTCACTTTTTCATAGGCAACGCTGGAAGGTTAGTAACTGTCAGTGTTTCATTTCATATCAATATTGAATTTGTAATTGCTGGAATTAGCAGCTGTTACTGTAGCTTGTTTGAATGAAGGAGCAGTTTGGTCAAAGTAACTCAATGAGCTGCTCCGCTGTGAATGAACCCCTTTGGCCCAGATTGAGCAACCCACCAGTGTGTTAATAATACCTCCCCCCCCCCCCCCCCCACCTCACAGAATTATGAACCAGCATAATCAAAATGACAATGAGTTCACAGAAACAGCCCAGCACTTTTTTGAGTGTAAAAATTTTCTTTTCTTTTCTTTTTTTTGGTTTGTGTCTGTGTGCATGTACAAAATTAAACCACATTGTTTCCAAAAGGAAAAAATACAAAAAAAATGCATGACACGCATGATATGCAAGACATGAATGTTACCTTTTTGTGGATGTAATAATGTGTACATGTTCCAACCACCAACTGATTCCTAGAAACAAATATAGAAACACAGTATATCCCTGGTAACCAAATCATACTTAATATCCTCATGACATAAACACATTTGATGAAGTCCCACTGTTTCCACTTGTTATGCAGAGTGTTCAGGGAATCATTCATAGTGAGAATCCTGGCTCAGTGTAGGAGCCATTCATCCTCACATTTTCTCCTTGGAGGCCAGTTTGCCAGTCTGTATTTTATGTGGCAAAAACAGACTAAAATCAGAACATATGGAAGAAGACAACAACTCTCTTAGCAAACAGGAGTCAAGTGAAATCCCCACAAAGAATACATGTATTATGCATGTGCACATCAAAGTTACCCTTGGAGACACTGGAAAGCAATGATTAACATACTGTCATGCATGGATTCAGTGCATACTTTCGAAGCAATTTTATCTGATTGTGTATCATACCTTACCTGTTTGATTATTACTCCTGCATAATCTGATAGAGGAAGGCAAGGCCCAGCATGAACAGTGGTGGAATCTAAACAATAATGAATGTGATGCAATGCTGTAGCAAGCTGATGGCAGTTATATTTGTATGAACAACAAACTAGAACTTGAAGCTGCCTTGACCTTGCTCCCAGGTTTTGGAGAAACCGGTGGTGAAGCAGTAAGCGGTCGTAATCCCGGTCGGTCTGTACTCTTTCTGTGTAATTATTTTGGGCTGGATGATCTATATGGTCCAAGCAAATACAGTTGCTCTAAAACATATTTAAATATACTGCTTCTTTCCGATGTTGTTGCCTTCTATCATTTCAAAGCAATGTACAAAGCAGTGATTGTTTGGAACATACTGAATATATGCATTAATGGCAGAGAGGTGGACTGTTATTACTATGCAAAAGTGTTTTGATACGTTTCTTTGAACATTTTTCCGAGACTGTCCTGTAAAAGACAAGCCCATAGGTCGTGTGTGCAGCAGGTTATTATGACCCATAGTTATGTTTTGTTGTTTATGACAGGAACAAAGGGAAAAGTGCGGTAATGCAGTATAAAGAGCGGCAAAGTCTGCGTTTGGAGGAGGTTGGGGTGGATAAAACCAGCAGTTCATGTCGTTCAATTATCCATGAGCATTCCACAAAGTTAACCACATGGTTATTTTTGTAACCATGACAACAAAGATCATTTAATGTTGAGGAAGTACTTATTTAAACCCAAATCACGATCTTTTCCTAAACCTAACCAAGTAGTTTTTGTGCCTAAATCTAAGCCATGAACTATAGTAACCATGGTGATGAAAGTAGATACGCTTTGTACAGTCAGCATGTTTATTATTGAAACCATGACAACCGAGGTCCGGTACACCTGCTGCCATAGGGGCACCATTTCAAAAGACCCTCCAATGGGTCGTATCAGAGGGTAGAAAAAAAATTATGGTTATTATTGTTATTATTATATGGTTGTTCTGGTTGGAGGACTTGACATTTTGCTAATTTTTTTCGGCATGACTGACTGGGTTGCCATTGGAATCCATTGCAATTGCAGAGAATCCATATTACATAGAGCTGCTGTCCTTCACAAATGGGCAAGCTACAAACTTTTGAGACCAACTTTAAAAGACTACAAGCAGCGAGTCTCTGATACTCAAAGAAGAGTTTCCTTTAAGGCTGAGTTTCCTTTAAGGCTGGGATGACGATTGCGATCTTGGTTAAATATTTGGAAAAAGTAAACTCTCACTAACTTAAAGTATGAGATGCAATACAAAACTCAAATCTTCAGTCGTGACCTTCAGAATGAGCGCCACACTGCTTCCTGCTGTGGAGCTCAATGACTCCAATAAATTAACTGCCTATGAATGTCAGACCTATGAGACAGCATTGGTAAATGTTCACTTTGGTGTTACTTTCAAGCAGCTACATTTCTGTACTCATTGTGTAATATTAAATGGTATCTTTTAAAGATGAATAAGTTAATTAAAGCAGTATAAGCCTCATGCACTCTATTTGAAAATAACCATGCGCAATATTTGCTTGAGGTCATAAGAGAAATTATTTAGCAATTAGGAAAGTCTGAGCCTCATCTATGATTACTTGCGGTCTGCTTCACCTACTGCATCTCTTCCCACAACTCAATTTCACCAATGAAATTAACTTACCATCATGTACGAAGGCTGCTTTTGTGGTTAAGATAGTGCCAGGAGTAAATCATCAGAATTTAATACTGGGTCCACTGACTTGGAAAACAGAACTTTTCTTTTCCTCTTCCCTTTCTATAAATGAGAAGCTCACAGCTCTGTATGTGAGGATGTGACTCATCCAAACAAATCAATAAGCCAGACAGTCTCACTGGGAGGCCAAGCCCGCACCAACAAAATCACCCCTCTATTCTCTGACTAAAAGTTATCAGCCAGGTCAAGTGCGATGTACCCGAGAGTGCACAGATGAGCACAACATTCACACAAAACTGACAGTTAACACTTTGCTTCAAAATGTCCTTAAATATTAGGCAATATTACGTAAATGTACAGATTCTGATTCAGTATGGGTTTCTGTATCATCAAACAACAAGGGAGTGCAGGTGTAGTCAGGCATAAAAGGCTCAGTTGCTTTCATTAATAAAATTTATTAGCATCTGAGGCAATAATGGAAACTCTGTTATCAGAACCAGAATGATTTTGAGCGTCCTTGCCAAACTGCAATTTCATCAGAGACATCATCCTTCAAAGGCATTTTGCTTCCTGACCTGGAAAAGTCATGGTACACTGTAAAAAATAATCCATGTGATTCAACTTCAACAGCCACCTTAAGAGTGAGAGTCAACTCAGGTTGAAAACAGCTTTGTTTCAACTCAAAAAAGGGAAGTTATAAAAAGTTGTTGAACTCATGATCATGTGTTGTTTAACCTTAATACTCTGAGTTAAAACCATTATGTTACATTATCTATTCAAGTCTTTATCTGGGCAACTTTTTCATACCAACTGTCATTTCAAGTTAAGTTACTAATGTTTTTAAGGCAGCAACTAAACTGAGGTTTTCTAATGAAATGGACTAATGTTTTTAATTTCTTATGTTAATAACAGTGGACAATTAGGTTAGCAGCACTGTTTTCATTATTATCAAAAGACATTCATGACAGACAAAAGAAACATTCATGAAACAGCAAGTTTACATCATGAACTCTCAAGCAATGCATGCTGGGAAGGATGTTCATGTGCTGGATGTGTTTCTTTAAAAACCTAATTTAATGAGTTGAGTGAACTCCTCACTTTCAAGTCAAAAGACCATAAATTAGAACAGCTGTTTATTAGTCTGAAAAATAAAACTAGAGATTCTAAATTGAATTAACTAGAAATTAACAAAATTTACAAAATTATATTGAGTTAGCAAGAATAGATTAGTTGATTCCACAAAAATCCTGAATGATTTTTACAGTGTGAATGCGGCCGGGCCGTGGCAAGGCCCAGATTTAACTGAAAATTTAGGTGCCACTGACTCCTTTAATACCCCAGTAAAACCAGTTAGCCCACAGATCCCTTAATGATACAGATGACGTAAAGAAAATGGACTGAGACAAGGATTTCCCCCAAGATTACAAACTTATTCAAGAAAAAGGTTAAAAGGTCAATATGTAAAAACAATTTATTAAAGTTGGTAATTTAAAAAAAAAACAAAAAAAACAAAACAACACCTATAGAAAATGTAAAAAAGGTGCTTCAAGATCTAATCTGTCCAATGTTTAAATGAATAAAAGGAGAGAGAGAGCTATAGGATTAGCAGCTGTGGCCACAGACAGGGAAGGGAGAAAATTCACACTGGGATAGAGCACCTCACCTACACACTCACACAGCAAATCAACAAAAAGGGATGCAAAGAAATAGTGAAGGAAGTGCAAAATTTACCAAACACACTATTATGGGGGGTGGTGAAGCACAGGTGAGGAACTCTACCGCCAAACCCTCCACCGTTGGGCCGGACAAGCTTGCTGCCGCACCTACAGCACTCGCACAGGGACAGAAAAACACGTATTAGATCACAGCAGGGGTATACATTCTTGGGGGAAATAACCAAGTCAACGCCAGGATGGCCAACAGCGTACAAACAAAAAAATCCAAATGAACCAAAGGTTAAGTGCAAAGCACTGTATCAAACAACACAACTAAGCAAAACCATTAACTAAACAGACAGTTAAAACACAATAACTAAACTAACAAAATAACCAAACAGAACAAACATGGCACAGAGACAGCACTCTACAGGCTCACCACGCAGCAGCATCAGGGTAAATATATAGCCTTCCCCAAACAATTCAAACCAGGAAGTAGGCGTGACTAAACCCCATGGTGACCTGGAAGGGATCTCCCCCTACCTGTAACACATAGTTGAGTTACCATTTTTTCTATTTTCTCCTTTACTTGAGATGAAAGTTCACATGCCAGTTCATCACTTCCATGCCATTCTAATCTGCTATAGAACCTCACAGTCCAGTCTCTAGAATACACAGTGTGAATGCGTCTGGGAAAATACACACTTGAGGATTAAACAGCATGTAGGGCAGCCAGTGCGATGGGAAATGGTGCTGTGAGATGTCTTTTATATCATTGGAGGGTAAAGATTTGATGTGACAGGATGGATCGAATAAATTAGTCATCTGCTCCTGGGTTAAATTTGTACTAAAATGAAAAATGGGACATCTATCATTAAACACTCACACACACACACACACACACACACACACACACACACACACACACACACACCGAATTGTGTTTTTGTGGCATGTGTTCTAACCATCTAACCATATTAGACAGCAGATGATCCAGGCTTTCCTCTTGTGGATACAATATTCTTGAGGAAGATGCCAAATATTTATCGTAATTTGAAACAGTGGCTATTATAGAGGATTTCTGTTATTGTCTAATAATGAAAATCCACACACTTTTTTAATACAAAAACAGTTTGGCATCCTACTTTTTACTTGAAACAACAATCTCAGGCATGCTGAGGTAATAGCGTTTGGCTTAAGCCCTACAATATTATAGAAGATTAATGAGTTTGGCGTGACGCCTGACACTAATTTCCTTGTAAAATGTATATTAAACGTCAGGATTTAATAGACATAATTGGACAATATTTGGACATAAATTGCATAAGACTCACTTCGAATGTACATAACTGAAGGAAATCAAAACAGTGGGTTTAAATATTTAAGAGCTTGTTTTTAGAGAGACATTTCCTGAGGTATGTACACATTAGGCTGCCCCATTTCGCTTCAGTTCAGGCCTCTTTTACCACTAATAACACTGACAGCCTGGCTAACACTGAGAGGCACAGCAGGAGACTGGTGGGCATCCACACTTGAAAATGTTTCCTGAGCCTTAAACATAGAGACAGTGTAATTAGGATTAAATCACAGGAAGCTGAAGGAGAAACTGTCAAAAGAGCTGAGCAACAAGGACAATTTTTGCTACCCCTACTTCAATTATATATTTCTTGTTTTAGGTGATGGAAATATATTTTCCCGCACTGGATTTGAGTGAAGATAATTGTAAGATATGCACTGTTTCCTGTATACACACACACACACACATATCACCACAACATGGCACAAAAATACTGTACGTGGACACCCAATAGGGGATAAGGTCTTGCCGTCAGCATTCCAGTTCATCCCAAAAACTGTTGGACAGGACTCCGTCCATTATTTATACCCGCTGCTTATCCTCTGCAGAGTTGGAGGTTGCTGGAGTCTATATCCCGGCTCACACCCCTGACAGGTTGCCAGTCACTGTCACATTCACATCCATGAACATGCTGGGAGGTTCAGACCCAGATCATTCTTGCTTTAAGGCGACAGTACTATCCACCACACCACAGCTGTGCTTTGTGCTCAAACAGGGGGGCATTCCAACAATTCACAGTCCATCTGTTTTCTGTCTCAGTAAAATGCAACTTATGTGTAACATTAACGTGTCACTCAAGTGAGGCTGCGGAGCCACCAAGAATGAACGGAGTTCACATGGAGCCAAGCAGCCCTCTCTGCTGCTTGTACTATTTTGCCGTCCAGCTATACAAACAAGGATATAAACAATTAATACCTCCTAAAAGAGTCAGGTCCGCTGTCTGACTAGATACCTCGCCTCGTCTGTCATAGAAAATGAATCCAGAATGACTGTAGCCACAACACATTTTAGGATAGGCTATGTGGGATTTATTTGAATTGTTCCACTCCGTTTAAACTTCTGTTTTTTTTTTTCTTTTTCTGATGATGTGACAGAGGTCGTGGGTCTGTGCAAGCCAGTCAAGCTCTTCCACAACAAATGTGGAAAATACCTTCTTTATGAAGCTCACTTTGAGCACTGTGGCATTGTGAAGGTTTTTCCCAAAACTTTTGCCTCAACGTTTGCAGTTTGCTGTTTGCTGTTTGCTGTTTTCTTCTGTTCATATTTCACTTGAGCAGAAAAAAGAAACCATAAAAACCCCAAGTATATATAAGTATGCAGAGAGAGATGTGCACATGTGAGCATACAGCATTTTTGGCCACATGTGTATGTATAGGTTTCTATAGGTGCATAATGTCCTTTTATTTTGAAAACTGTGCTTGAATTTTTGGGGAAGAAAAAGTTGTACTGAGTGTTTGCAGACCCTGAAATTTTGTGTCAACTGTTGTTAAATTCAAACAGTAATCACATGCGCTCATGCCAACAAAATGATCAAGCACTGTGAAATATTCGCTACTTTCACTGAAAACCAAGACAAAAGGGTAGAATCAGTCCTGCCATTGTCACACAGACACAGAGGGGAGTGAATTACAAAAGTCCCACGTTTGTGTCAGCATCCATTTTGTTCTGGAGGAAATTAAAGCTGCTCGGGAATGGCAAGAAACAATTTATAAGGGCACATCAGTCTGGTATTCACTAAGGAGCAGCTCCCAGCAGATTACCGCTGTGAACGGACAGATGAGAGTCACGCTGCCTGAATTATTGTTTTGGGAAAATGTTGTTGGCACACTCATTGAACTGGAAAGAATACAACTAATTCTTCAATGGAACAAGTGTGTAATCCTCATTTCGTCAGAGCCAGCAATGAAACCATTGAGGAAACAACAAACATGTGTCATCCATGCAACCATCCATGAAGTGGTGACAACAGCGGAGCAGAGGTCAGAGACATATCGCTCCCCGAGCATTGATTGACTGTTTTTTTTTTTTTCGAAAGACCTAGACAAGCAAAACTTTCACAGGTAGATCCCACGTTGAGGCTTCAGTTGAAGCTTCAGTGACCGCAGACAAACAAAACACAGCGGTCAATAGTCCTTTCACCCCTGAGCACTTAAGCAACGGGATGTCAATAAACCACATTGCCTCTGTGTTTTCAGACCCCACTGAGGCTTTCTCTTGCCACCAACATTCCTCTCATCTGCTCAGCTGCTCTAACAGCTGGTGAAATGTAAATGCCCGACATGTTAATGTAATCCATTTATGCAAGCTATTAACAGAAAACACTGGTATGGCGCTGTGGAAACGAGGTCACTGTGTTGAGTCTTGAAACTGCATGCTTCAGTAACTGTACATTCTGTGGTTTACTCATGAGCTCTTAGTTCATGTTTATTTAGATATTATTGATTGTTATGCATCTGCAATTTGCTGGTCCACTGCATGACTGACTTCAGTAGTCCAGCAGTGGACCGCTAGTCGATGTACTAGAGATGATCAAATATGAATTTAGCCTACATGACCACATATACGGTTCACAAAACAGCCATGAAACCTTTTTTTCTATTAAACCCACAGTCAGATGAGAAACTGGATGGATTCATTCTCAGGCAATACAGGCGCCTTTGTCATGTTACAAGAAATTGTTTGATTCAAAATTTGAAGTTATCAAAAACACCTCTGCACTGCATTACAAAAAGTAAGCATATATATGTGTAGCCCTTTTTATACCTAGTCCCACAACTGCGAGGAAAAGATGATAATTTGACAAACTAAAATAAATTTTAATGGTTGCAAATTCTTTGCTATCTGAAGTCACAACAGGTTGTTGATATCCTCCTTGGTGGTGATTTACCAGGCCTGACTTGGCCAGTGAAGATCCCACTCTCCCCATAGATGACTTGTCTGTATGTTTAGGAACATTGTCCTAAAAACTGTCTGATTTTGTATAAAAACAATTACGAGTCCTATGCTGTTCACCGCACTGTTATGAATGTGAAGATCCTCAAATGAAAGCTGAAAGTTGGCACTTACACCTCATAGTCACTGCTTGCGTTCAAATCTAATGTGCCAAAACAATGAAAAAAATAAATTCTCAAAGTGTTTATTATGGATTCATTAATGTGTAAGGAGCAATTTCATGTTGTAGCCATTGCTTACTCAACCTAATTAGTATTTTATGAACTTGTATGTCTTGCATGTAAAATAGTTTTCTGTAATCTGATATAAATGTATTACAAATAATAAATATACTTTGTTACTTCCCATCTCTGCCATCAACTGATTATTTACCAGAGGAGTGGGATAAACAGTATTTTATATAATTCCTGAACTTTGTGATGATTTGACTGGAGAGGAGACCTTTTTTTTATGTAGATTCTTACTTTATCTCTCCCAGCAGATCATGATCAAGTGTGATAAAGAGGTCAAAACTTGGCGAGCCGACAAAGACAATATATGATATTTCATTTTCTTGCAAAATATTGCTAAATACTGTAGATGGGAGAACGATACCAGAAACTTGGCAAACAAGTTGTTTATTGCAGCTGTCAATGAGAAAGCCGCCCTTTTTCTGGTTTCAGTTCACTACTTACAGAGGGAGAAACACTGAGAAAAAAAGATGACATCCGCACATTAATTTGACTTTGAAAGGGCCCAGTATGATACAGCACACATGCTTTGTTCTTAGTGACTGTGTGCGAGTGAAGGCTGGTCCCTATATTTAAAACAGCAGGTCAGGTAACTCACATCATGTGTGATTACCTCCCGCTGAATCAATTTATGCCAAACCTGTGTTGACCTTTTATCTGGGCCTCTCTGCGTGGCCCCCACGTGTTTCATGTTTCAAAATGAGTTGTGCAATACCAGCGCAGGGTCCAGGATTCACTCACCAAACTCCGAATATCGCAAATTTACATCGCCTGTGGGGCTCAAACGTTCAGAGGAGGCGAAGAAAAGCCCAGTTCAAATCCCACTATGACCATATGAAATGTGTCTGTTGCTCTTTCCGCTAGTGAATTTGGCCCAACCAGTGTTCAATTATCATATAAATAAGAGTAAATTGACACTGTGCGGTAGACGAAGGAAGGTGATGGGCATGAAATCTTCCTGATGTGAGGGCCTCGAAGGCAAACCTGTTACACTGAAGACAGCTGCTGTCTCCTCCAGACAGCTCATCTGGAATGAGGCTTGACTTGAGGAGGCTGGGGGATTAAGAGGGATTATGGGTGAAGAGGATGGCATGCCATCTTGGTGTCTACTTCATCATCCGAGGCATGTTTCCACTTAGCTTGGCCTTTTATCTGACTATAAAAGAACTTGACCGCAAATACAAAGAGAGATGTGTGCAAATGCAGCGTCACATATTGACAGATGTTCATACGGCCTTTGCAAATCCATCTACAAAACATTCAATTTTTATGACTGATTACCAAATCTAATGTACCTTTTATACCTTTTCCAAACCAATAATATACACTACACAGAGAGCAGGGGGCAGCAGAAGTTTACATGACTTCTATAGAAAGTACTTTTATTTATTACAGTCAATAAAAAAAATAAAAAGATGCTCTGGCAAGTACTTTTTAAATTTGATTTTTACGTACAATCCAAAAACGACCTTTGGAAAAACTTCTCACAGACCACCAAAACCAAATCATTTATGCAGATATAATCAAATAGTTTCTGCTGTCTGAGCTTGTTGAAGTAAAATACAGAATACAGTGATATTCAAGCTCACTCGCCAGTTCAGGCAGCAACAGTTTTGTGACCATTTTGTACAGTTAAAATAAACAAGATTTCATCAGTTTCTCTTCCTGTAGCTATTACTGTATAGGGAAGAAGTGTGGAAGGACCTGAAAGTAATATAAGAAATAATAGAATCAGTACCTCTGTTGAAGTACCACCAAGAATAGTAAATCACAGCTGCTCCTGTAGAGTGGTTGTATTGTAGTTACTGTTGCTATGTTGTGGCAGCACATAATGCAACTCGTTTCAAAGAGTGAATCCTTTAAAAGAGGGTAAGCGCTTGGTGGCTACATACAGCACATGATATCACGTTTTAAGAGGCTGAAGCTGCATGTCCCCGGTTAAAGTCAGCATCAGTCTCACCAGTTAATGATCTGTGCAGAGGAAATGGATATAAGGCAAGAGAAAACAGTTTCATTCATTCCTTACACATTTGTTTTTTATGTTTTTGGCTTTGGCGAGGCGAGGAAAAAGAGACCACCCGACAAACCCTTTAAATGCATCACAGAGCATCACTGTTACAACATTGCTTCAACATGTGGGGAAATCTGCAGCTTGACGGGCCTCTTGTGCACAGTTGTGGTCGCTAAGACTATGAGTGGATGATCGAAGCTCAGGAGAGGAGTTCAGTCAATGGTCAAGTGACTATGAAGTTTACCGCTAAACAACATCATGCACATCCAGGGAACTCCACGGAAATAAAGTTTTAAATGTATTCAGATTGCTTCAAGCTGTTAGAGGATTAGATGTGAAGTTTATTTGCTATGTTTTGACTGTCCTAGAAAACAAAGATTATTAACTTACCCGCCACTTTCTTTGTGCTTGTGTTGATGATGAACAACAGAACTTTGGTGAAGACTAAAGACAGAAGTGAAATTTGGCATTTTGAATGAAAAATCTGGTTCTGATTAAGCCTCTCATCTATCAGCAGTTTGGTAGCAGATATAATCTTTGTCTGCCGAATGTTCCATGAGAATATAGTAAATCTGTCAAAGAGAGCCTGAATAATGATTTTTTTTTTTCTTTACAAAGGTTTGCAAAAACGATCCAGGGCCACTTTCTGACGATTTTATTTCAAAGAGAAAAAAGAAATTCAACGTGAATTTGACAATTGAGTATTTCTGACCATGTAAGTTGGAAGCTGCGAAGAATTATCTTTGTCCCATAGGAGCAGACGATAATACACTGGTGAAGGTTTAATAGGGTTCCTTGTCATTGATCAATAGCAATGACGCAATGACTGTTTTGCCAGATGCAGAGAGTGTTGTCTGTCTGTACTTACTTTGCAGCTTGTATTCTTTGTTAGGAAGAAGCATACTTGTGTCACGCATGTGTCCTCAGGCCAAAGAAACAAATGACAAAATCTATTTTTGTTTTTAAGTATTTTTGTATTGAGAAATATCACCAGATATTTTTGATTTCCTGGGGCTTGGTCTCTGCTGTACAATATTTCACTCAGGCTTTCTCATCAATATTGTGAAAATATGACTTTAGCCCTTGAACCAAAGACGGGCTGTGTTGATTTTGTTGCAATGCGGAGGTCAATAAAAGTTATAGATTACTTCATGCTTTTATTTTGGGTGCACACATGTTAGTACTGAACGCCTACCGTACACAGCAGACTTCAAGAAAGACTTTTAAAAGACTATAGTTTGACACCCTCTCACATCTAAAGTCAATGTGTCATAAATCACTGAGTTTTTAGTCTCACACTATAAAATTTTGTAAAAAATGGGATTATTTGAGATTATTTCCCATCATGCTCTGGTGGAAATTTACAGGAAGCAAGTGTTTTTTTTCCAGACTTTTTTGTTCTTTGACATTCTACATCATTATTATTATTATTATCATGAATATTATTATTGCATTAAGTTAGTAACGCAACACTATAATTGTCATGATCTGCCACTATAATGATTGTGCTTTGACTTTGTATTTATCATTTCCTGTTTTATTTTGAAATGATTTTCCTCGTGACCAATTACCCTTGCCTCCCTTATGTATTTAATGCCGGCCTGGCACCAAACGGCTCACATTCTTGCGCCTCTTTCACCTCCATGCTCACTATCAACTCGTTTTGCTGCTTCCTGTTGGTGCTGGAGAAAGCGTCACTTAATGTCACTATTTGAATGAGCCAAGGCTGAAAACTTACAATAATATTAGTGTAATATAAGTGTTTGATTTTATCGGATCTTCAACACAAAAAAAGATTTAAGACCAAATGATTGAGATGATGGGAGCCTGCCACAACTCTAGCAAAACTTCCATGATTTTATTCTAACACTGGAAATTTGTGACTGAAATTGCTTGATAAGTTATTTTGTGCAGATCCGGCATAAGAGGAACCAATATAAGTCTGTTTATTGATAAGACTGATTTGAATGTTTTAGTGCAGACAGAGACAGGTATGTACCATGCACTTAAAATAAAAAAGATCAAGAAAATTTCTCTACATTAAGATTTAAGTTTTAAATTAAGTCATAGTGTGAGTTATACAGCAGTGGCCCTGAAGCTGGAAGAGAGTTTCTTGCTCATGGACACTGTCTGTCTGAGATCTGAAGGCCGGTCTGAGAGTCACAAGACGATTAATTTACTGTTCGCTCAAACCCTTCCACAAAACACTGACTGTTCAATCATGCAGTAGCTTAGTCATCAAAGACATGATCCTGTTTGCTCAACACACTGGTCAGTGCTCATCCTAAATGAATTCTGAATCCTTACTTTCCAGCATTTCCGAATGCAAACCCTGGCTGAGTAACCTGCCATCTCTCCAGCTTTCCTAAAGTGAGACAATCATGAGATGAATGTGTGCAGAGACTATTCAGTGCAGGACAAGTAACTCAGCCACACTTTTAACAAAAAACGCTTTGTCCTCCTCAGCCCTCATATTGGAAGTGTAATGAAAACTGATTGGATCAATTACAGGAGCAGCACTGACTCTTGCAAAGACAAGGGACTGTCTGTGGCTGCTCTCATCTGGGTTATTTATAGCTTTTATCACAAGGCATACATGCCCTGGAATAATACCGCTTTAATGACAACAAATGAGATACTATCAAAAACCTGACTGTGTGTATAACCCCCGTCATTAGCCTGCAGATCTGCAACAAAAAAGGACAAGCTTATTGAATTTTAACAAAGGATTGACCATTCTCATGGGGCTCCGGAGCATCTCAGTTGTGTTGTCGGGCCTTGATGATTAACACCATCGCTGGATGCAAGAAAGGAGCTGTTGAAGAAAAAAACATTTTTTTGGAAAGGTCACAAGCTCCTTTTTTTTCTCATCTTGTGTGGGACACGATAACAGTCACAACGTTTCAGCTGAAAGACTCGCGACACCTTTTAAAGTAAGGATGGATTTGAACCTGTGTTATCCTCCATACCTTGGGATAAAACAAAAAGCCACGTTTCCCCGAGATGAGAAGCGGCCCGGGATCTGATGTTGGCTGAGCTTTACTGTTACTCTTTAATAATACCAACACCTAAATACCAGAGGTGGGAGTTATGTCACACGTAATGCAAGTCACAAGCAAGTCTCAATTCTTAATCTTCAGGTCTCAAGCAAGTCCCAGGTTGCTGTGGTCGGAATCAAGCAAGCCGAGTCCCTGCAGTAAGTCAAGCATGACAAGTCACTGTGCAGATCAAGCAAGTGACAAGGTTATACAAAGTTATACACATTTTTTGATCAACCCCAGTTTCCACACTCAAATCAGTTAAAAGACAGTGGTCATGAAAAGTTTGATTTTACTTTCAACATTAACAAAAATGTTGCAGCTGCTTCCACCTCATAAATCTTACTAGCCGCTGCTACAATTATTATTTTTAGTCTTGTTATTATAATTACCTCTGCAAAGGAGGTTATGTTTTCACCTGTGTTTGTTTGTCGGCAGGATTACGCAAAAACTACGTAACCAATTTGCCCTAAACCTGATGGCGGGATGGGCATGGGCCAAGGAAGAACTCATTACATTTTGGTGAGGATCCAAGGAAATTTCCATCCAGATCCAGAAATGTTATCACTTTCCTCAATGTGTAGAATTGTTTGGCCTTGGCATGTATGGGCTTTACTGAGTGCCATTCTACTACTATACATCCCTATGTGAAACTTGCATTATGCTGTTGTTTTTCCTCCTGCAATCCAAATTTTAGTATTTTTGGACTTAGCTCGTCCCCATGACAGCTGGTTTGCAGGCATTGCACGAGAAATCACCCAATCATGTTTCAAAAACAAAATGTAATGTATCTTTAAAAAAAAAAGAAAAAGAAAAATCTAAATATTTAATAAAAAAGAAAAAGTCATGTCCTATCAAGTGATCTATCTCAAGTCTAAATCAAGTCTCAAGTCAAGAATACCAAATCAAAGTTTTGGTTCGGGTTGTGTGAGGTAGTCATGCATAGTTGGTGTGTTACCTGCAGTAGATTCAGGTCAGTGCGCTGTCAGTGCGCTGCCATCCAAATAATCATTTTTGCACGTGCTTCAGATGTACTCTTGTTTGGTACTGTGTCTATGCATTTTGTCTTTGTAAATACCACACAAACACTCATTTGTTGACATAATGTATTCTTCAAACCCTGACCCTAACTTAAACAATTTCAACTAAGAACAGATTCCTAACCTAAATCCAGTTCTAACCTGAACCTTAAAACTATGTCTTAATCTTTTCACACAGTACTTTGGGTGAAGACTGGCCAAGATGTCCTCACAATGCAGAATCAGCCTCACTAGGACTGCTTAAAACTGAAGTTGGTCCTCACAAAGATCACAATACAGACCCCCACACACACACACACACACACACACACACACACACACTGAGGAAGAGAGAGGGAGCTGAGCAGAGATAAACATTGAAACATACCTTAAAAACAGGAATAGGCCAACAACAGGAACCTTTACCTTCAGACCCAGGCAGCAATTGAGCAAAATCAACATTCATGTTTGGTTCTTTGTCCCCAAGGAGTGCCCAACACACATATTCTTCTCACACAAAATATATCCAACGCACCTTTTTGAGCATGGCATTGTGCTCAACCCATCAATGCCTTACTGGTATTGCTGCTCCCAGTTTATAAGCTAAAACTCCGTCTTTTATCATCCACCTTGAGGCTCTGAGTGTACCTGCGACTCCATATGAATTTGCCAACATCTTCACTGTAACCTTTCTCTGTCAAGTTGCCAGCGTGGAAAACACGAGCATGTGTGCACTACTCTGAGATTACGATACATGATTTCTGGGTATTCAAGGGAAAATGTTTGCACTAATATATGACATTGAAGGGAAAGCTAGTGTTTGCTAAATTTGCAATCTCTCTAATGCAAATCTCTTGATTTCAGGCTTGTCTGTTGTACCTCCAGTGGGGGTTACAAATGCTTTTCCAAGTATATGATTTAGTGGTGCCTTTTATATTTTTGACCACAGGAACCGAGAGCCCAGGGGGAAGGAAGTGTGTGGGACATTTGTGATATTTCATGAACTGGTCAGAGCCAATAAAATGGAATAAATGGTTTGGGGGTCATTTTTCCACAACTATTCAACTCCGATTTTGGCACATTGTACTGAATAGGCAGGAAAAAAAAGCAGGGGCCTCAGAGCAATTTGAAGGGACATTTTTTGAGATAGATTGACACACTATTATATCTGAAGGCTTGACTAAACAAATCCTGTTTGATTTCACATTCAGTCCTCGGAGATCTCAGTAATCCAGCTGAATCTAAGGTCATCCAAATTCATATGGTTCCAGCTTTCCTAAAGTGTGTCATGTTACCGTTCATCTCATAAAAAATATTTGATGGCACGGAAGCTGCAGCCTGTAACATTGGGTTCAGTTTACATATCTGAAATTTTAGAAGCCCGTGCGTCTCGCCACATGACAAGCAAAGTGGAGGAATAGGTACTCATGGATTAATGCTTTAATATAAACACTGCAATTAAGCACTTCACTTGAGATGTCAATACATTTCAGAGAGTTTAAACACAAGACCAGATGGATGTGGTCAATGGCATCCAGACAGATTTGTTGTTTTTCTTAATGTCATTCTTATTCAGAGCATGTTTTAAACATGTTTTGCTGGAATTTGCTTTAATGCGGTGCGTTCCTTGGGTCGAGGCCAGAACACTCTCTGTAGCATGAACAGCAGATAAAGATGTTTGATAATATAACATAGGTCGCTAACACTGGATGATGAAATTGACATTGAAAAATATCTCTTTTTATTCATTGGACCTGATGCATAATTCCAGCAGAGCAGGAAATTGCACTTGGTGGAAAAACAAATATTGAAAAGTAAAAAAGTACATTGTATTATCTACCCCTCAGGATGTAAAACCTGCTATGATTGCATGATTAAAAAGAAAAAAAAAAGGCAAATGTAGCAATCGAGATATGATTAAACTTTAAATTGGAAGAAATTTGAAGCAGCAACAGAGAATAGAACTAAAGCAATTCCCTGCTGAACGGTCTGGAAGATAATATTGAACTTAATAATAAAAATAAAAAAAAGATAGTGTCAACAAGATAGATAAATTGGGTCATTTAAACACATATGACATGACATATTCACATGAATAAATTGACTATACATACTCATCAGTCTCTAAGAACTATACTGTTTTCTTATTATGCTTTTTACCTCCATTGTTATGCCTCCTTTATTTTCTGTTAAGTACATTGAACGACCTCTGTGTATGATAATGTGCTATTTGTCTTGTCATTTGCCTTGCTTTGCCTAAATATCCTGCGCATTGGCATTTTCAACAGGCAGTAGTCAAGTCATGTCTGGGTTTATTTGTATAGCTCAGTTTCATTTATACTGTCTCGAAGGGCTTTAAAGGCCCACAACAGCATGGCTTCCTGACCCACCCCAGGCTCTCTGAAAAGACAAGGAAAAACTCCTATAAAGTGAAGTTATGATGGAAACCTTTGGATAGGCAGGTCAGTAGTCTGAGATAGTGGTCTCTAGTGGTTTTCTAGAGCCCACAGTTTCTCATTATCATTAAGCCAGCTACCAGTAAAAACTGCTTCGGTGAATTCCCAAACCAAAAACATTTGTGTTTAAATTTCCAAAAAGAAACAACCGCAAGATGCAAAACAAAAGCACGGCAGCCAGTAATATTTAAATCAAACTTCATGTGATCTTACACACCAGAGTCTGTTTACAGGTCTTGGGAAGCAGTGGTGCATATGTGGAAAAAGCCTTTTGTGGCTCCGGAGGGAGCTTCGTGAAATCTGAAAATCTGATAAAGTGATCACATGAGTCAAAGACGATTCACTACTAGCTAAAAAAAAAAAAAAAAAAAAAAAGAAAGAAAAAATCTGGGGGTGTGGAGGTAGAAAGAAGTGAGTTCAGGAGACCTCTGTGGCTGCTTCTCATCTCTGAGGCTAGATTAGCCACCACTACTGTTAAACACCTGCCTGAATTCCGGTGGCCGAGTTGCATTGTGGGTAATGTAGGCTTTAGCTTTTGACAAGAAAGAAGAATGTGTTAAGTGATGGCAGTGCTGCATACCCAACATTCCTATGAATTGATAAAAATCAACATACCCAAAGAGTTTCTCATAGTTTCTGACATGGAAAGGCCATTGTCATTTTAACAATAGCCATGACCACAACACTATATTTTCTTTATGGTATTTTAGTATCAGGCTATAACATGTATCTCAGTTTCCCTCCTTTATTCTTTTTTGTGATGTTAAAAGCATATTCTGTATTTGTGCTATAAGACATAACTTGATGAAGCCTGCTGTGGTTCTTTTTACGTGGCACCTTCAGCTGACCTATTTTAAAAATAGGTAAACAATGCCCTCCCCTCTCTGTGTATTCCCAATGTCAACACAGATTGCCATAATGTATTTGCACAGGATATACGCCAATGAACAAAATGGGAACACTGAATAAACACAAAGCAGAAGTGTTCGTTAGCTTTCATAGTGTAATGTCTGGCTACCACTATTACTTCATAGATTAAAATAGCCCTTGGTTTATCTATCAATATGATACAAGTCGCTTACATCAAGTACTGTAGGTTTACTCATTTCAGAGAATGAAAGTGAGTGCACTAGTGTCTGTGTTCGACCAGTGGAGGAAGGTAACCACACTGTTTATTTTCAATGGTTTTGAAACTATTTGTACCCTGTGTGCCATGCTTTATGTCCGTGTGAGTATGTACCACATGTTTTTGTTTTCATCCCTGAGCACCTCAAGTTTTAAAGTGTTCCACTTTGAAGAGCGATGTTCCCTTGAGCTCTCCACTCTCATCGATTCAGCAGATCATTTGGTTTGTTCGTATGACTCGCCGAGTGAGAAAACAAATTCCACTCAACGATGTTGATTAAACACTTTTATTCAACATATTCTGTCTGCTAATATGAATTCTTGGCTCGTACAGGTTAGGTAAAAGTATTTCATCAGGAATTAACTCCAGCATTTATTTGGAGTTGTGTTTCTGGCCACTTTTTAAAATCCAATATTCAGTCCAATTTTAGCTGTTTTCAAATTCTGCCACATTCTAAGAAAAAGGTCTGACTCATTGGCAGCTAAATACTTGTCAATGTTAATCAGATTTATTTGCCATTTGGTGTTGGGGGAGTAGCATACAGATGTTTTATTGGAGCTTTACTTATTTATTCATTTATTGATCATTTTTATTTATGTTTTCAAGCTGCAGGCTGGAAAACATGATGAGAGCGGAAAGAGTGAACCATAACAGTAAAGGTGTGGACCACAAACCAAAATAATGAACCAAAGCACACTTAGCATAAAACATATCAGCGTAGCTTTGAAGTAAAACTGTATGCCACAAAAGGGGAAAACTGTATTAATTACTGTTTGCCACTTGTTCTAGAACAGTTCAAGGAGATGAGCATGGCTCACCTTCAACAAAAAGAAAGTATCTGAAGGAGCATAAAACTTGGTAAGTAATCTATAGACCTATAATGTAGTTTTTTGTCTTTTTTATGTATGACCATAAAATGAGACGTCAATTTTATATACACAGAAAGTTTATTGTAAATTATAACATTTTTAGTCACAAAACTTCTAGATAACATTATTGGTTGGACATTTCTTTCTTCCATTCTGAATATTTGATCTTAGAGCCTTACCACTGCTTGTCATAAGTTTTTACTGGAAATTAAAAAATGTCTGTCTGTGAGTGAGTGAGTGAGTGAGTGAGTGACTGTTGCTTTTTCAAAATGATTTAACATTTTCGTCTTCTTCTTTTTCGACTTTTTGGACAAACCTTGGGCACATCTGTCGACTCAGTTCAGTTAGTGGCATTAAGCAAAATTAAAATATGATGCAATGACGTTATGAATGTGCTATTTAGCTTACCTTACCTTTACATTTACATTTAACGACTTCTCCAGCAGGCTTTAGCTGCTTTGCAATGAAAGTAGTTCCACAGCTACGTCACACATTGACCATAGTCACACGGTCCAGCCATACAGTACAAAGTTTTGCCTTAGTCTTGTGTTTTTCTTTCCCTTAGCCCTCCTGGAAATTTCAGCACTGCTAAAAATGACAAACACATTTCTCCCTGTGTGTGTGTGTGTGTGTGTGTGTGCACAGAGATCCAGACATGCTGTAAAAAGATAAACATCCGGCTGTCTAGCAAAAAGCCTTTCCCCACTGTTAAAGTACCTGCCACTGCATCTTCAGGAGATCTTTATCTATGAGGGTTCTTTTTTCCTTTGCTGTTCTCAGATTATACTTCATCTCCTTTTTGAAAAAAAAAAAAAAACTGATTTCTCTTTTTACATCAAATTATATAGATTAAACACAGCGCTCCTCTACCCACCTGGGCTTTTAAATCCTGCCCATTCTGTTATCCATTAAATCAATTAATATCATGAAGTAAACTGGGCCAAGCGACTGATTATATTAGCTGTGATTATATACTGTGTTTGTCAAGGGATTTGATGTGGTAATGCAATCATATCATATGTGCACACAAAGCATATTTCTAACAACTAAGTTGGATAAAACCTCTTTGTAATGTGCTTAGCTGCATATCACTGCAATTACTTTTATCACTGGAAAAAATAACACTCTATTTATCTATCTATCTATAGATCCCAGAGGCACCACATGACTTATCATTTTAACACTATTCTGTTTTGAAACCTTTCATATAAGGACAAAAAACATTAATCCTAATGATAACAGTAATACTATAAAAGGCAAATCATACTCTTTATCCTTTGCGTTGAAAAAATGCCACTGTAAGACATTTCATTCACAACAAATGTCATCCTCATAGTGATGCAAGAAGAAGAGGCACGGCCACTGACAGAGCCATCCAACACACAAACTTAAACCAATTAAAAATTGGTGAAGAGATCATTGCTGCTTTTGTAAACAGATCAATGCATCAATCAGTTCCATGCTCAGTCATTCTTGCATGCACAGGCGTATAGTACAAATGTCTTAGGGTTAGACATAATGCATGCCCGTACAAACAGACATACACAAAAGCCATCATAAATGTACCATATTAATCATGACGACAGGCAAACCTGGCCACTGATGTCTGCGAAAGGCATGAGAAGACGATTAATTGAGTCTCAGTTGGCTCATAAACAAAGACGAGGAAGAAAAAGACCACAGCAGCTGTGACTGCAAATTTATGTTCAGCAGGTAGACGTGGTGACAAAAGTAGTTGGGTCAGACTTCATTTTTCACCCTCCCAGCTCAGACGCTGCAATATGCAATACCTATAACTAACCTGGAGACGCAGACACAAACACAGATGCACGCACACACACACACACACACGCATAATGTTCCACTGCCTCTTCCATCCTCTCATTACCCATGTCCTAAAACTGTCACAACTCATAAATAGTTTAATGCCTTTATCACAGCTAAAGTTAAAAAAACTGTATGACTAATGGTTTTTGCACCTGGGACTTACATGCTTATGTGGGTAGAAAAAATTGCTTAAGCAAAGAATATGATACTGTAGAAGATTTTGCATAAGGTTGTAGGTTCAGTTGAAAAACTGCTACTACTCAAAATGTAAACTGAGATGGCACTGATGTAGAACCATCATACTTGATCAGATTTTAAAAATGTCATTGAGGAGCTGCTATTTACAAGGCACACATTTGGACAATTTTGTGCATATAGAATATTAAAAAATGTGTCATATCTAATAAGGCATTCTTTGTTGTGGTTTATAGTAAGTAACCACTGGCTTCAGTAATGGTTAGTGAATGATTTGCTAATTCTTTATAGATCATTTAGAAGCTATAAAATATGCTTTAATACGATATTACATCTGCAGAATTATTATTAATGTGGTGCTTATCTGAAAAAGTTATTGTTGTTTAGTGTTTGCAAAAGGACAGCTGCTAGTGTATGTGCACTGGAGGCTTACGAATTTTACACTTAATAATAGTAATTTGCATATTGGAGCACAAGTCATGGCATCATGATTGTACATACACATTTTAAAATCAGATTTAAGGTGAGCACAAGCCCTGTGAGACAAATTTGTGCTTTATGGTTTTGACCTTTATGGATAAAATTGACTTGACACAAAGAAACTTTCTCAGCCTGATGTCAGACTCTGAACATACATCATTTTGCAAAATGAGAACAGTTGTTTGAGTGGACGTAATCTTTAACATTTGACAATGCCATCAGTTACAACAATTGAATCCTCTGGAAAAGTTGGCTCTTTAGAAAGTGGTGCCAAAAGGATGAAATCATAATTTGAGATTTCATAGTACACAATGTCACATACTCTTAACTGTAAAATTACATAAACATATGTACAAAATGTCTATGCTCCACAATTTCCTTTTCTTCTTTTTCGTTACATTACAGATTCTCTTCTGTCTCTTTTTGCATAAGAACACTGATGTTCATCAACTGTTGCATAATGCCATGTATTAATAGCATGCATTTTTACATGAATGTCCTGCGCCGTCCTCAACTTAAATTGCCCGACTGCGTATGGGTTGAGTGAAGGGTGTTAAAGAGTTCAGTAGCCTGTCCGCTTAGTGCTCTTCCAGTCTGGGTGCATCAAGAGAGCAGCAGATGTTGGTCTAGATTACAGCTGGATTACATTGTTTGAGCTGCTTTCCTCTTTAACCTGAGGCACTTGTTCAGTTCTGTAACCAAAAGATTAGAAGTGGTCACCAGTCTGTATGAAAACACTGAAACGGAACAGGAAAGAAGTAACATGTTTTTCCACCCTTGAGGGAAAGAACCCTCATATTTTCCGTTTCTATCTTGGCGTAATGATTTGGAGAACCTAATTTCTGAACAACAGTCAGAGGAGAGATGGCATAGTTTGATTTCCCATGCTCTAAATTGTTCTTTAATGTCAGCTAGGATAGGAAAGTGATTTTGATGAATGAAATTCCCTTCGGTTTTCAGTATCTCACAGATATTAAAATGGCCCTGGGTCACTGAAACAGACAGGCCTTACTTACTGATCTTTATTGGATGACTTCTCTTAGAGATGGAGGACCACAGAGTCACAACAGGGATTGGTGGATGTGTTTTTTGTTATATATCATGCGTTTGGGCTGTCCTCCAGAAACTCATTCTGCAGCTTGTTTTCTGGTCAATGTAGAGCCATTTAACAATCAGTTCTCCTCCTCCAAAACAAAGGGACCCATGAGCACTGAGTCAAAAGAAGACACCACCAGAATTTATTAACTACTATATGACAAGCCCAGACATTATCTCTGTGCTCATACAGAGGAGTCACTCCTACTTCAAAGGATTGAGTACATGATGCAACCCCAACTGAAATAAATGAAATTAAGATGGATTCGTTACATTGTTTTGCTATCATGATGTTGAAAGATGACGTCATGATAGCACCATGCACCACCGTGTGGTGGAAAAATGCTATAAGATTCAGCCCAACTCCCTTGGATTACCTAGACCTTTTCTTTGACACATTTCACATCAGAAAAAGATGGAGCATCATTATGCCAATTTCTGCAGATTTCTTTCAAAAACAAGGTTTAAGTTAGTATTTAAGAAATGCATTATGACGACTGACATTTTAGCCACTAGTCATTCAGTGCATTTATATGGATGCTAATACCTGGTTCCCCTGGTTATGGTTTGTGCATTTAAACATAATATAACTAGTTTCTGAAACATGGAAAAGCCCTTATCTTGGTTTTGAAACTATAGGCTAGCTGGAGGGAAAGTGACAAACCGGCATTGGTAATGTTTAGGTTAAACTGTGCTGTGGCTCTTTTTTTCCTTTAATGTGATCAGATGGATGGAGGCCAAATCAAGCAGAGTAATAAATGCAGCAATATCCAGGAAACCAGACACCAAACTGGCCACAGAGTGGCTGAGATGTGGAGGGGCTAAAGACACATCTGCATGCAGACAATACCTGGAAATTTCAGCCAGCAAATTATTTTTCTTTTCTCATTTTAAATCTCCTACTGCAAATATGTTCTAAGACTAAAAACCAGGAAGTCTACATGAACTAATGAAATGCTTTTAACACTTCAGAAAGCCCTACTATCATTTTGTTCGATCTTTAAGGGATTATTAATCTCACAATCTCTCCCCAAGGCAACTTTCAGGTGCATCCTAACCAGAAAGACAGGCTGAGGCATGCAGGGTGAAGATAAAGCAACTTCAGCATTGTTGTCATTAAAGGTCCAGCCACTGTAGCTACATCACCCATGTTTGAATTCTGCTGGGGACAGACTGGATAGTATACAGTGTGCCTTTAAAAGACAGTGCTGTGTTTTGTTTCTCATTTTCCTACTTCCTTATACTGTTGTATACGACTCATTGCTGCATTGTTTTATGTTTGTGATCTAAAGGTATCACAATCTTTATTACTTTACTTTTATTCTAGCTATCCTTGAATGATTTGACTAAATACAACAAAAGGAAAAATATTTAAATTAAAGAATAAATGTCAACCATGTATGAAATTTCATATTTTGGATAGAAGTATACAGTCATTTTATGATCCTATTAAATTGCTTTGTGTTTTACTGAAAGGATTTTCCAATGTTTAGTCTACCCTCATTGATATATATACACAGTAGAAAAACAAAACAAGAAATTTTGAAAGTAAAATTTGTTACAGGACTTTGTTACATTGTTTTTGTTATTTTTATGAAATTGAGCACAAATATTCCTTAAAATCAGTTTAGTGGAATTTAGAAATGATAGCTACTTGGTCCCATTTCCAAACGTGCATATTGGAAGACAGTGACAACCAACATCTGGGCAGTACTTATCTGATCTTTGTGCTTTTACATCTATAAGATACATAATGAAATTCAATCTAAAAGCAATTGCGGGCAACAAGTCAAGCAAAGTAGTCAAGACGTCCCTCTCCCCAGCTATCTTTACCAGCTCTTCCTGGGTGATCCTGAGGTGTTCCCAGGCCAGATGAGATATCTCTCTGTAGAGTGTTCTGGGTCTACACCGAGGCCTCCTACCAATCGGACATGCCTGGAAGGCCTCCAATGGAAGGCACCCAGGAGACATCCTAAACAGATGCCGGAACCACCTCAACTGGCTCCTTTCAACGCAATGGAGCAGTGACTCTACTCCGGATGTTAGAGCTTCTCATCCTATCTGTAAGGCTCAGCCAAGCCACCCTGCGAAGGAAACTAATTTCAGCCACTTATACCGTTGATCTCATTCTTTCGGTCATGACCCAAAGCTCATGGTGCATGCTGAAGGTCCCAGTCTGACGAGAACCAACAGAACCACACCATCTGTGAATATCAGAGGGAATTCTGAGGCTCCCAAACAAGACACACTCCTCCCCCTGGCTGCGCCTTAAAAACTTGTCAATGAAAATCACGAACGTGATAGGTGGAAAGGGACACCCCTGGTGGAGGACAAAAACCACAAGGAACATGTTGGACTTTCTGACCAAGAATCAAGACACAACCCTCACTTTGGTACCCCATATTCCCATAGTGCCCCCACAAGATCAATTAAGGGACCAGGACCTTTGTCTTCTCTTTAGATAATGGACCAAAGGAACACACTTGAGCCTTCAGACAGCCAGTCACAGTCCACTGTCTCATTCCATTTATGTTCCTCCCACACTGAGAGATGGTGAGTGTTACCATGTCTTCATTAGCTACAGCAGCACTGACCACCAGTGTATCCACTGCATCATCAACCAGCTGGAGTCCTGTGGCCTGCAGGTCTGCTTCCATGATCATGACTTCATTCCCGGGCACACCGTGTTGGAGAACATGGCCGAGTGCTTCCAGGAGAGCCAGAAAGTCTTGGGGAGAATGGAAGTAGGGTTAAAAATGTCAAAATCAAGATGTATTATTTGTCCAATAGATGACAGGTAAATTGTCTGTCTCATAAAAGCTCATTCTATATTTAGAAATAATATCTGAACATGTAGGCAATCACTCTATAATCCTACCTGACACCTGCAGCCATGTGAACAGCAGAACGGACTCTGTCCCTTTAACAACCCTGAAAGCAGAACAGTGAAGAAGTCTTAAATCTTCTTCTTGAGTTTTACAGTTGGTTCTTGTTCATCCACAGTGTGATCAGTCTTCATTCCTGTACCACAGGAGTCGCTGATGTCTCCTGGAGGCCAGCATTTCTCTGTTGCATGGAGGTGAAGATGATGCAACTTAAGCACTGTTGTCATTAAAGGTACAGTCACTGTACCAACATCACCCATGTTGGAATTCCACTGGGAAAGACTGTATAGTATAGACTATGCCTTTAAAAGACTCCTCGCAGTGCCATGTTTTATTTTTCATTTCCTACTTCCTTATACTGTTGTTGACTCATTGCTGCACTTTTTTTTTTATCTGTTTGTTATCTAAAGGTATGAAATAACTTTTACTTAACTTTTTTTAACTCTACTATTATTTGTGAAACCAATGATTTGACCAAATACAACAGGAAAAAAAAAATTTACATCAAAGAATGAATATAAACCATGTAGGAATTTTGATGCTCAATGTTTGTTGAAACTGTTTAGACAAAGAGGTTTGGATAGAAGTATACAGTCATTTTGGAGGCTGTAGTTTCTGGTCCTATTAAATAGCTTTTTGTTTTATTGAGAGGGATTTATTATGTTTAATCTACCCTCATTGATATATGTACACACATACAGCAGTAAAACAAAACTGAAAATCATAACCTGTATACAATTGTCTTTTCCACAGGACTTTGTGAGACTGTTTTAGACTCCGTAATATTTATGTAATGCACTGGAAATTGCGTACATGTATCCATTAAAAATCATCTTAATGCATTTTTAGAGGTTTTTTTTTTCTCGAAATGATAGCCATTTGTCCCATTTTCAATCCATCTTAAACAATGGTGTAAACCTGTCTGGCACAAAAATGAAAGAAACACGTAAGCATAAACAATTCACTGCAGCTACACAGTGAAATTCACCATTATGTTGAATAAACAACACTCTGACACATACTGAGATTAGAACTCTCAGGTGTTTATTGTTTTGTGTCAAAGCCTCAGATTATAATTTTAATTGACATGTCTCTCCACACTCAGGTAGTGACAGGATTAATTTCCAATAGACAGTATTTTATAGCTGAACCATGATCATAAATAGTATCCTTGTAAGGTATTTACAAAATATGAGTTGATGTTCTGACCTTTGTCTTCTCTTTAGATAATGGACCAAAGGAACTCACTTGAGCCTTCAGACAGCCAGTCACAGTCCACCGTCCCACTGTCTCCTATTCATGTTCCTCCCACACTGAGAGATGGTGAGTGTTACCATGTCTTCATTAGCTACAGCAGCACTGATCACCAGTGGACTCACTGCATCATCAACCAGCTGGAGTCCTTTGGCCTGCAGGTCTGCTACCATGATCGTGACTTCATTCCCGGGCGCACCGTGTTGGAGAACATGTCCGAGTGCATCCAGGAGAGCCAGAAGGTGCTGCTGGTTCTCAGCCCGGAGTTTGTGAGGAGCCGCTGGTGTCTCCTGGAGGCCAACATGTCTCTGTTCAGAGACTGTCTGGAGAGGAAACCCATCGTCCCAGTGCTGCTGCAGCCAGGAGTCTCAGTTCCTCCTCACCTCTGCCACCTCACCTACCTGGAAGCCAACGACCCTGAATTTATGAATAAGCTGCTGAAGGTGCTCTGCACCCCCAACCAGCAGCTTCAAGGGTCCACTGTGGTGCCCTTCCAGGCTCCCTCTATCTACAACGGGAAAGCCCTGCAGCCTTTGACTGCTGTCAATGATAAGGGACTCAATAGATGGGACTGTGGTCAGTTCAGTGACATGGATGTGCCAGACCAACTGCGCCTGATCATTGAGGACCAGGAGAAGTACAGAGAGGCTGTGAGGATGATCAACACTGTCTCTCAAAAAGTGTGGCTGCGTCCACTCTGGCTTCGAACACTGGCTGGCCTTTGTTTCGGATTGTTTCTTACAGTCTTGATAATGGGTTCTATAGTTCTGCTAATTGTTTTTTCTGGACTATTGGTGATCAGTACTCCTTGTTTCTGGTGTGTTATAATTGGGTTTTTTATTCAGTTTGGTCTCTGGCAGAGAGATGATGAGAAGTACATTATGAGGGAGATGCAGAAAGCTGTAGGTCAGGCAAACATAATCCTTTCTGTGGAGAAGGCGTTAATGGGCTGCATGTCCAATTCCAAACTCTATCTGGACTATCTAACTCTGGATGGATGCAAACGTGAGTTTGCAGAAACATTTTCTGAGCAGGCTGGTGCTGAGGACATGTTTCGAAGAGCAATGATCTACTTCTCATCAGGTTACGTCTCCTGCCTTGCCAATAGACACTTTCCTTTTCCCCGGTCCAGCTCCACTGGTCATCTGGCGGGAGGGGTGTGTTTCTGTCAGTATGTCTCGCAGCAGCTGAGCAGGGGAGAATGGAAGTAGAGGTAAGAAAGAAATCAAGATGTATTAATTGTCCAATAGATGTCAGGTAAATTGTCAGTCTCAGAAAAGCTCATTCCTCACATATACATCCTCTGGATATATGAAGATATAAATTCATAACATATTAAATACATCAAATACACATAGTAAAATTCATGTATGCAAATATTAAAAATACATGCTGAATTTTTATATGGTATTTTAGGTTGCAATCATATATGTTAATATACATTTAGTTTATATATGCAAGTTTCTTAAAACGACATGCATATAAAAATTCTATATGCTTCTGCATGTTTATCTTATTAATTGGTCATTCATTTTAAACATGTCCATTTTGCCATTCTGGGAAAGTGGAACCCACTGTTTATAATTTCGGACTGACATATATTTATGCAGCATACTGTATGTCTATAATATAAGCATAGATGCACAAACACAATTTCTAATAGATGTCATATATAATTTTTATGATAGGATAACAGGATACTGTGGGGTTTTTTTGTGTGTGTTTTTTTCAGCAAACTCAATGGAGGCATAAAGCTGACGTTTTCTTTAGCCACTTGTGCTTCACTGATAAATGTTTTTATTTTGCCATGTACACTTTTCATGCCTTTTCTTACATCTTTTGTCTTTATAAAGTTTACTAGCTTTGTCTTTTAGTTCTCTTGATTGCACGATTACAACCGCACTTCTTTTTGCATTAACAGGCTACTTACTATTTAGCAACACTGAGTTGCTTGAGAACGTTTGATTCTGCAGCGAGGGACACGTTACAGATTTTGGAATCTATTGTTATACTTGAAATGAATTGAAATTATTCTTGTTCTTCAGCATATTGTGGCATTTGAAACTATCGGTATCATAAGAGAAGTCATGTTTGCCACAAACCTAAACGTATTTGAGTATCCATGGTAACATATATTACATGTGGGACTGTCATAAAGTGGGTGACGACACAGCACTTGTCCCCATTTTTGCCATATTGTGAACCAATTTAGTGTTTTTACTTACTTCCATCACAACCAGAGACTTTGCACATAACTATCCTGGGTTTGTTTGTGTTTTGCATTTTGTTTGGTTACAGTTCACACACCATCATTACTTCTGATTGAATTAAAACACAGACGGGTATTGTTAAGTTTAGCTATTGCATATTTGTTCAGTTTTATGTTCCACAAATTAATGATTTTCTTTCTCTGTTACTTACCATACCTACCATGTGCTCCAGGGACAACAGGAGGACACTTCCCCTATTTATACACTTGGTTACATCATCAGTGATGTCACTGGGGTAGACTATGTATGGGGGTAGGTAAGGAGGGAAAGTTGATTGATTTTGTGTTTATTTAGTGAATGTTTAGTTTGATTTATTGATAAATAGTTGTAAATGGTAGATGGAAGTGTTCCTATAGAAAGGTTTGGGAAAAACCAATAACTTTGTCACACCCCTGTTTTCAGGAAACACATGGTTGGCAGGTATGGTACAGCCCAGGTGGCTCCAGTTGATGCAAGGAGCTATTTAAGCAATTGCTTTAGGTTGCTGGTGAGGCAACATCAGTGCAGCCATGTGCACGTGCTGTTCGCTTATGTAACTATGTGTTCGCTTATGTTCAGTTCAGCCAAGTTAACTGTTTATTTAGTTTTTGGCTTTGTACATATTTTGTGTTACACGTGTATCACGGTGCCACTTTCTGTGTAAATAAATTAGTATTTGTGAAACATGAACACAGTTTCTTGAATCTGCCTAATGCAGTACCTCTAAACACACACTGGTCAGGCCCCCCAACAGGTACCAGCAGGATGACTTGGACTAGTTTATATCGTTTATCGATTATATTGTTTTAAAATTGAATGTATTTTTAATGTGAATGTAGCAACTGATCAAGATATAACTGTATTACTAGAGGCTGAGTCATTTGGGTGTTTCTATATTTCATGTGGTATTTAGATTCTGTTTACATCACAATCCCAAACACACTGAGTTTTGAAAACAACAGTATGTTCATTAAAAGACTTCACCTCATTTAGACATTTTTTTTTAAAAATCATATTCCAATTTATTGTTTAAGATAAACCTTTGCTGGAACTCACATCACATCCACACTTAAAGTGACTTTAATCAGTTATATAACACAGCAGCATGATCACTGAGCACGTCTGAATGTGTGACTCTTTTAGCTTTAATAGCAATGCCATCGTGTCTGTGTGATGTCCGAGTGTGTCCAGGAGAGCCAGAAGGTGCTGCTGGTTCTCAACCCAGAGTTTGTGAGGAGCCGCTGGTGTCTCCTGGAGGCCGATATGTCTCTGTTGCATGAAGGTGTAGATAATGCAACTTGAGCACTGTTGTCATTAAAGGTACAGTCACTGTAACAACATCACCCATGTTGGAATTCCACTGGGGAAAGACTGTGTAGAGTCTTCACAGGGCTGTGTTTTGGTTTTCATTTTCCTCCTTCCTTATACTGTTGTCGGCAGCTCGTTGCTGCACTGTTTTATGTGTTGATTCTCTAAAGGTATGAAAAACTTCTTTTTTTTTCTAGCTATCCTTGAATGATTGACTAAATACAACAGAGGGGAAAAATATTTAAATCAAAGAGTGAATGTGAACCATGTATGGACTCACTATGATACTCAATTTTTGTTGAAACTTTAGGACAGAGAGGTTTGGATTGAAGTATACAGTCATTTTTGAGGATGTAGTATATGGTCCTACTAAATTGCTTTGTGTTTTACTGAGAGGTTTTTCCAATGTTTAGTCTACCCTCAGTGATATATATACAGTTGTAAAACAAAACTGAAAATCATAACCTGTATGAAAGTGAATTTTTTACTAGACTTTGTTAGATTGGTACATTTATGTAACACACTGGAAATTGAGTGTATCCTTTTAAATCAGTTTAATGCATTTATTAGTGGAATTTAGAAATGATAGTTACTTGGCCCATTTCCAAACATGCATTTTGGAAGACAGCAACAGACAGTGGCTGGGCAGAACTTATCTGATCTTTGTGCTTTTGAATTCAGAAAATACATAATGAAATTCAATCTAAAGTAAATGTGTGAACCTGTCTGGAACAAAAATAAAATAAACATGTTAGAAAATTCAACAATTCACTAAGACAACACAGTGAAATTCACCATTATGTTGAATAAACAACACTCTGACACATACTGAGATTAGAACTGTCAGGTGTTTATGGTGTTGTGTCAAAGCCTCAGATTATAATTTTAATGTACATGTCTCTCCACACTCTCAGGTAGTGACAGGATTAATCTCAAATAGACAGTAACTGCTAAGACTCTGTGACCTCACTAACTTCTTCCTTGCACACTGTTGAAGGTAAATACACTTTATAGCTGTACCATGATCATAAATAGTATCCTTGTAAGGTATTTACAGTATATGAGTTGATGTTCTGACCTTTGTCTTCTCTTTAGATAATGGACCAAAGGAACTCACTTGAGCCTTCAGACAGCCAGTCACAGTCCACCGTCCCACTGTCTCCTCTTCATGTTCCTCCCACACTGAGACATAGTGAGTGTTACCATGTCTTTATTAGCTATAGCAGCATTCAGGAGAGCCAGAAAGTCTTGGGGAGAATGGAAGTAGGGTTAAAAATGTCAAAATCAAGATGTGTTATTTGTCCAATAGATGACAGGTAAATTGTCTGTCTCATAAAAGCTCATTCTATATTTAGAAATAATACCTGAACATGTAGGCAATCACTCTATAATCCTACCTGACATACCTGCAGCCATGTGAACAGCAGAACGGACTCTGTCCCTTTAACAACCCTGAAAGCAGAACAGTGAAGAAGTCTTAAATCTTCTTCTTGAGTTTTACAGTTGGTTCTTGTTCATCCACAGTGTGATCAGTCTTCATTCCTGTACCACAGGAGTCGCTGATGTCTCCTGGAGGCCAGCATTTCTCTGTTGCATGGAGGTGAAGATGATGCAACTTAAGCACTGTTGTCATTAAAGGTACAGTCACTGTACCAACATCACCCATGTTGGAATTCCACTGGGAAAGACTGTATAGTATAGACTATGCCTTTAAAAGACTCCTCGCAGTGCCATGTTTTATTTTTCATTTCCTACTTCCTTATACTGTTGTTAGTTACTCATTGCTGCACTGTTGTATGTGTTTGTTATCTAACGGTATGAAAAAACCTTATTACTTTACTTTTTTTTTAGCTATCCTCTGTGAAACCAATGATTTGACCAAATACAACAGAAGGAAGAATATTTAAATTAAAGAATGAATGTAAACCATGTATCAATTGTGATGCTCAGTTTTTGTTGAAACTTTAGGACAGAGAGGTTTGGATTGAAGTATACAGTCATTTTGGAGGCTGTAGTTTCTGGTCCTATTAAATTGTTTTGTGTTTTACTGAGAGTTTTTTTTCTATATTTAGTCTACCCTCATTTATATATACAGTGGTAAAACAAAACTGAAAATCATTGCCTGCATGAAAGAAAATTTTCACTGGACTTTGTCAGACTGTTTTAGACTCAGATATGTTCATGCAGTACATTTGAAACTGAGTAGGTGCATTTTTAGTGGTATTTAGAAATTATACCTTTTGATTTCCAAACGTGTGCATTTTGGAAGACAGCGACAGACAGTAGCTGGGCAAAACTTGAAATTCAATCTAAAGTAAGTGTGTGATCCTGTCTGGCACAAAAAATAAGCTAAACATGTTAGCCAACAATTCACTACGACAGCACAGTTGAATAAACACCACTGTGACACATATACAGATTACAATTGACAGGTGGTGGTTGTTGTTTCAAAACCCCAGATTGTGATTTTAAGGTACATGTCTCTCCACACTCTCAGGTAGTGACAGGATTAAGTTCCAATAGACAGTAACTGCTAAGACTCTGTGACCTCACTAACGTCTTTCTTTTGCCCACTGTTGAAGGTAAATAGTTACTTTTAAAAAATGTTATAGCTGAACCATGATCATAAATAGTATCCTTGTAAGGTATTTACAAAATATGAGTTGATGTTCTGACCTTTGTCTTCTCTTTAGATAATGGACCAAAGGAACTCACTTGAGCCTTCAGACAGTCAGTCACAGTCCACCGTCCCACTGTCTCCTTCCATTCATGTTCCTCCCACACTGAGAGATGGTGAGTGTTACCATGTCTTCATTAGCTACAGCAGCACTGATCACCAGTGGACCCACCCCATCATCAACCAGCTGGAGTCCTTTGGCCTGCAGGTCTGCTACCATGATCGTGACTTCATTCCCGGGCGCACCGTGTTGGAGAACATGTCCGAGTGCATCCAGGAGAGCCAGAAGGTGCTGCTGGTTCTCAGCCCGGAGTTTGTGAGGAGCCGCTGGTGTCTCCTGGAGGCCAACATGTCTCTGTTCAGAGACTGTCTGGAGAGGAAACCCATCGTCCCAGTGCTGCTGCAGCCAGGAGTCTCAGTTCCTCTCCACCTCTGCCACCTCACCTACCTGGAAGCCAACGACCCTGAATTTATGAATAAGCTGCTTAAGGTGCTCTGCACCCCCAACCAGCAGCTTCAAGGGTCCACTGTGGTGCCCTTCCAGCCTCCCTCTATCTACAACGGGAAAGCCCTGCAGCCTTTGACTGCTGTCAATGATGAGGGACTCAATAAATGGGACTGTGGTCAGTTCAGTGACATGGAGGTGCCAGACCAACTGCGCCTGATCATTGAGGACCAGGAGAAGTACAGAGAGGCTGTGAGGATGATCAACACTGTCTCACAAACCAAAGTGTGGCTGCGTCCACTCTGGCTTAGAGTACTGGTTACATTGTTTGTTACAATTGTTTTTATGCTTATCTTAGTTTATTTTGTAATGAGGCTAACTACATTCATGATTGACGACAATATTTCCAAAAACAAAAACACAAATCTTTTTAGACTGGTGGTGCTCACTAGTACTTGTTTCTGCTGTGTTCTTTTAGCATTTATTATTAATCTTGCTTTCTTGAAAAAGGATGAAGAGAAGTACATTGTGAGGGAGATGCAGAAAGCTGTAGGTCAGGCAAACATAATCCTTTCTGAGGAGAAGGTGTTAATGGGCTGCGTGTCCAAATTAAAACTCTATCTGGTGTATGTTTCTCTGGATGGTTGCAAACGTGAGTTTGCAGAAACATTTTCTGAGCAGGCTGGTGCTGAGGACATGTTTCGAAGAGCAATGATGTACTTCTCATCAGGTTACGCCTCCTGCCTTGCCAAAAGACACTTTCCTTTTCCCCGGTCCAGCTCCACTGGTCACCTGGAGGGAGGGGTGTGTTTCTGTCAGTATGTCTCGCAGCAGCTGAGCAGGGGAGAATGGAAGTAGGGATATGAAAGAAATCAAGATGTAATCTGTGATGTGATCAAGATAATTGAAAAAGAAATCAAGTTAATTGTTCAATACATGTCAGGTAAATTATCTGTCTCAGAAAAGCTCATTCCTACTTAAGAAATATTACCTCAACATACACAGGTGACATACCTGCAGCCAACCAGCTTGTATTGTGAGTGGAGTAAGACGAGCCACTGAGAGTTTTTAAGGGCAAAATTACGGCAGCCATGTCAGCAACAGAACTTCTGTCACTTTAACAACCCTAAAAAGCAGAACAGTGAAGAGATTTATATCTTCTACTTCCTGAGTTTTACCATTGGTTCTTGTTCATCTGCACAGTGTGATCAGTCTTCATCACTGTATCACAAATAGGTATGAATTTACTTTATTGTGAATTCTGTGTTGTCCTGATTCTGTGTGATTATAGTTTTTAATCTTCAAAGGAGTAATATGACGCTGTAGGTTTTTGCATGTGTGTGTGTGGTTGTTTTTTTCAGCTAATTTCTCATGATAGTGCTTCACTGATAAATGTTTTTAGTTTGCCATGTGCACTTCTCATCATGGGTCTTTATAACTCCTATGAACTTTGTATTTTAGCCCTTTTGATTACAGGATTATGACCTTACTTCTTTTCGCATGAACAGGCTACTTTCTGTATATTTAGCAACACTGAGTTACATAAGAAGGTTTGATTCTGCAGCGAGTGACATCACATTACACTTTATAGATTTGGGAATCTATTGTTATAGTAGATATTAATTGAAAATAAGAACTGTCTGTGTTTTGTTTCTTCAGTGGCATTTGAAGCCATCGGTTTCATTAGAGAAGTTATTTGTGAATGATTTGTACTTTATTACATGTGGGATTATCAGGATGACTTGGACTATTTTTTATCTGTTTTGATATTGATTGTTTTTTATTTGAATTTAGCAACTGAACAAGATATAAATGTATTACTGAAAGCTGAGTCATTTGGGTTTTTCTAAATGTCATGTGGTATTTGCCTTCTGTTTATATCACAATCCAAAACACACAGAGTTCTGAAAACAAAAGTATGTTCATTAAAAGACTTTACTTCATTTACACAAGTTTTTAATCATATTAAAACTTATTGGAACATATTGGAATCTTTGATCAGGATTTGTGATTGGAACCCCAGGTGAAGAAAGCTGTGCAGTCATGTTTTTATCATTTTAGAAATATAGCCAAGGTTACGTCTTTTATTCCAGGCAGAGATCCGGAGAAACTCATCCATGCTTTTACTGCCTCCTGCCTTGACTACTGTAACTTCCCATATACCTGTCTCAATCAGAAATCAATCCACCGCCTACAGTTTGTTCAAAATGCAGCAGCCGGCTCATAACTCAGTTCAAAAAATATTTTCATATCGAGACTGTCATCCTGTAAAAAAACGAGCCCATAGGTTGTTTGTGCAGCAGGTTATTACGACCCATAGTTACGTTTTGTTGTTAGGCAACATCTAGTGGCCTTAGTAATTATGACAGGAGCAAAGGGAAAATTGAGGTGACATCATATATGGAGGCGACAAAGTCCATGGGTGGAGGAGGTTGAGGTGGATGGAAGGGTCAACTATAGACAGACATATGATACAGGAAAGCGGTGTTCTATTCTCATGTCAAAGTAGCAGTTTATGTTGTTTTTATTGTCCATGAACAAAAATCATCTAATGTTGAGGAAGTACCTATATTAACCCAAATCATGATCTTTTCATAAACCTAAACAAGTAGTTCTAGAGCCCAAACCTAACCAAGCCATGACCGTTATTCCAGTAAGCATGGCGATGAAGGTAGGTCCAGCGCTCTTGATACAGTCGGTGTGTTTTTTATTGTAACCATGACAATCAAAGTGCAGTATGCCTGCCACCGTTGGGGCGCTATTTCAGGAGATACTCCTATACACTAGCTGTCCATTTATTTGAGGATTGGTTTCAAAATTCTTTTAATTGCTTTTAAGGCCAGGCTTGGGCTGGCCCCTCCTTATATTTCTGAGCTTTTATCCCTCTACGAGCCGGGACGCAGTCTAATATCCTCTGGTAGTTCATTGCTGGCCATTCCAAGGTCTAGGTTGAAAACCAAAGGAGGCAGGCCTTTGCTGTCAGGGACCCTAAACTTTAGAAAAACTTGATTAGACCCGCAGAGTCAGTTCCATGTTTTATCTTACTTCTTAAGACACATTTTGTGATGTCTTTTTAATTTCATCTACATTTTACTTGTACAGATTTGTTTGGATGGTTTTTATTTGAATCAGCTCATGCACTTTGTTATTTATTTATTTATTGAAAAGTGCTGTACAAGTCTTTTTCTTATAATAATGTTTGAGATAAACTTTTGCTGTAACTTACATCACATCCAAACTTGAAGTGACTTTATTGAGTTATGCTGAACAGTAGCATGATCACTGAGCATCTCTAAATTTGTGTCTCTTTTAGCTTTACTAACATAAAATAAACACTGCTAAATTAAATCTTTGAAAAATTTGCCCAAATGTTTAAATTATATTTTTAGTTATATTATATTATATTTTTTATCTCATTTTAGTTTTCCATAGATAATGGACCAAAGGAACTCACTTGAGCCTTCAGACAGTCAGTCACAGTCCACTGTCCCACTGTCTCCTTCCATTCATGTTCCTCCCACACTGAGAGATGGTGAGTGTTACCATGTCTTCATTAGCTACAGCAGCACTGATCACCAGTGGACCCACCCCATCATCAACCAGCTGGAGTCCTTTGGCCTGCAGGTCTGCTACCATGATCGTGACTTCATTCCCGGGCGCACCGTGTTGGAGAACATGTCCGAGTGCATCCAGGAGAGCCAGAAGGTGCTGCTGGTTCTCAGCCCGGAGTTTGTGAGGAGCCGCTGGTGTCTCCTGGAGGCCAACATGTCTCTGTTCAGAGACTGTCTGGAGAGGAAACCCATCGTCCCAGTGCTGCTGCAGCCAGGAGTCTCAGTTCCTCCTCACCTCTGCCACCTCACCTACCTGGAAGCCAACGACCCTGAATTTATGAATAAGCTGCTTAAGGTGCTCTGCACCCCCAACCAGCAGCTTCAAGGGTCCACTGTGGTGCCCTTCCAGCCTCCCTCTATCTACAACGGGAAAGCCCTGCAGCCTTTGACTGCTGTCAATGATGAGGGACTCAATAAATGGGACTGTGGTCAGTTCAGTGACATGGAGGTGCCAGACCAACTGCGCCTGATCATTGAGGACCAGGAGAAGTACAGAGAGGCTGTGAGGATGATCAACACTGTCTCACAAACCAAAGTGTGGCTGCGTCCACTCTGGCTTCGAACACTGATCTACATTACTGGTGTAACAGTAGTTTTAGTCTTAGCAAGTTTTTGTACATATTCAGGTATATTTGCATTTATGCTTTTGTTCACAGTTGACAACCATAGTGTTTCTGGAACATTGATACTCACTATTTCTAGTCTCTGCTGTGTTCCAATAGGGTTTCTTATTCAGCTTTGTCTCTGGAAGAAAGATGATGAGAAGTACATTGTGAGGGAGATGCAGAAAGCTGTAGGTCAGGCAAACATAATCCTTTCTGAGGAGAAGGTGTTAATGGGCTGCATGTCCAATTCAAAACTCTATCTGGTGTATGTAACTCTGGATGGTTGCAAACGTGAGTTTGCAGAAACATTTTCTGAGCAGGCTGGTGCTGAGGACATGTTTCGAAGAGCAATGATGTACTTCTCATCAGGTTACGCCTCCTGCCTTGCCAAAAGACACTTTCCTTTTCCCCGGTCCAGCTCCACTGGTCACCTGGAGGGAGGGGTGTGTTTCTGTCAGTATGTCTCCCAGCAGCTGAGCAGGGGAGAATGGAAGTAGGGATATGAATGAACTAAAAACTATTAAATACCCAATATACGTATGTCAGGTGAATTATCAGTGCCAGAAATATATATAGAATATTATACATTTATAAACATTACCTGTTAATAGCACAACTCACATAGGACACACTGTCTAATTTTATTTGATAAATCCACATCTCGACTAACATGTGGCACTGAGAGCCATTCAAGGCTCAGTTACTTCATTCACGTTATAAGCCCTTCACACACCAGAACAGAGAATGCCTCCCTAACAAACCTAAAACAGTTTACGGTTTCTACTTCCTGATTTCAATTTTGGTTCTTGCTCTTCCACACAGTGAGGTCGTTTTTCATCATGTGTGCTTGACTTTACTGTGCCATGAACAGGTGTGAATGTGCATTGCTTTGTATAATATGTTGTCCTTTTACTGTCATTACAGCTTTCATTTTTAAAAAGAGAAGTGTGTTTCTCTTTATATGTCTCCCCACAGTGGAGAACGAAGCAATGGATTTTTTTGGGGGGCATTTCTGCTTTATTTCTAGTGAGCCGCTGTGGTTAAGACTTATTCTTAGCACATGGTACTAGCTCTACCAGGTGAGCTACCAGGGCGCCCAGAAGTTCTTCAAATTTGGCACGAATATTCATTTGGACTCAAGGATGAACTGAATAGATTTTGGTGGTCAAAAGTCAAAGGTCAAGGACACAGTGACCTCACCAAACATGGTTTTGGCCTTGTGAACGCAATATCTCATGAACTCTTCAAGGGAATCCCTTGTGTTCACTGGGACTCTAGGATGAACTGATTAGATTTTGGTGGTCAAAGGTCAAAGCCAGTATAACTTTAGTGGTTTTGAATAAAAATTGATGAAACTGCTAAACTTTTTTTGGTGACAAAAAGGTGAACTGTTAATGCAGAAAAAGCTATTTACTTTCTGTTAACATTTTCAGGCTGCATGTGAACAGTCTTGAAGAAATTACTATTAGTGTACTTGTAAAAAAGTGGTTCCCTTGATGATAAGTTTCAGCCACTTTATAGAAAATGATGGACTTAGAAATGGATGTGTTACTGACATTGAACTCCTTAGGTTTCAATGAGGAATGCTGAATGTCCGAGGCTCACTAGCAGTAGCGGACGCATTTCCACTTGCCTGAAATACAACCTGAGCTCAGACTGGTTTATCCACCTGTGTTTGGGGATAAAGGCCTCTGCAAAATGGATAACATGTACATTTTCATATTCTGCTGTGGTTTCTATTCATGTTCTGAGTCTGAATTGCCAATTTCCAGTATCCACCTGCATAGCTGTCTATAGATTCCCATGTTATCATGTCTCTTGAGCCATTTAGCAAGTGTGAGTTCATATTCAGTTTTTCGTGATTGACAAGACAAGATTATGGTTACATACCATTACAGTGAATTGAATCAGCAGCCTGGTATGATCAACTGGTATATGAATAACACGTCAGTTTCTTAAGTGAGTTCATGTTGTATCACCATGCATTTTTGTGTCATTTCTCTACTGTCCAAGCCCTAACCCCTAATTGATATGGCATCAAATGATACACGAAAAGCTTAAAATTCATAGACATGACATGCAAAAGTCCCTAAAAGCGGCGTGCTATTTATACACCATCCCATGATATCATGTGGGAATCTTTTTTAAAGAAATTTGACAACTACAAATGAACAGATCCAGCAGCTGAAAACAAACCAACCCCTCTAACTGTAGCATGCTGTCATCTACGTTAGTGTCACATTTTACAATGATGATTATGTTTTAACATGTGTTTTTTCATGCCGTTTAAATTGTTAATTACTTCATTAAAAAATGTATACATAAGAAGAACACAATTTGTCTCTCTACACTGTTTATTTAATGGGTTAGTGGAATCCTTGATGGGAGGAGGTCAGGGAGGATGATAACTAGGAGAATATTAGGAGATCATCTGAGGCAATCTCAGAAAAGCAGAAAATACTAGAATAAATCATGATTAAATAATTCAGTATATTATTGATAATTTTTTGCCCTCAGAAACCCAACAAGCATTATTTGATCTATGGAGCAGGTGCGAGATTAACTGTCTGTTTTTACAATAAGCAATAAGATGTTTGTCAAAGACCAGATGCTATAATAACACATCATTCGCAAAATAGCCATTGAAGCAAGCAAGAGTGGTTGAGTGTGTACTCATTAAAACTTTTCTCAAGCAGTGGCACCATAAATCTGACTAGTTATGTCATTTTCCAACATAAGCCTGGTCTGCGGCTTAAGACAGCCCGAGGTATAAGATTCTCTTATCTGTTGCTCTTTTGACCAAAATGTTGTTGACCTTTCCCACTGAAGCCGCCTTATCAGAAACAAAGACCTGTTTCAGATGAGGGCGCTGCCATGTACCAGAGAACAGGGATCAATATTTGCTGTCCTTTACGACATTCAGTAACGGGATTCAGGATATGAAACAGAGACATATGACACTGTTGCCTGAGGGCTATGTAGCAACAAATCCTAACAAACAGTAAAAAAGAAAAAAAAAAAAGACACTGCTGAGAATATCAACCAGACCAAGATTGCACGTCAGCGGGGGTGATGCCTGGGTCACACTGTACACATTAAATTCTCAATGTGCCTGATGAGAGGCGGAAATGTGCTCTTACTGCTGCAGTTCAATTAAAACCGTATTAGGATGGATTAAGTGTACATGTCTCAGGTAAAAATAAATAAATAAATAGTCTCACTGCCATGTAATCATGTTGTGTGCACACATGCTGAAAGTGTTGGTGTGCGGGGATAATTGCTAACAGAAGCAACGGTCGTATAACAAGAACAGCCTGACTAACTCTCAACAATGACCCCGGGCTGATTTAGCTCAATCACCTCCACTCCTGTCACATCTATTAAAGCTTTATTTCCTCCATATTATAGCATGTATATGTGTCTGTGCGCACGTACAGGTGTGCCTGAGACATGAAATTATTCCCACATCCACAACAAGCTTTTACTGTATTCAAATATCAGCAGTGCAAATGGCTCTTTTCCCCTGTGCAATGAGCCCTGGGTGATGAAAATTGGATATTTTATTCTTTTCTTTTTTTTTAATTAAGCTCTCAAAACCACTTCATACTAGCTACTGTTATACCATGACATGTTTTGAATTTCAACAGAGTTAATTAAAACATTCCTCTGCCACAAGATTTAGTATGGAGAGATGAGAGAAAAAAAGCAGACGGGAAATAACTTGTTGAACTGATGAAATGATTGAAAAGTGGCTCGTAAAATTTAGCGGTTTCCTCCTCCATAGAGCACAGTGGCTGCAGTCAATTCTTTAAGTAATACACCATTGAATTACATTATATTTTTAAAATCAAATTCAGCGCCTGTAGCTGGAAGTTGACAGCTAAACGATGTCAGTGAACAAGCCTATCATTGTACCAAATATCAAACCCGCACCCCAGCCCCCTCTAGTCGTCGAGCACGACGCACCCCCACAGCGCCCCGCCACACCCCCCACACTCCGCCTTCACTGGCATGGACAACAAAAAAAAAATACACACACACATATTATTGTGACCTGTGAATTGTGAACCCCTGAGGGTCCTTGAGATGGTCCCCAGAAAAAGGGGGAATCATTTATTTTCACTATAATTCCATCCATAATGACAGAGTGTATGGCTATTTTTGTCATGGGGTTCAAACATTTTCTGTGATAAAAGCAAAAATCTTATCAGATGGGGGACTCTGGGACAACATCTTATCAAACAGGGGTCTGTGGTCTAATTTCTGTCTGGTATTCCCAAAGATTTTCAGTCGCCAAGGTTACATGGATAGTTGTAAAAGTCAAAAGCTACTGAACATGCTGAGCTATTTAGAAATGATGAAGCTTCTCGGGTGAATGGTGGTTTACCCTGGTTTTGTTTGGTACAGATTAAAAAACAAGACATTGCATGTTAAATAATGAGAGGTGTTGGCACTGCAGGTGGATTTTGTCACCCTTGGATACAGCCAGGCTACATTAGCTGTTTCTTCTGTTTCCAGTCTTTGTGCCAAGCTAAGGTAATGGGTATAGTTTCATATCTAATGGATAGCTACGAAACTCTCTGCATGGAAGCAAAAAAAGGATATTTTCCAAAATGGTAACCTGTTCCTTTAAAACAATGGCAGGGCTATCTCCACTCGTATTTCAGGTAAAATTATTACTTCTTTCTTCTGTTTTCTTTCTTCTTGTTTGTTTGCCTCTTACTCATACGCTTTAGTATCTGGCAATAACACATACAACATAATATAATATAATATAACATCAATTTGTTCTAAATGCATCACGCATATTATATTTAGGTCAATACTAAATGAGTGTATTGAATAACAGGCTGTGGCATTGACATAAATTGATGTACTGAAGGACAAAGTAAACACAGACACGGGTAAATATTTCATTTTGTTATGTTAAAATCCAATGACACAGGTCATGTGTGAAGTAATGACCTAGGAAAATGATCTAACACCTCTGCTTCAAGTCATCAAGTCAAAATACGCAATCAACTCCTGCATCAATTGTTTATCTCATTCATGATTTCCTCCAGAGAGAAACTCTGCCAACAGCACGTCATGCAGCATGCGGGCAGTAACATACTACAGCTAATCCACAGAGATGTATGCATCAATGTGACAAGAGTTTTGTTTTGTTTGTCTGACAAAGAATAACTAACAGCCAGATGTCATGAGCACTGATTGCTTTTGGGAGCGTAAAGTTGTTGCTTTTCACTGGATAACAGTCAATCCCCATGACTCCAGACACGTGAACATAAACAGCAATCATGTATTGGCATGACAATTATGTGTACTTTGGAAAATTACAATGAAAAAAGTGAGTGTTTTTGCTGGGGAAAATAGATTAGATCAGTCAGCACAAGGAGCCACACAGCTGACTTGTCTGACCTTCGATTAAGTCTAAAGCACGTTGTCTAACGTCAGGAATGTGAGTCCTGGACTAAAATCATCTGAAATCCCAGTGTTTTGTCTGAACAAAGCAACACTTGACTGATTTTTCTAGTCACTAAGTTTAAGACTAGTCAGTCAGTTTATTAGTTACTAGGATTGCAACATAGCATGTTTATATTGTCCAGTGTGGATTTGGAGGGAACTTTGTCAAGTGTGAGAAAGCTGCTCAAGTAAATGTATCTTGGCTTGGAGTTTTACCTGAAAGACTTCCTTAAAAACTGAGGCCATGGAGTATAAAGGTCCCATATGGGTGGGCTGGACTTGCGGCATGGCTGAGAGCGGTGACTGCTTTGTTGTGACATCACAAAGTTACGGATGTCCTGATAGCTCGTTTTAGGGCTCAGTTTCTGTTGAGAGTGAAGGTCGGACACAAAAATTCAAGAATCAGTCGGACAGTGCCTGGTGCTAAAATAGATCTTCATCATGGCAACAGTTACCCACAGAAGCATTTCTTCTTTAGGGATTTTGCCTACAATGTGCAGTATGAAAAAGACAACACCAGTTCAGTAAATCATTCATGTGCCACGGTGTCACACATGTGAACAGTAACAAAGCAAATTCCAGGTGCATTTTTATCAATCAATTTCTTAAATTAGCCATTGCTTGTGTTCTGGCCTGCCATCTAATGGATTAGAAAAAAACTGGTCTGAGACTAAACTTACTTGAAGTTTCAGACATAAAACAAACAACAACACAATAATAATAATAAATATGCCACAAAATTTGAATTAAAAAGACATGCTGCATTTCTAAAACAAATCAACTGCTGCATTGATTTTGACCGGTCTGTTTTTTTTTTTTTTATCTGTCCCCTAACTTTATGGAAGTGCAGTAACAGGTTAACCAAAGGTGGAAATATTTATAAGCCAAGGGGCCAAAAACTGTGACAGAAATACCCCTCAACAGTTCAGTGACAGCAATGCCGTTAAATAAGCTATATATATCTATAGATATCTATAGACATACAGTATATATGTGTGTATATTTTATTTCAATCAATGTATCTGTCTGTAGAAATACAGGTGCAGATCCACAATTTACAGCGTGCTCAGTTCTGCCTCCATGCCATGTTGTTTGGGTCTGGAATGTCAAGACAAACATGATAAAAGGCCTCCAGAAGAAACACATCCTGTCAGCTGAGACAAGACAAGGAGCCACTCCATGTCAGCTCTGTTGAAGTGGAGCTGCCTGTGTCGGCATGATAGGCGAAGGGGAAGCTTAGTGCCATCAGCCAGATTGTTTTTGAATTGCATACATTTAAAATTTGGCAAGCTTATTTTTGAACCACTGAATACTAGCAATAATAATGCATTAGTTCAATAAATTAGCCAGGATTTCTGATTTGAGCTGAATCCACGGCCGTGATATTGCTTGGGTGTAAAGAGGCCACAAAGGACGGCGCATTGACTGCTTGTGCGCCCATGTATGAAGGTTCTCAGGTCAGGTTGTGCGTGTTTGCTTAAATGGTATCTATAGCATGCCTATCTGCGTTACATAAATCTTCATCATCATCATCATATATAATGTGCACTGTGACACTTGGGTCAACAATATAAGGGTTAAGCCAACAACATATATCAAACCTGATACTGAGCAGAGGTTTGACCAGATACAAGCTAAATGGACAAACCAAACCTAACCCCCCCCCCCCCCCCCCCCCCCCCCCCCCTCCCTCCCTCACCCTCCCCCCCCCCCCCCCCCCCCCCCCTCCCCCCCCCCCCCCCCCCCCCCCCCCCCCCCCAACCCCACCCCCCCCCCCCCCCCCCTTTAAAAAAATAAATCTCTTATCAGCAGACAGCCTTGTGACTTAGCCTGCAAGACCCTGAAAGAAAACCACGCTGGAGAGGAGAGAGAGAAGGACGGTAGAGCTCAGAGTCCTGTCTAGACCCTTCTGTCAACACTGGGGAGCTGCTCCTTGCAGTGACAGATGTATTCCTCACTGGCAGTGAGCTCATGCAAAAGCACACCTTGTAATGCTTAGTTAATGGTGACTTTAATCTGAAAGAATGGGCACCTTTCAGCATTTGCAAGATATCAACATTGCATGTGCAAGACACGCAAGCCAAAAAGCACAAAAAAAAAATTATTTGCAACATTTTTATATCAAATTATACTGTACATAGAGATTAAAAAGTAGGCAGGATGAGATGATAACATCACTCCTCCGGCTTCCTGCTCAAATGTAAGTGCTTCGAATCTATTTAATTTATCATTTTTCCACCACCTCAGGAGAAAGCAGCATTCATAGCTCACACAGATTTACGGTGCTGTCTGATCATGACTCAGACAGATCCTTGATGAACCCTTTAGATTTAATTTAACAGCTGCCGAGCTGGAGAGGCCCACCATTTTGCGACTCTTAAACCACTCACAGACACTTGGTAAGTAAGGGTTACACAGACACAGACAATATATCAGTAGCGAAGGGTTCACTTAGTACCCGTCACACAGATTTATCAGCACCTAATAAACATTTAGGTGGCTCAAAATAAGCTGAGTAGATATCATAGAATCTCAGGTTTCATGTAAAGTTGTTATTGCAAAGGTTACGGGTCTGTTTAATGTGTTCTTAGAAAAAACTTAAAAGCAGCAAGAACAGGAGTCACATGGAGAGATAAGGTCAAAGAAAAATATATTTCTTGTAATAATTATCCATTTTTTTAAGCGTACCCTGACCACTTAGTAATCAAGAATTCATTAGAGATTGTTTTTCTTTTACTGTCTTTCTACTTTATGAGCTCTCCCACAAGATCAAGTCTTCGCACGGTCCCACAGAGCAGCTTACCATTTGGCATGACACGCATCTCATCAGCTTTTCATTATCATTTTTTGGGAATCTCCAGGCACACAATGTCAAGGGGCCAAATGGCAGCCATGGCTCACAGGCTACAGTCTGCAGGAATAATTTTGGCAAGGATCAGTGCGGTGGTCAGACGGAGCGAAGGAGAGAAATTTTCAAACTCCCCTGGCAGTCACTGAAATGCCTACTGATCCAGCAGTGAGCCAAGCTGCTGCAGATCTAAATGGCAAACACTACAAAGGAACAACTCGATCAGAGATCCCACATATTTTCTCTGATAGCCGAGGCCTGTGGCGTGAGACAAAGCAATAACGTTAAAGCTGCTGGGCTGAGGTAATGTCGTGCCTGCTCGAGACGGCTCAGAGGACTTCAGCGTGGTTACCTGGCAAATCACCAATCTTCATCTTGACTCAGAGAGCTGAATCTGTCTTGAATTTCACTGTCTCAGTCCTATCTACTCTCACACTGAACGGCCACTTCATGTTGAGGGGAAAAAAGAAAATTGGTGTAGAAACAGAAAAAAAAGAAAAGGTTGGTTCTTGTCTGGCTTTTCCTGGTGTCAGCATCTCTGCTGGCAGAGAACAAGGATGTGAAAGTGCAAAAATAAACTGTGCATGTAGTGATCTCTTTATTCTGCAGATTTAATGTGACACCAATGACATTGTGAGCATGTATGATTTTAGCATTTAGCTAGAGCCTCACAGAGCAGCTAGCATAGCTGTACACTGTAGCCTCTTTTTTGCAGCGAGCCTGCTATATTGTTATTAAGAGGACTCCTCATTGTGCTGGTTTTGGTTGTTTACACAGCACCAAACAAAGCGGGAATATTGCCGTCCCTGTGTGTGGTTTCAGCTAGCTCTCCCTTTTACACAGCCATCAATCCCGCTCTGTAACTACTTCACAACAACAATGCCCCAACCCCACTTGACAATAACAATGTCCCACCCCCCACCCCCACCCATTCCACATTCATACCTTTTAACCAGAACAGCGAGGTGGAATAAAGGTACAACATTTCTGCTTTGCCAGAGCTAACTTATTCCTCCTAAGGGCATGATGATATTCCTTAACAGTGCTGTGTGCCTGTTGCTTTTTATTCTCCTCTGAGGACAATGTTGAGTGTGAATACGAAGCAGTTTCCTCTGTGAACCGGATCTCGGGGTCATCTTTGACGAAAAGCAGAGTCACTGGGGGCACAGTGGCTGTTTTTTCATTCCCTTAGACCAGCCTGGGTCCAGTCAACCTCTCACCAGCATGTTTACAATTTCACAGAAACCACTGCTCTGCTTCGTATTCTGCATTGGAAAACACGTCTGAGTATAAATCAGTAGTTCAATACAGAAACCGTATTAGTCTTGTGTTTACTGGCAGAAGAAAAGTGCCATTACTGGTCAGGAACTCTGTAGGCTGAAGACTTGTCTTTGCTCCAGAATACAGTCCGATCACTGAATGTTACAGGCCAGTGAGGTACAGGCTTGTGATATTTAAAATCAAATCAGATTCCAAATTTAAATTGTGGTTAACAGCTGAGCCAGTGAATTAAAACAACTCATCACCGAGCTCTAACAGAGTCATCAAAGGTCCTGTGGGTGTTTTTCAACTTATGGGCTGCTGAAATTCGACTGTCTCATCTGTTGAACAGATGTATAAAGACCAAATGAGGATAACTTCAGTCACTCAGTGGATTGTTTTTCTCTTTTGCCTCTGGAAAGACTGTAGAAAAACATAAGTGTAGTGTCTGTGTCAACATCACACATTCCTTTTTTTTTAAGTTTTTATTTGGGACATTTTTTGACTTTATTCTAATTGTATAGTGAAAGATAGACAGGAAAGTCAGGGGGAGAGAGAGGGGATGACATGCAGCAAAGGGCCGAACCCATCTCCAGTGCGGTGAGGACTAAGCCCATGTTGTACGCACGCAACCAGGTGAGCCACCAAGGACTTTGAGAGACAGGTTGGTGAGCGTGTGCTTGCCACAAACCGGCATGCACCGAAGTCTCGCCTCCACACACGCCCCACCTCTTTGCCCACTTTTAGATTAGCCGGGAGTTAGGCGGAGTCAGGCACTGCCAAGTCGGTGACGGCGAAGCAGCCCACTCACAGAGGCCACATCCATCTCTATATACAGTCTATGCTGGAAAAATTTCCTTATGAGTGTAAAGGAACATTCATTTGGCTTTTACATGTAGCTGGCGGTTGTTGGTGAGGAGATACATTTTTCAGGCATTTTCCAGGAGGCTCATCTATTCAGAGAAATCTGCAATGGAAGTTTAGCCCTAAGATATTGTATGTAACACTTGTGGTGTGAGTGAGGATATTAAAATATTATAAGGACTGAACCTGTGACCTTCTCTTTCTTACCAGGAGGCTACAATCCTGCCATGGTCACCAAAAAATAAAAACAGCCCAGTTAACATTTCCGAAAGTCAACAACTCCACATAGGATTCCTCCAGCTTTTGACAACATCTTTCACAGTATTCAAGCCATGATTTGTTCCATATGAGCTGAACCTCATGTATATATAAACACTCGTGTATGAACATTCTGTTGGTACACACAACCAGTCTAATATTTACCTCAGCTTGCATGGATGGCGTGCGATCGACAACACAGTGAGTTAATCACACACAGTAAGAGAGAGGAGAAAAGAGAAGGCGGGCTGTAATTGGGTAAAAGGCCAAGCTGGAGTACTTCGTGTGCCATTAGCAGAGAAGTGGCCCCAAACCCACACACGTCTATTTCTGTTTGCCCTTCAGCTCTCTCAACAGGGCATCAACAGGGAAGGATATAAGTCACCAGCACCTTTTGAGTCTGTGTAACATGGAAATAAAATAAAGCAGAAATGTAAAATCTCATTTAACTTTAGAGTCAGAGTGGAATTACAAGCATCCTGTTTTGGGTAGCACAGTCCACGATACTTGAAATTTGTAACTGAGGCCGCCAACTAAATGTACACAAATACTATAACTTATGTTTTATGGTGACAGGTCATATTTTTGCTGGGTTATATTGCTGCAGAATTTTTTTCATTGCTTTTACAAATGTATAGATTTATAGGCTCATTACAGTGTCCAGAGATTTATTTCACCTCCTGGCCTTTGGAATCTGTCAAAGACCCAGTTACTGAATAACCTCAAGAATTGCATACAGGGGTGTCTGAAAGAAAATAATCACCAGTCCCTTGTGCCCTGACTTCTGGGGTCACTATTTTGCTCTGTCCTGGCCTGAACCCAAATTTTCCTGGTTTTCCTCTGAGCTGCCGCAGACTGAAGGCAGGAAGCTACTGTGTGTCACCAGAGAGAGAGAGAGAGATGGGATTCAGTTTAGACTGAAGCTGAAATTCACTTAAGCCGCGTTTCGACCAAAAAGTTTTCTTCAGGAACTAAAAGGTTCCTGTGGCCCATTGTTGTCTGCGTTTCCACCGCGGCCTAAAGTCCCGGGAAGATTATGTTGAATTATTACTTGACATGACATTATTCACAGCACTTTGAGGACATAACATAAATGAAAATACGGAACAAACCGTGTCCCATATTCATTCACTACAGGACGCAGCATTTTATTTTCAAATATGGGACAATTCCATATTATACGTGACGGGTGGTGACCCTAGCCACTCCAGTTGTTGTGGTCCTTTATTTTTTTGAAGTCCTGTTTCAGTTTTTTTACCTTCTCCCTCGGTGTGGAAAATGTGTTCGCTCGCTCAGTCCCTTCGGACTTTTAAACATGGTGGGTGAAATAAAATGCAGCGAGTATTCGACCAGTCAGAAATGTTCAGCACTGCTGACCACACCCCCCAAAGTTACTGAACCTTTGGAAAGTACCACCCCCCGACCAGGTACTTTTTTGGGGGTCGATCAATTGCCCCGAAACTAAATTTAAACCTTGGTTCCTGCGGTGGAAACACACATAGTTCCTCAAAAGGTTCCTGATTCCTGGGGAAAGTTCCTGCGGTGGAAACGCGGCTTTAATGGTAACGTATGTTATTTCTTTGGAGGCTGGCCAAAACAAAGATAAGATATAGAGAAAATGGTATTGTTATTTAATTTCTATTTTCCCAATTTTTATAAAAACATTACTTCCTGCAGCAGTTGAATTAAAAGTTAATTGAAACCACGGCTGATGTCTGCACTGGTGTTACAACAACAATGTACACCACAGTGTGTGCGTGTGTACTTTAATTGTGTGGGATGCATGGACCCATCTGTATTCTAAAGATAGTGATGGTGAGAATGTAAACAAAGGCAGAGATGTTTTCATGAAGCTTCATCCCAAATCTATTTATATTTATCAAACATACAACTGCATAGGCTTAAAATGTGGCTGAATGTATGTGTCTTTCATTTATAAATGAATGAATCCCTTCAGGCAAAAACATTTTCACTTAGTCATAGACGGCAGCAAACATTTTTCTGACTCTCAGAAAAGCAAACAAATAAGAGCGAGGAGGAGATTGGAAGACAGGATAAGAATATTTAAATTATAAAACAACAACAATTTGCGATTTAGACATTTTTTTTTTATATAAACCTACTCCACAGTCCAGTTGCCTCCGTGCCAAATTAATGGAGGGGATCAGAGCAAGACCTTGATTCTCCCCCAGAGGGTTGATGTTATTGGGTCACAGTGTGCGGATTCAAAGAAACTGCAGTGAGAACATTGCCGTCTACTCTCCTGATAGATGATAAGTCGTGTCGATGCCTCCGAGTTTCCCATAAGATCTTGATTGCAGGACGCACATGCACACAAGTGCACAAACACACACACACACACACACACACACACACACACACACACAGGAACCACCACATGGCGTGCACATCTGCACCAAAAGCTCACCCACACACGCCTGTAGAATTTCCACTCGGCTAATCTATCTTCATATAAATAACCCAGCTTTGCTTTTGCTGTTTATGTTGGAACTGAAGTTTCTCATCAGTGGTGCATGCATATCCCTTTTCAAAAGCCTCACATCAACTGCTCGATGCAGGGTTTTCTAACACGGATCATAACCACGATTGCAAAATTATGCAATCGGGAAAAGACTGAGGCCTCAGGTTGTTGCTGAATTTTTTTTTTTTTTTTTCACATTTAGCTTCAAAGATCAAGGTTTTGTTTCTTCCCCTTTGGATGATGTCAGAGTCTCTTTGTTCAAGGAAGACCTCTCAGTCTTCAAACAGCTTGGTTTTTTTTGACTGATACTGACAGCGGCAGCAGTTTCAAAGCATTTTCCAGGGAAATATATTGGTAGTTTCATTCACGCAGAGAAACAACGTGATTGTGCCTCAAAACAGATGTTCATGAAGATAAAAGTGCAAATGACCACACAGCCACACAAAACACTCTCTTATACTGTCTACTGTATTAACTGTGGCTGTGGGTCAAGTACAATATATCAGGCAATTAATCAGACACACTTGAACGTGCAATCAATCTAGATTACTGATATGTCTTTATTGTGACAGTAAATCAGATTAAGTACTTGAGTTTGCCACATGGGTGATGCCCTTGTGAACTATATCTGACATAAGATAAACCTTTTGGAGAGAGGGCTATATATACATGTGATACACTGTATGTGTAATGTGAACACACTCCACAGTTTGTCTTGTTTCCTCTCTGTCTCTTCAGTAGCCTTGGCCACATTTTCCAATTGGTATTTAAATAGAAAATATAGACTTGACAGGCACAGTAGTGATTCTGTTTTTCCTTTAAGACTAAGATTAAGTTTTGCTTTGCTATTTTTATTTCATATACCAGATTTCTTATAGGGCATCATCCAGTTTTTAATGTCATATTAATCTCATAATGCCGCGTTCAGTGTCAGAAGCAGAAATATTTAATGGCTGCAGTGCCGACTTTTTATTTAAGGCCTCGGAAACAGACTTACAGCCGCTTGTGTCCCCATCAATCTTTAACTCCCTGAGAGAGCTACTGAAGATTGATGAGATCACACACAATGTGCCTACAAGTACCACAGGTTAAATGGTGATATTTGTAAGTTTTGCTATTGCTGCATAGCCAACATTAGCATTAACAGCTGTTTACTTACTAGTCTGGAAGAAACATTGCTAGTTCAATGCCAATTTAACTCTTCTCTCTATCACACCCTCTATCTAGCACGCTAACCAGCTAGCCCCGGCCCATCCCATCACTCCCCTGAAGACGTATCGCTGTTCAGAGGGCATATTATAACCTCTTGTAAACATAACAATGGCCGGAGCTCTTGTCAAGCCAGAGTCACCTGCTCTTGGCAAAAAAACATGTTTTTCAGCAGAGAAATTAAAAAATAGCCCCTTTAAGACAGTGGCAGGGAAGTAAAGAGCCACATGTCACCTGTTATATCTCAACCAGTCTGTATATTCTAGGAAACATGCTGAAGAAAAAAACAAAAAAAAAAAACACACATACATACATACAATTAACACCAGTGATTAAAGGACATTTATGATACACACATGGGTGACAAATTACAGAATAGACCAACATTAAGTGTCTTAGTAAGACGTTGGACCACCATAGTTCTCCAGAACAAGTTCAATCTGTCCTGGCATAGATTCTCCAAGTGGGGGGGGGGGCATTATTCCATGTTCATTAAGTGTTTTGAATGGTAGTGTTGGGTGGAGAACACCACCTAACACCATATCTCACACTGGTTTTCAGCTGGAATGAGTTCCTGTGGCCGTGAAGGCCAAAGCATAGGATTTTCATCTGTTTAAAGCTGTGCATGAAAGCATCTGCGTTTGTTATGTTAATTGAGGATTTGTTATCTGTCTTTATTTTATACACATTTGATTATATAATAATAATAATAATAATAATTATTATTATTATTATTATTATTAAATTGCAAATCATGAAGAGGTTGCTTTGGAAAAATGCAAATAAAAGAAGTTTACAAAAATACTGCATATCAATATTGTGTCCTATATATTAGATATTATAGCCCTCTCATAAAGCAATGGATTGTGCAAGAAACCAAAATGCATTGAAATGTGAGGTTAATGGCCCGGGTTTGCATGAGATCATGATCATGATCCTATCAGGCTCTCATGTCCACATGAGAGCGGAGCAGTTGTTCATTAAGCAGGACAAGTGGATCTGAAGTCCGCCTCCAGCTGAGGAAAATGGTCTCTAACATCTGAATGGCTCATTGAGAAAGTAGGAACTTTTAGGTTCAGCCTGGCTATTTTTGTATCTATAACTCTGAAAGAAAGAAAAAAACTCTCCCGTGTTTTCTTTTTCTGTGGATTAATGAGTGATTTCATATCAAAGTAACAATATTACCATTCACAATAATGTGATAAGACCTGCTGAAAGGTTCCCATTACACACTGTTAATTTCTCCTGCGATATCACATCTCAGTTGGTTTTATGTTAAGAAGGTTGGAAAACAAAATGACAATGTCGTTACTTTGTTATGAAAAGAGAATAAAATGACTGCTATAGTGAAATGACTTGCATTAAATTGCGTTAGAAAGACCACATGGCAACTCTGTCGGGTCTTTGTAAGTTCATACAGCAAGTGGACACAAACATCCAACAATAGCAAATATTAAGTGAAGGATTGTCACTTTTAGATGTACATTTTTTTTTCACTGACCTCAGATACAAACAGCATTGTGTGACAGAAGGTTTGATTCAGTTCTGTGTTCATATTTGAAGGTTTAGTTCAGTTTAGTGTGTTTTGTGATTTAGTGTGTGTCTGTTTAGCTTGTCCATGAGCTTGTGATCACATTGAAATGGTTTTTAAACTGTCCTCATTTCAATATGAAAGACCCAAACATTACAACATACCACCTGGCTGCAGAGATTTGCTCCTATTCAGCCACAAGAGCATCAGTGAGGTCAGCAGCTGGTGTTGGGTGAGAAGGCCTAGTGGCTTGAAGGTGGAGGCTGAGGTTGAGGTCAGGGCTCTGTGCAAGCCAGTCAAGTACTTCCACTCCAAATTTGGAAAATCATTTATTCATGGAGCTTGCTGTGTTCATAAGCATTATCATGTCACCTGGAGACTGTCCTGTAAGAATCAAGCCCATAGGCCGGCTTATTACGACCCACGGTTACCTCTTCAATATCCTTTTCAAATGCTTCACCCTTCACCCTTTAGGTCCACAAATATATAGAATGCGTTCCATTTTTATAAAAGAAACTACTACTACTATACACTGAAGTAAATTAAAACTGTTGCATACGTCCGTGCACTCTGTTCTGTTCTTGGTTCAACTGTGGTCTTTGAGGGCCAGTACTGTCTTTCAAATTCAAACATACAAGAGCAGCTGCACTGAAGTTTTCATTATATCACCTTCATAGATCCAGGTTGCATAACTCATGTGTACTTGGTACGGATTTTCACGATTATAAACCTGAATGCGGTGTTTACTGAAGCACTGATTTATCATCAGCCCAGTGCCAAAGGAGAACATGCAAACCTACATATATGAACTTACATAATCAGTGTATTATAGGCAGCCGCTGCAGAGGTCCTGTTCCTTCTCATAACTTTAGCCATAAAGCAGACAGATAATTAAATGTTTTGTTTGACGTGATCTCCGTAGGACTCCAGTCGTCCAGGAGATAAACAGATGTGTACTGTACTTTTATGAATACTGTATAAAGAAATACAGAGATAACTCTCTCTGCATCAAGAGGTGCAGGCCACCGACCTTCACAGTTTCTTTTTAGACTTTTTCTTTTTTAACAAACATGTTTTCCAGTACTCCATCTGGATGTCAGTCTATTTCAAAGACACAGCATATATCATATAAGGAAAGACATGGACTGAAGGGTATGCTAATCCATTAGGTGTCAAAGATACAAGCCAGACAGAGCAAGGAAAGCATTCATAGTATGCAGTTAGTTAAGAGCGGACGTTCTTCTCATGCCTCAGGTTACATATAGCAGTGACATAAACAATATATAAAGTCCTCAAATGTAATGTTCAAGTTTTAGAAACTGTTCTGAATTTCACACTATGATTCTTGATGATATATTCCATCAACTGGAGGAATGAGAGAAAATGTATTCTACTTCTGTGCCCACACAGTAAATTAGCAATTAATGAGATCTGAGGAGCAACTGTCAAGGTAAAAATTAAAAAGTGCGATGAAGATGTTTTGATATTCACAGAGCCTTCCTGGTAACAAATTTAAGTCGTGCAAGAAAGACATTCTGTATTATAAAAGAAAAATCTCCATAACAAGATTTTACATCCCAGAGGACGAAAAAAAAAAAACCCTCCAATGTTCCCAGAGAGGCTGAGCAGCTCCGTACAAAGTCCGTGAGTAAAAGGGAAACATCACGGAAATGATTCAGACTGACTGCTCCAGCTACTGGAGACACAACATGCATTCCCATGATTCCCGGGCCCAGACACACGATCCACAACTGAGGATGGGCGAACAGAGTCTTCATGTTCTGAAGCCACTGATGAAACAAACCAAGCCTGGAGCTGTAATAACAGCACAAGACGTCTCCGGTGAACATCTTCAAAAACAGGAGATGAGAGTAAACATAGTTCAGTCCAGCGTGAAGGGAGACATCCGCTCTTCTGTCCTTGAACCCCCCCCCCCCCAAGAATAAATGACTGTAACATTGTGGATTGGGAGTAGAAATCAAGACACATAACCGGGCTCCCATGGGAGGAGATTGGTTAACTAGTCAAGGCCCAAGGCATTAGAAATTTCCCTTTCTGTGGTTCTGATAGGAACATTAGCAGAGACTGACACAGGGATAATTGAGAAAACTTCATTATGGCTCAGAGCCAGCTCAACCAGCCAGCAGGAAATTTTTAGGAAGCGGGCTCTAGTTTGCACCGCTCACTGCAAGGGCCATCGGAAATGAAACACAGCACATCTGGACGGTGAATGCAATGTGAACACAATAAAGATAACTATCCTGACTATCAGCACATGGGTCAGATGACCTGAATAGCAGCAAGATACCCACGGCCAGTCGGCCACCGTGTGCTTTCGCAATGGAAACTGTAATAAGCAATTGACATTGTTACAGGTCACCTGGAAACTGAGGCGGTGTCACTAAAGATGCTGAGGCAAAGAGCTGCAAGACAAGTGTGCAAGAGCGGGGACTGGAGGGATGTTCTAACCAGGGCAGACGCGAGAGAGAGAGAGACGGAGGAAACACAACGGAAGATGCAGGATAGTTAGTGATGTCAAGTTAAAATGTTCAATATTAAACACGGAAACATGTTTTGCTTTTGTTAATTGACTTGAATGTTTGACCTTTGCTGTGCGGAATGATGTATGCTGTTTGACACTGGAAGGACGTTTTCACATTCATCTGCTAATAGGGGAAATTGTCTCCGTGCTCACTGATGGACTCACTGAAGTGCTTATCTTCAATCAGAGTCTTGATGACGTGCAAATCGACATGATTTTGAGCCAGTTGCAGTCCAACACAATAAAGTTACGTAAGTGTGATGTGGAAACTTCAAATCTCTAGCAAACAAACACTGAGAATGGAGTTTTTGGTGAACTTTTGAAACAAAGACTTGTTGCATGTCAGTAGATTCTGTTTTTTATTTGACTCTGAGATTTCTGCTTCCACAGCAATACGATCAGGGTCAAAGGAATCTTTTTTTTTTTTAAATTTGTGGTACTCGAAGCACTGAAAAGTTACATTTAAAAAAGAAGAACAGTTTTTATAAGGACTCATGTCTTCCTTTTGAAACAGTTAAAAACTGTAGACAGTGACAATAACGGAGACATTTTATTTTGGAAAGACATGTTACTAATGAATATTTTAAATGTGATCCTCAATGCTGTGAGCACTGCTGACCAAATTCTGTTCACTTCCATTGTAGCGGAGAGGATGCTGAAACCTGAGAGGTGGATATCTGAAAACCAAAACTGCATGGCCAGAAGTAAATGAGAAGAAAAATCCTGTGAACAATAACAATAACAATTACATTTTATGCTAAAAGTGAGATTGGTTAGAGACAAAAATAATAAAACTGGCAGAACCACATGTTGGCACACAAGTTCCATAGACTTACAATACACACAACAGCACATTATATAACACCTCATTTGAAGAGTATTAATAATCAGGCAAGTTCCCTGCAGCTTGACCGTGCCACTCAGTTTGAAACGTGACTTCAAATAGGAAACACTGAACCAACCTGAATAAATCAAGCCGCGTGATTCTTCCAGCAAACCACTTCAGATAAACAGGTTTACAGGTTCAAATAATTCATCACTGCCTGTCAGAGGCCTCACTCTGCTGAGGTGAAGGCAAACAACATTCCTGTGTGTTGGTCAATGCATTCCTATTGAAGTAAATACAGGTCATTAAATCAAGAGTCACATTACAAAAAAAAAATGTTTTTCATTTGTGAACAACAAAGGGATGCCACTGAATTCAACCAGCATTTGACTGGAAACATTGTAAAGTGTGACTATTGCTTTAACTATTTATGAGCTGCTCGTTCGGACTGCGCGTTGCTCAACTTAATCCCTTGGAAATTTTGCAATTGTTTTTGTTTTGAGTGACTTTTTCAATCCACACAGATCTGCTTTCTCAACATGTGGTCCGAGCTATGAGTGGGAGAAACTGTCGATGTGGTGGTTACGTACACCGTGGGGAAGGGCTTGACTGTGCACTGCAAAAAATACTTAAAATATCCTTTAAGGTTCTAATGTGGGAGCAATCTCAAGAAAATGCATCTTCAAAAAAGAATTAATTTGTACTGAAAACTTCAAAATCTAATTTTGTTTCTTAATTGAAAACTTTGAGGAGAAATCAGTGCCAGGGCTCATGCCAGCGCCAAATTATTTTTTATTTTTTTGCAGTGTATTCACTTTACGCACACGCTGTCTGAAATTTGATTCGAGTTTAAAAAACCCCGACAGCAGCCACAAGTCAGAGAGCAGCGGGCTCCTCTCTGTGAGCATCAGGTAGCTCCTTATACGGATTGGAGAGGCACTTCACAGCCCCTCTGGCACTGTATCTGCTAGGGCGCACAGAGGGGCAGTGCCATGCACACTCCTGATTACGCGCTGCTGCTGAGCGGGGGGAACCTGTCTTTGGTCTTCGGTCCCACTCGTGACCTAACGATGGGAACGCCTGGGAACAGCACCGTCCACCCGAACGGATCCGATCCGTTTGCGAGAAACGAGGAGGTGGCCCAAATAGAGATCATGGTCCTGAGCATCACCTTCGTGGTCGCTGTGATTGGCAACGTGAGCGTCCTGCTGGCGATGTACAACACCAAGAAGAAGATGTCGCGGATGCACCTTTTCATCAAACACCTCAGCCTGGCTGACCTGGTGGTCGCCTTCTTCCAGGTGCTGCCGCAGCTCTGCTGGGAGATCACGTTCCGCTTCTACGGTCCAGACTTTCTTTGCAGGATTGTGAAGCACCTCCAGGTGATGGGGATGTTTGCGTCCACCTACATGATGGTGATGATGACTCTGGACCGTTACATAGCCATCTGCCACCCGCTGAAAACCCTCCAGCAGCCCACCCAGCGCTCCTACATCATGATCATCTCCACGTGGATGTGCAGCCTGCTGCTCAGCACGCCGCAGTACTTCATCTTCTCCCTGAGCGAGATCAAGAACGGCTCGGAAGTCTACGATTGCTGGGCGCACTTCATCGAACCCTGGGGCGCCAAGGCGTACATCACCTGGATAACCGTGGGCATCTTCCTCGTGCCCGTGGTCATTCTTGTCATGTGCTACGGCTTCATCTGCCACAGCATATGGAAAAATATCAAATACAAGAAAAGGAAAACGACTGCTGGTGCTGCGAGCAAGAACGGGCTGATTGGGAAGAATTCAGTCAGCAGCGTCACAACTATATCAAGAGCCAAACTGAGGACCGTTAAAATGACTTTTGTCATAGTTCTGGCTTACATTGTTTGCTGGGCGCCGTTTTTCATAGTGCAGATGTGGTCCGTGTGGGATGAGAACTTCCAGTGGGTTGGTGAGTGCTGAAGAAATGAATCTAGAAATGTATTAATCATGACTTAATGTAAAACACTTCTAGCTGTAGGAACCGTGTGATATAAAACCACAGAACAGCACAGAGAGAGCACTGCGGGCGCTTGTGCGCAAACGCAGATCCAAGTGCGCACAGACTTTACGCACGGATTTATTTTGGCTTACAAAAAAATAATAATGTAAGTGGAAGGTAAATTTGAATAAAACTAAAATGATTACAATTATTTAGACAAGTTTTTTTTGTCCACGAGCCTCTCCATATATTTGAAAAAGCAGAGTGGACTGCTGTGAGCCTTCCAAGATTAACGTCCTTGTTCAACCATAATTTGAGGGGGGGGGGTGTCACCGTGGGCACAGAGTCACCGTGCCCACCAGGCAGATTATTACTATCATCAGATTATTACTACTAACATCAGGATATTGGTCTTGAAATAAATTTGCAGCAGAAACATTTACATTTGTAAGAAACTTTTTGAACTTGTTCATGTAACTTATTTTCTCTCCTATGAATAACATCAACACCAGATGAATTAACTTAGTCAGGCATTTTCTGCAGCCGAGGCTGGACCAGATGTTTTGCAGATTAATCATCCCTTTCCCCTTTCCTCCCTCTGTTCTCTAGATTCTGAGAACACAGCAGTGACTCTGTCTGCGCTCCTTGCCAGTCTCAACAGCTGCTGCAACCCGTGGATATACATGATCTTCAGTGGTCATCTCCTCCAGGATTTTGTGCACTGCTTCTCCTGCTGGCACAAAACAAACACTGACTTCAAGAAGGAGGACTCGGACAGCAGCATCCGCAGAACAACACTGCTGACTAAGATGACCAACCGGAGCCCTACGGGCAGCACCGGCAACTGGAGGGAGCTGGACAATTCTCCCAAGTCCTCCATTCAGACGGAGTAAACACGCAGCCAGAAGACTCTGTTTACAGGGGCCGGAGGTGAACACATGTCTGGCAGTGGCACCAAGGTACACAAACAGTATGAACTCATCTTAACTTTGGATCTGACTGACAGTCACTGAAAATGTTCCCCACACTCCAAACCCATAAAGCAGACCAAGATGTTTACAAGGAAAAAATTAAGCAGAGTGAGGAAGTAGAATTTGTAATAGTGGCAAATCTGGAAATGTGGAGATTTCCTGTTTCTTCTTGCTGGATTCTGTGTACAAACATGTTCTTTTCCAATTTTAACCAGTGAAAAAACAAGAAAAAGCATCAGGAAAGGAAGAGAAATTGAAAAGTGTACATATAATTCATCGTGTTTTTATAGCCCCACAGTTGTTGGTAAAAGTCCAAGATGCTGACAGGTATGTTTTTACATACTTTTGTTGAATTTAGTTGTAAAACTCTGACAGCTTCAAGCAGTCGAGGAGAATTTTTTTGAGCCCCAACATGAATTCTTTTTACGCTTTTAAGAGAAAGCACTTTTCCAGGAATACTGGTGCTTTCACTGGTGGTTATGCCTCCCTGAAGTGCTGCCGGACACCTTTTCCTGTGAGAGTGGTTGCAAAGATAAAAGTTAGGCATAGCAGCCAGGCGGTGTGTGGTGGTGGTAAATGCTCTTCCAGACCGCAGTTCTCCAAGTAACTGAGGCAGACACCTCATCCTTTGCCATCAGCCTCCTATGTTGTTGTTTTTCTCTGAACCAGATTTTTAGAGGGTTGTGTAAAAGAAAAAATGGGTTTAAACCTTTGACCTTTCACGAAAACAAAGCAATGGCATATGGTAAATAGCAGGACCTTCACACACACATACACACAGATGGGTGTGTAGGGGCTGCTGGGGGTTTTTTTTTTATTGAAATGAGATTGGACACAGATGGAGTCTATACACCTACCGACCCATAGACCCCTCCCACTGCTTTCACAAAATGTTGGGGAGAAGCTCACACATTCCACACACACCGCGTCAACACACTTCCTGATTTTTTTTTTTTTTTTCTAACATCCTGCACCACTTTGGGGGGGGGGGGGTTGTGTTTTGGCTTCATTTGCACTCCAGACAAAAACAATTTCCTGCACATTAATGTGATGTACAGCACCGACATGTTTCTCAGACCACCCTGAGAACTCCGGAGGAAAATGCATCAAGATATTTCTATTTCTGACTGTAGAGTATATTTGTACATGAAAGGCACTTGAATATGTGTAAATAGGAGTAATATATGTAAATATGTTTAACATGAAGTCTACTTGTCTGTAATGATTTGTGCACATTGAAAAGGATCAAAATATCCCAGAAATATATGTCGAAATATATGTATTAATGTACTGAACACTACACTGGCTTTGTCTCCTGCTTTCTCAGCCACGACACAGATATTGCTGCTTCATGCAGTTGTTACACAGCCACAGCAATTTCTCTGGTGTTATTTTTCCTGAGAGTTGAACAAATTTACACTTATATCTGGAGCCAATTTAAGCACTAAAAACCTGCCAAGATATGGGATTGTGCAACAGTACGGACTTTCAATTGAAAATATTGTGAAAAGGGCAACAGTGTTGTTAATGAGGGGCTTCTAAACAAGTTGCCCCCCCCCACAGAATGTATATCAACATCTCATAATGTAAATGAGTGTAAATTGTGAGTACAGTGTGTTGTTGGATTAAAGTAATTTCATTGTTACATTAAAGGGCCAGATTATGCACATTACCAAACAAAAAAGAAAGTTTTCTCAATTATTTCTTCCAGCATTGATAAATAACATAAAAAAACAAATTGTTCAATTCCACTTACAGATTTTTAAAAAAATGAGGCATAAGGTGTTAACTATTGAGGTTTGTTAGTAGGTGGACTTTCCTTTACGTTAGCTAACTGGCTGCTGGCTGAAGCATCATATTTACCATGCCGTCATGAGTCTGAACTCTCAGCCTGACAGTGAATAAGTGTATTTCCCAAACTATTTTTTTTAACAGCAACCATGTCTCTATAGAAACAACGTCTCTGTTACCCTGGACGATCTACAAAGTACACAGTCGACGGTTTTCACAGGGACACTTTTCTTTAGGAGAAACTAGATCCAAAGAAAATTGGTTACAGAGAGCTGAAGAACTGGAGAGTAAATGACGGTTTTCCTGGAATTTTTTTTTTTTTTTTACATTTTATTTTTCAGCGCAACAGACAAAATTTCATTCACCTCCACTTCATAGATGAGGGGGCTTGTTGTAATTTGGCACTTTGACTGTCTATTAGACTCCAACATCATTTCATTTGATATTTCATAATGATATTATCAAATTGAGTTATTACATTCTTCTGTCTCTTGCTGGAAAATGTGTCACAGCTGTGTAATGCAATAACGCAGTGATATCAGTTCACCCAACAATCTTTCTACTCTTGATGGCGTCAATTATTGATTACATCGCTCACCACATGTAATATTATCATTTATCCGTTGGTGCAAATCTGGTACAGTATACAGTGGTATTTTTCAAGGTTTCCTTCATAGCAACAACCCCCCACCCCCAAAAACACACAGGGATAGTAAGTCTATACCTACCATATACGATATAGGATGGGGGGGGTCATTGTCAGCTATATAAAAGAGAATAATACAAGCATTGGCATCAACAGGGATCATGTGGCTACGAGCTCTTTTTAAGGTGGATTGAAAGGAGTATCGCTGCAGGTCTGATGGACACATCTCAAATTCCCAGTCTAGCATTCCCTCTGCATCTAATTAGACATGCCAATCATCAAAATGTCTCTGAAACACGCATGATCTGGACTAAGGTCATCAGTCAGAGTCTAGACTGAGCAAGTACTTAAGAAGGCAGTGACAGACTTTCTCCAGAGACTTTGAACAACTATGACTTATGCAGCCAGAAAACAGACAGATCATATTATCATAAAAAAAAAGTAGCATTTCCATAAAAGAGGCTCTTTGTACCAGTACAACACTGAAGTTTCTGCTCATGGAAAAACACACATTCCTCCCATTCAATACATTTCTGTGTCTAAAATGTATGAACTCTCTGGCAATTTATCAGTTTCACCATTGGGTTCTTTTGTACTTGGATATTTATTTATTTATTTTTGCGTTGACACGGAAGAAAAAAAAAAAAGAAGAAAATCAATCAGAAAATCTATTTCACTGCACAGTCTCTCATACAATAGCCTACATACTGAGCTGCTGGTGAAATGAATGGAATAAAGAAAGATAAATGGGTTCAACAGGGGTCTGTGAAGAGCAACAGCAACAAAAACATTCATATCCTTTGTGTGTCCTTTGTGTGTTTTGTGTATCGATACTTCAGGCAAAAAACAGTGGTTCTGATTAATTGCGCTTTCTCCGAAGAAACTCTTAAACTAGAAAAACATTTTGCATCATGTGGGACTAGTGCAGAGAAGATACTTCCTTTCTTAGTTAGTAAACAACTTCCATCATGTTTTCCTTACGGGAAACAAGTGCTGTTTTCCGTTTTTATCTGGACAATTGTGTCCACAGCTGGCTTCCCTCCACCTGACACCTTGGCCTCTCTTCAGCCCAGAACAGAAACTGTTATTGGCAGGCCAGTGTAAACAAAACAGGCCAAAAGAAAAAGTCGGACAAGTGTTTACAGAGTTGCTGCTCTGAGAGCAATGTTGAGTTTTGAGTTTTAACAAATGGAGATGTGCAGTTTTTGTCTGAGACTACTTACTTCCACTACTTAGTAGACAGGAAGTTCTCCCAACACAGTGATGAGAGGAGTCAGATGAGACGAGGCCCCCTCTCAGCGTCCTGGCGTATATCTCCCGCCATTAAAAACGCCGCCTCGCTCTTCCTGCTCCATTGTTCTCCGTCCATCGGCCTTGAAAATAACATTCACTTCTATGTAGTATTGTGTGGTTTAATCGCTCCCCAGAGGGCGTTCAATTCATGCAAACAAGCAGGTCTAAATATGCTGGTACACAAAATCTGGAACTCGATCAAACGTTTATTGTCCGAGACTTGTCATGTCCTGGCAGTGTGAAGAAGGCTGAATAGACAGCCATGTTAAGAACAATTTGACAATCAGCTAAATCAACAAAGAAAAATTAATGCATATTCACAACGTCTCCCTCCCTCTGAGGAAAACTGACAATTGCTGCTGTTTAGCTTGTCCTAGTTTTCTCTAACATTTCAACCAATCCAGAGGAAGGTTGCTCAACATTTTTTTCATCTTGTCCAAATACATTGTCGTTGAGACTGTTTTGCTTCACAGAAATTGTATACAGCTGTATGTCTATTGTCTACTTGCAGCTTCAACTCTCAGCATATTTCTGGGGTCAGCACACTGTCTATAAGTTATTGTTTCCTAGTAGCAAAGGGTTTTATTTGAGCTGAGGGCCTCGAGAGGGGGAGCAGAGGAATGTGAATCCTAATCAAGATCATGACTATAACATATGACATCGTAGTAAAGGTACAGTCTGTTTTTTTTTTGCTGATATTTAAAAGGAACAGAAGCAGCATTATTCATAAATGGAAGTAAAATACAAATACATACAATAAAACAAGACACAATTCTTTGATGTGCAACAAAGATTCAGCTCAAGATGAACGTAATTACAGCTGACAAAGCTCGGACATCTAGTTGGGACAGTTATGCAATACAGAGCTGAGCTTCCTGTCAACAAGAAATATGTTCGCATACTAGAAAATGGTTGACACATTTTGGAGGACACTTAAACACTGCACGGATTATGATTACTAGCAGAGGATTTTGTAGACAACAAAGTGCTACAAAAACATACACAGAAGTCATATGTTGGTGGTTTTCAGTAGGTTTCATCCACAAAAACACTTTGGGAAAGTAAATTGTTTGATTAATCTGAGCACTGTTACCATATGTTTATTTCAAAACACATTTTCTGTTGGAAATTATTTTTTTCATATATATATATATATATGTGCCACTCTTAAGAAATCCTGCTATATTACCATTAAAGGAGCTATATGCTATTGCTACATAGCTAGCATATCTCATTAACAGCAGATACAGTCTAGAAGAAATGTTGCAATTTCAGTGCCAATTTTTTCTTGTCTCTGTCACATCTTTTCTTCTACTGAAGTTAGCGCACTTACCAGCTAGCCCCGGCCCATCTCGTCACCACCCTGAAGACGTAGCGCTGCTCAGAGGACATATTATGACCTCTTGTCAACGAAGCTCTTGTCAAGCGACAATCACCACCACCTGCTCCTGCCAAGAAACCACATTTGAAAGCATAAAAATCTTAGAGCACCCCTCATTTTGCTTTGCTTGTTTACACCGCATCAAACGAACACAACCTGAATTTGTTGGACACAGCCCCCCATTTCCAGCATCGGAAAGGTGTCGAGGGAGTGTGTTTCAACTGAGGCATGCTGATGGCTTTAAATAACATGACCTTTTCTCTGTCACAACTGTCAGGCCAATTTACATTGTTCCCCCAGCTAGTGGTAAGGATTAAAAAAGCAGGAAAATATCATCTTTAAATACAATAACTTATTACAAGACTACCAAAAGTGCATCCTGCTCTGAAAAATGGAGAGGAAACTAAGATGTCTTACTGCCTCATGCAGCTATTTGCATACACAGACATTTCGTCTCATTTCTCAAAGAAGAGGAAAGGTCACATCAAGACCTTATTAATCAAACATGTGCTTTGATGTGTCATAGGATCACAGCGTGACGTCGTGTGAGGGTTGCACAGAGATGATAGACTTGCTCTGTGAACATCCATACCAGGTGGGAATCAAAGGCACACACCACAACCACCAAAATATGTGATGCCTTCACAGTGGAGTTGTTGCCTAGAAACCAACAGCAGGTGAAATTGGCTCAGTGGACAATGATTAATGAAGTATCACTGCAATAATTTTCCCTGCTCATGCCCACAGGTCAGGGAAAAATTGACCCTCTCAAATTATGAAAGCCTTATTTATGAACAGCAGTGTCACGAGCAGAGAGAGATGTGAAGTGATGCTCTTAATGCCTCCCTGGCTGGTTAATGCCTCATGTTCCAGCATCGCACTGAGACGAGCTTTTTCCATTCTTACAGATGTGTTCTCTGTGACTTTTGTCCGTTGGCCATGTTCAGCAGTGAACAGGCTGAACATCAAGTCCAAAGCTACAAATTTGTGATACTCTGTGACACCAGAAGAGTCACTGTGCATTTCAACTTTCAAACGTGCACATGTAAATATGGATGTCATCAATTAAAACTACCATGAGGTATCACAAACAGAGGTGACAAGCTACTTCACCGTAAAAAATAAGTTGATCTTTTGACGTGAAAGTGTAAAGCCGCTTTGATTTCACCCAAGTTTATTCTTGACCTTGGAAATAGCCACTGACACAATAATCCCAACTCAAAGTCAATTTAGGAGCTTTTTCCAGATCTTTCAATCATTATCACACAGTCTGAGAGTTGGCATTGTTTTCTCAAACTCCTATTTCCAAGGTCAAGAATGTACTTCTATGTTTAAACACAATTGTGTTTACATTCAGTGCTTTGCATCAAAATGCATTGTGTCCATCCTTGAATGCATCCTTATCCTGAATGTATGAATGTGTCCTAGAGCGTGTTAAATGCATTTCCTTCCTCACAAAACATCTGCAAAGCTTTTATACTTTGAAAGCCGACTTGTTTACATTGGCTCGCATTCTTCTACGTGCCTTTGGCATGTTCCCGCCACCACTCAGTGTTGCAAATTTGCTATTTTAATATCTATATTCTATTTTGTGTACATATGAATTGTTTTATTGTGTGTGTGTGTGTGTGTGTGTGTGTGTGTGTCTGCCTGGTTATGAATAGGATGTTGGCCTATTTGTTGTGGTGATGTTGGGTTTTGCTCTGTTTTACTGTTCCCCTTCACCTGCCAAGGGCCTGCAGATTGAAATGAGCTCGTAGCTAAATCTGGTACGAGTATGTTTTCTCTTTTTTGAGATCAATTTATTTTGTGCGTGATCCCTGATGTAAATACACATGAAAAGAAAGACAAGAAAAATCTGAGAGACATCATATGCATATACTGTATGTATGCATACATGCATGCTCTACACAATCACATTACCGCTCCAGCAGTCTACAGGAAAGTGAATTAAGTGCTCATTTCCATGACGATACTCATGTTTATACTACTAGAGCACAGTATATATCCAGAATGGGGAATCCTTCATAAAATTATTGCTCTACTGGAGCTCAAAAACTCCATGGTGCTAACTTTAATTGACACTGCTGTTAGTCTACCACACTAAAACCACACTTCCCACAGACCCTGTTATTTCTGGAATGGATAGCGAGTTACCTTGATATTTGTGGTCCTCCCATCTTCCTGCTGCTGCATTTTTTTTCTCTTGGAGAAAGAAAAAGCATCTTGAAAGTCAATTTCAACCATCTGCCATTACCATAGCTCTGTTTGTGGTGGAAGAACAACAGCCCATTTCCTGGTCTGTGACATAAAGCAGTATCACTTTGTGTGGTGAAAAAAACATCAGTGTAAAAGGTGATACATTAGTACCAGTCTCCTGCTTATCCACTTTATGTTATGTCTCAGAATATATATATATATATATATATATATATGTGTGTGTGTATATGTACATGTGTACAGTATAGGTCACCTGTAGGGCACTTTGAATGATGATATTTTTTATTAAAGGATCTACTGGTGGCTTGTATAGCTTCATTAAAATTCAAGAGGTTCTGACTAAATAAAGAAGTTTCTGTTTTATTATACAGGGACTGCTTGCAATGTCATTATTATGAGGAACAAAGAAGTGGCATCGAACAGTGTGCCTGTCCTCTGTAAATACACATGGACACCTAATTATCCTTATAGGGTCGCAGGTGGGCTGGAGCTAATCCCAGCTGAAATTGGGTGAGGGCGGGACACACCCTGAACAAGTTGCCAATCTATCACAGGGCTGACATATAGAGACAAGTAACCATTCACGCTCACATTCACACCTGTGGGCAGTTTAGAGTCACCAGTTAACCTAACGTACATCTCTTTGGACTGTGGGAGGAAGTCGGAGTACCCGAAGAGAAGCCATGCAGGCACAGTGAGATCACGCGAACTCCTTCTTTGATAAATATACTCGATAATATAGAATAACATAACTTGGCAGTGATTGTTCTTTTAAAACTCATTTTAGCAACTAGCAATGAACTATGAGAAACCTAATGGTTTATAGTGAAACCCGATGGTTTCTTATGAGTATCAGATGAGACTGCACCTCTGAATTATATGATCACACATAAAGATATATTGCCAACTCAGATGTCTACCTAATTTTTTTGTTATCCCCTGCCCCCATGTGAATGTTTTGGATATTGCACCATTCCCTGGAACACAGTTTGGTGCTAAAATTACGGTTTTTCTCTATGTTCTTATGATTTTTTTTGTGCAATATTCATGCACACAAGTTGGAATTTTCTAGATACAAGGAACACATATTTTTCTCTGTTGTAGCTATTGGTTTCGATGATGCTGGTGGTGGTGTGACTGTCTAAATTGAAGAAAGAAAATGTAAATGTAAATCGCATATAGCAAAAGAGCTTCCTCACAAAGTCCACTATAGTCCGATCCGTATTACATACACCAGGACAACCACAGCGCAGAAGCATAGCTTGTCCTCTGCTTGTTTACATTTATTTATATGTTTACACATAATCTTATAACATGATGTTTGACTAGAGACTGCATATGATCTTTTTTGGCTAACTGTCCTTTAAGATGACATTTTTTATAAGTAATGTCCTTCTAAAATAGTAAAAAAAATATATATGAGAACAGCACTTCACATGTGATCTGTGAAAATGCTTCATACACCTCACATATACACGTGCAAAACCACAACAACATCTCACTTTTTCCATAGACAGACTCCAAATTAAACTTTGCTGGAGGAAAGTGTTGTTTACCACAAAGTGAGGAAGGCAGTAACAGAGACAAATGGTTGGAGCAGGCGCCCCTGTGGAGCTTCTGACCACCCCCCAGCTCTCTGATGCGGGCAGATGGGAATGGAATCTGGGCCCGCTGACACCCATAAATCACACACATTCACAGCTCAACGCCAGCACCAGCCCCGGTTGGTGATGTGTGACTGATGTAATGTTATTCCCTCATTGCATCCTACAAAAACACCTTATATGTGTTTGGCTGTGCGCTGGAAACCCTGACAAATGCAGACAGGTGCCAACAAATATGTAAAATGTAAATGCAGTGTAGAATAAAATGTAAATCTTGATGAGCTGCTCTGAGAGTGAGCTGGAAACTTTGAAGGAAGTCTGGTGGTTTCTCCTGAAAGATGTCCAGTACACTGGTGACATCTGCTGGTCAGAGGTCAAAACAACAGGCCACCCAGAAAACCTGATAAAATAACCACCATTGTTTGCAGCACACAAACACAACACACATATAGAGTAGAGGTTATGTCATATGTTTGTGAAATTTTTGGTTACTGTCTAGTATTAGTGTAAATTTAACACTACATACCAAAATCTAATAGGGTGTAAACTTAATTATGGATAATCCTAAAATAATTGTATATCATCAGATTTACAAAATGAACTGATGTTTTTATTTAAAAGTGTTGCAAAGTTTAGTGTAAAAATGACGATACAAACGAGACGGCATATGGAACAAATACACTTCCACTACTATTACTGGGCATTTGTGTTAGTGGTTGTACTGGGATAGTGGTAGTAATGGAAGTAGTAGAGGAACTAATCAATGGTAAATGGACTTGCTCTTACGTAGCGCTTTTCTAGTCTTACTGACCACTGAAAGTGCTTTACAATACTACAATACAGTCACCCATTCACTCACACATTCACACATCTCACCCACAAACTCATACACTGATGAATGAGTCATCAGGGGCAATTTGGGGTTCAGTATCTTACCCAAGGATACTTTGACATGTGGCCAGGAGGAGCTGGAGATCGAACCAACGACCTTCTGATTAGTGGAACGACCTGCTGTACCTCCTGAGCCACAGCGGCCCCCAAAATATTAACTAGTGGCAATAGTATGGCAGTTATAGTAGTACTAGCTGTACTAGTACAGTAATAGCAGCAGCAGTAACTGTTGTAGTAGTACTATTACCACTACTAGTGGCTGTAGTAAGAGTTGTCTGGCCACTTTTCCTATCAGCTGATCACAAACAGTGTGACAGTTCCGCATAGTCATTGTCATGTCTCAGTGCTTCAGATAAAAACTGCAGTTAAAGACAGATGTAGACAGTGCTGACATTATGCTTGGTTGAATCGTCTCTCAGTCTCTCACACAAAACCAGCTTCTGTGATCATCCATACTCAAACACAGATTATTCTCTGCAGTGAGTATGTGTGGGTGGCCGTCTGTGTCCGTCTGTGAGTCAGCCATCAGATGGACTGGCAGGCTGATTACACACACAGACACACACACACACACACACACACACACACACACACACACACACAGAGAGAGAGAGACACACAGGCTGGTATGACATCCTTCAAGCTATCTTGACCCTGCCATCATCTTCATAATCCTGTGATGAATAAGACAGAGACAGAGCTGGAGGGAAACGATGTGCAGGGAGTCAACCAAAAAAATAGAAACACCTTGTGCTATTGTAACAGCATCCAGCAGAACTGCAGTAGATACTGGTGGTCTACTGTTTCTGACCAACACTGCAGAATTATGTCATCTCTCAAAGGGATAGGTCTCAAAACTACTGTAAGCTACTGTATTTCTAACACACAAAAAAAAGAAAAAGCATGAGCCACAGTTTAGAGCCTCATGTGAAGAGACTGATTGACACTTACTGGAATATTTACTTAATACAATAATCTAAAGTCAAAATACAGGTTAAAGTTGAGTCAAGGTCACTGACACAAATGTGCATCACTAATCTGTGCATATGATTTATACTTCACTTACTGTAAATGGCCTTCTGCTACTTACAGTACATTACCAGTGTTACACCATTCATCTTACATAACAACTACTGCAAATCTATATCATGCTCTCATCTCTTCAGAGGCTGCCTGCAAGCTATAGAATAGATTTTTAAGGGTGCTTGTTGCAGATAATGACTTAATGACTTCCTCACAGTTATGTTTCTAACAGGTCGGTGCATCCGGCTCACGCTCACACATGAATTGACCCTCGCTCTAGGACTATTAAAGAAGAAAAAAAAAGGGTTCAAAATGTAAATTCTTAATGGGCTGCACTGAGAGACAGCTGGAAACTTTGGTCATTATACAGTCATATATTTTGGGAACTTCAATGTTTAAGTGTAAGATTACTTGTTCGGATATTTATTACATAATGTGTCTCTCAAAGGAAAGGTGACCCTTCAATGATTTGGTTTTATTTTACAGGGATGCCTTTAAAAAAAGATTCATTTCAGTTTTCATTCGATGGAATTTTATGGGAATGGCCAAAAGTATGTGGACACCAAAGCATTACCCTTCATCCATATTGCGCTACTGTCAAATCCATGTGCATTAATCAACTGCTACAACAGCTATGGGACTTCGGGACCATATTGAGAACGGGACTTCTGGAGATTACTAAGGATTACTAAGGTCTGGTACAGATGTTGGGTGGTAAGGCTCATTTTTCATAAGGTTCATTTAAAGGCCATGGGGATGTGCAGGGCAGGCCTGTCATGGTCTTCCACAACAAACTTAGAAAATCATTTCTTTATGCACTGTCATGTTGAAACAGGAAAGGTCTTGTCCAAACTGTTGCCACAAACACAACAGATTTCCCCCAATTCCCTTAAAAACAGACAAAAGGAGCTTCACCTCAGTCCAAATACTTTATCCCAAACAGATAAATATCCTAGATATAAAATGAATCATTCACGATGAATCATAATGACTGGTGATATCCTGACTTTTCAAATTGTGGCATCAATAGGTCTAAAGATCTAAAATTCATGACTTAATTAATGCCTCAGATTCTATTAAATTACCTCTAATACACACGTGACATCAGCACATTACCGTGAAGTGACTGTTAACATACTGTGTATTCATTGATGTTAACATGCACATTTCACCAGATTACATGTAAAATTTTGGCCACTACAGCTTTATCAGTTTACTGTATCTCTAATGAACCAGGGCCCAACCCGGGGCCCTGGTTCATTTTTTCCCGACTATGGATGACTGTGTGTACTGAGGTGGAGTCTATCACATCCTGCATCCCAGCTCACAGACTGGCTGGTTGTGCGTAATTAGGTCAGTGGAGCTGTTTGCTGGCAAATTCATGAATTATTGATTAGATATAGTCTGCCAATTTGGCAACTCTGCTTTCATTGGAGTTCATTCTTTTTCACTGGAGACGTCCTGTATAATGAGTGAGCTCACAGTTGTAATCGGTGTGTAAGCAAGGAATGAACGTTGAAGATGATGTGGCTGAGTTGAAATGAGGTACAGTGGGCTTGTCTTGTATTCTTCAGAAAGCCACGTTATATAGACAAAAAAAAAAAACAGCAACACTTTGTTCCGAAGCAGGAAGCAAGTAAACATCATATCTCAGTGGAACATCACAGATAAATGCTTGTTGGGTCTGGTGCACTATGCATATGACTTGGGGTTGGGGTTCATGTCCTGTCTCATCCTCACCACAATCTGTTCACTGTCCTTAAACAAGTGCAAGATGTCTAAACATAACCACAAAAACAAGACACTGTTTTCAATATTTTGTCATGTAATGATGAAAAATGAAAAAACGCGGAGGGAAGAATTTAAGCAGAGTGCAGGGGCTTCAGCGACTCAAATGCACAAGAAAAACAAAAAATCACATGAAAAATTAATAGTTTTACATGTGAAAGTTTAAATTTCAGTTATCAAAGTAAAATTTCATGTGAAATGTTCGAAAACCACATTTTGTCCAGTATGCCTATGTGAGAATCCGTCACATATCAAATGTTATTTCATATGCTATAACACACATTTATTTCACTTATGATATTACATATGAATTGATATTTTTCACATTTAGTTTTACATTTGTTGAATGTTAAATACATGTTAAACTCTCATGTACATACAATGTGAATTTTCTCATGTGACATTTATGTGTGAAATGTACTCTGGGCCCGATGTCAACATCTAATTGTAAGACATTTATTCTTTTAGTTTATACCATGCTCACATAGTCCATGTTCCTAGATAAAAAGGGATCTAATGAAATTACTGTGTTGTATTACTGGAGCAAACTGGTGTCTGGATGTAGGTGGGTGGGTTGCAGGACAGTAGAGGATAATAGTAAAGTTTTGCCCTGGGGCAAAATCTGGTAATGCTTGACTAGAGATCTAAAGCAAATGAGTATTTCTTACATAACTGGAGAATTATTAGAAGTCATGTGACTGAAACGGTAGGCGATGATATGGTAAAGAAAAGAGATCATGAATTAAAGCACATGTGAAGACTTACAAACACGATCAGAAGAGATATAAATAATGTCTTAAATCAGTTATGCTTGTGATTATGATGTTAAATATGTGCACTTCTATTTGAAATCTGCCAACTCTCAGTAAATTCAAGCTAAATTTGATTTATGGGTTGTTGACAGAAGCCAACACTATTCAAATGGATGTTTTTTTTCCAGTGAACGTTTGGACTAAATGGATTTGAATCATCTCCCAGTTGAGTTTGATAGTGCCAATATGTGACAGTCTTTCTGTCATTACAAGGGTGTTTTTATAAACAGACTCATGATTTTAAACTTCACCTTTCAGCACTGCAGGAGAGTCTGATCTGAGGGTTGGCTGCTCTGTATGCTGTGGTATTGTATAACAGATCATTTTGTGAGGTTCACTTCTCCAAAATGCAGCTCCAAGTTCATGATGTCTAGACACATGTCCCAGTGGTTTGGCTTCATGCCCTGTCAGTCAGATTTTAACCAACTCTCAGGCCAGAACAAACGGAGAAAAGAATAAAAAAACAAAAACAAAATAGGACTACTAAAGTAACAACAGAAAGTCACATGAAGTTCCATAATGCTGCTCAGATGTGTCATCTTTGCAGGATCCCAGATTTTTTTACAGTCTGTTTTACAGTTTACAATTAACTTAGTTTGAGGAAATGAAACTGCAACAGTCAGTATCAGGTCTCAGATTTCTTCTTAAAACATACTTCATTTTTTATGGACTAGATATGGATTTATTATTATTATTATTATTATTATTATTATTATTATTATTATTATTATTATTATTATTACTATTACTATCATTACTATCATTACTGTTATTACTATTATGACTCAAGTTATGCTCCATATTATAAATTCCTTATTTGGCTCACTCTCAGTTCATGGTCATCCACTCCTCCTATTAACAGTGTAACAGAAAGCATGCCAATCTCAGCTGACTGCACTCACGCTGTCTTCCTGTGTTGTATGTGTGTGTGTGTGTGCGTGTGCATGTGTGTGTGTGAGAGAGAGAGAGAGAGAGAGAGAGAGAGAGAAAGAGTGTCTCCTCCTTTTATTTTCTTCCCAATTACCAAATCCCTCCAAATAAGTTGGTGATGACAGAGCAGAAAATTACACATTACTTCTGTCTGGGACCCCAGCTGTAAACCACAGCTAATACAATGGACTTTCACATGCTCTACATCTGTGACTGATGCTTTATGTAGACTACTATATTTTTTACGCAGCACTATTCTTCCCAAACAATTCTATTGGAATTTCTGGTACTGGAATTAGGCCACTCACACGTCTCTGGGTTCCATTAGACCCCGAACATGTAGGAAAACAATGTACATGCCTTCACCCGCGAATGACTCAAAAGGAACATGCTCATGTAGCCTAGAGCCCATAAAAAAATGAAACATTTCCTTATTCGATGTAATAACGATACTTTATGGTCAGTTTTTGAATTTTGTCACCTTCATCAAATGACGAAGACCATTTTGTGGCAGGCCTACAGTGAAGGGAAGGATTACCACTGACAACATATTGGTTTTAAGAAAAGTTAAGAATAAGTAAGAAGTAAAACTGCTTGACTTTGCAGATAATATTATTTGTTACACTGCATCAGCGGTGGGGGTCTGTACTGGATGATACTACTGTACGATTATCATTAACTGTGATTAATGAGTGTGTTATGTGAATGAAGGCCCACGTTCTTCAGAGCATGGGTCAGCGCCCACTGCTGCGCTGCACCTTGCCCAGAAGGTCGTCGTCACTCCGGGATTACGCACCTTTGACCTCGGGCACTGACAAACAGTAAGCTGCTCACTCAGATGCCAGTGCGACCAAATCCACCAGCAGCAACCGGTTTGTCACATGACTAGCGTGCAGCACTGCCCCTCTCTCTCTGTGTGTGTGTGTGTGTGGCTTTCATTTCCGTGTTCACCGCGGGAGCGCTGAGCTGCTGAATGAGTCTCCACGGCCGCTGTGTGTCTACCTTTCACGCCGCGAAACTGCGTCGCCGTGCGGGGATCTGTCGGGCGGGGGGAGACTCACGCAATCGCATCGCCTGGACCCTCGCTGCAGCAGGACCATGCTCACGCGGGTGAAATCGGCGGTGGCCAATTTTATGGGAGGTATGATGGCTGGTGGCTCCAACGGAGACCATCCCGGCGGCTCGGATCTGCCGCTGAAATTCCCGTACAGTAGACCGGAGTTCCTGGGACTCTCGCCGGACGAGATCGAGTGCTCGGCGGATCACATTGCCAGACCGATCCTCATACTGAAGGAGACCAAGCGGCTGCCGTGGTCCACCGGCTACGCAGAGTGAGTAACCTGTACGCGTCCATCTTTTCTCGCACAGCCACGCACAGCATCCTCAAGAAGTGGACCACTGAGATCACTCAGCAGGGCGTAAACACAAACACCAGCCGCTCCTCTTATGTTGTATTATTATTACATTCACGTGTAGCCTATATTAAATTAATATGAAGCAAAGGCGGAGCAGCTGGCCTTTCCCCATATATTCCCTCAGTATGACAGGCTACCACACAATATAAACACCACAGTTTCCTATGTACAACAGACTATAATCTAGTCTCCATGGCTATATAGGAAGACATTATTATTGTGATACCATAGCAGATGCAAAGAAACCTACTGAAAGCTTTCAGCTGGTGTAGATTCATTATAAGATAAGAGGTCATAATGGGTTTTTTTTATATGCTGCTTCCTCAGATTAGGTTTTCTTTTAAATAGATGTAATATGCTTTATTGGCATTTACCCATAAGGCCATGCTGGAACGCTGGAACTGGAATTCGTCTCCAGATTTCCCACCTTACCTGTTACCTGTGTGCATAGTCTTAATATTGATCATTTTTTTTTGTCCCTGTAAAGCCAGTAAAACCTGATATTTAAGGATGTATTGAAAAGCAGGTTAGCTGTATATGTTCAGTCAGTGTTTTCCATGTCAGACACTGTCTTTCTCCTCCTGCTTAATAACCTACCTGAGACCAGAATTTGCAACCGGATCTCAGATCATCTGTTGTATTATTGATATCACATCGCATCAATCCATTTGGCTCCCTGCCTCTCCTCCTGCCAGCCATCTGTGTTGTATTTTAAATGGATGCATTATAAACAGCATTTAGTTCATTGTATTGACTCATGAAAAGCTAAGTTGTCACTTATAAGCCGTGCTGTTGGTACGGGGAGTGCAGCTGCCAAAGAAAAAGAAATGGCAGAACGTGAGAAAATGCAGATGTGGTGAGATAGTTTGACTATTTTCTAACAGCGACAAACAGCAGAGGTGAGTATGGAAGTATGGAGTACTTAATTTGCATGCATGTATAAGAGCAGCCTGCACAACACAAACAAACCAGTTTGCCTTTCATTACATGTAGCTTACACAACCTTAGACGGTACACAACTCCAAAACATGACAAAGCCTTGTTCTCATCATTGTGTCTCGCCTGAGACCACAGAGTCACAATCACTTCTACTCATACAGACCCACATAAAGTATCTGGGCGGTTACTGAGGCTGTCTCGTAGCTATAGAGGTCACAGTTCAGTCCTTGAGGCAGCCCTAGCTGCACAGTGTGTGTGACACGGCAGTGCCCTGAATTCATAAATTCACAAATGAGAGTTAGGTTGTTCTCTGTTTTTTCCCCTTGACATAAAGTCTTGTCTTCATGCTGTTGATAGGCCTTTATGACAGAACGCCTGTTTCTGACTGTTGAACCGATGATGCTGGATGTTCAGTATGAGCGCTGTGTGCAGAAACGCTCCTTATCTTTTTGCATCTTAAAATTCAGCTTTAGCCGTTCTGCTGTCAACAAAATTTACATGTGCAAACATTTATCATCTGAAGTCAGCCAGGGGTGTCTGCAAACATGACAGCTGACCAGTCCAGTGTCACTCCCTCAGGCAGTTGTTTCTTTGTTAGCGAGAAATAAACAGGACAGAGTAACACTTTAGCACCACAGACATTAGGGTTGAAAATAACAATAATTTGGTTTTATCCATAAAATGTCACAGAATAGCGGGAAATGAGCAGCACAGCAAGCGCTGTCTTCAGATTGCTAGGCCAACAGTCTAAAACTGAAAGATTGTCAGTTAAGAGCAGCAAATCCTCACATTTCAGAAGCTGAAACCACCGAATATATTCAGTACTGAATATGGTTGTCAGTTAATTTTCAGATGATCAGCTAATTGATTCATTTGCTATTTCAGGCATAAAGAGATCTATATGGTGTCAGCTTTTTATAGACAGAAGAAATCCTTTTGAAATTGATCAATTTTCATACACACCCTCCTCTATGCTTCCTCATGCTAATCTGCCATGGAGAGTTTTTAATCTGAAGATGGAAAAGAAAGGAGGATAATTCGCCTCACCCACTCATGTATGTTCTAAAGTGGGTTGTATTTAATTTAAAAAGATAATCCTGATTTTCTTTTTCTTGCTAAAAAATCATGTTCATCATTATTTATCACATTTATTGTTATTTTATGAATTGATGAGGTTTTTTTTTCTCAAAATCAACATATTTTAAACAGGATGCATAATTCTACAGGATCAGCCTCACTTCATGAATAGATGTGATTCTGCTGCTTGTGTGTGTGTGTGTGTGTGTGTGTGTGTGTGTGTGTGTGTGTGTGTGTGTGTGTGTGTGTGTGCGCGCGCGTGTGCATGCATGTACCAGCTTGGCGCAGCATCAGCCAGGACTCAGCCATACTGGGGATTTGTCAACAGCTGGTTGACCAGCAGGCTTTGTTGTTGTGAAATCTCACTGGCTGCGGTGAAGACCTGAACCCGTAGGAGATGATGTGATCCATACAGATCCAGTCAGGAGGGTTAACAGGGTCAGATACCAATGGATCACTCTGAAAGAAAACTGATAGATACTTGTAGTGCGTCTGAAGATTTATCAGCTGGCATTGTGAGGTGCTCTTTTTGCCTGATGCTATTATAAAGTTATTGCTTTTTAAATGTTCTACATATATAGTAGATGTAACAGCAATGTCTTGCTAACAGGAATACTATAATAGATTCTTTAATTTACTTCTTTGTGCTGAAGAAAACATGAAGGGAAACAATCAGTTGAACACATTTTAGGTTCGTGTATGCTCAACAACAGTGACACCTCAACAACTAATGTTCGGATTGTGCAGAAATTCATGGTCTCCAGACAATGAAAACTATACTGACTTTGGTGATCCTCTGACTTTTCCGCCAGTGCAACCATAAGGTTGAAATTTTTGATCTTTAATGAAATATTTCAACAACTATTGGACGGAAAGAATTTGGTGCAGATGTTCATGGTGCCCAGAGGATAAACACTGATGACCTTGGTGATCTCCTGATTTTTCCTCTAGCGCATTCAGTCAAACTTTTAAGTGTCTTTAAGCGCGGGAGCGTAAACATTATAGCAGAGCCACCGCCATTGCTATAGACATAGCTGATATAACAGCATTTATGACTAGCTAACAGTAATACAAAACAGATGCTTTGATTTGCATCTTTATATTGAAGGAAACATGATTCGAAGGGAATCTCTAAATTGGATTAGTTTCAGTAAATATTACAATCGCACTTAGAACTGGGAAACAGTTACTTTTAGCGCTAATTAATCCACACTGTAAAACCTGTAAGATCCAGCAGGATGAACTGCACAGTACTTCTCTGTCTTGTGTTTCTCTCCCTCATCAATGAGCAGGCCTCTCTGAGCCTTTCAGCATCATCCAGGGTTATTGTGTTACTCTCACTGTAGCCCGGAAGAGCAGTTCTGCTTTATGAGGAGGATTCTGATGCACTGTCTCTCTGAGTGGGAGCACTGTCAGGTCCAGTGAGCATGATCATTTGAATGGATCAGTGAGTATTGCTCACTTGTGTCACCCTTTTCTTTCCTTGTGCAGCACACGCACAGGCCTCAATTTTGCAGACAGCCTACATTTAGCGCAGCTGTTCTCCCCAGCACCGAGCACTTTGGGTGCAGCGCTGTCATGTTGCATGTTGCTTGGTGGAGAAGTGATAAGGGAAACTTGCTCGTAATGTCGCCCTGAGTGATGTCAACACAGGTGTGCTCTCTCCTGGAAGTCTTTTCCGTTTTTGGAGGGGCTCACCCTGCTGTGACTAGGTCCATTCACAAAACCAAAAAATGCAAAGGCATATACACTCAGTGGCCACTTGATTATGCACAACTGTACAATTTTATGCAATTCAGTGCCATAAATTCAACCTTTTACGATTATGACATTTACAATCTTTGGTTCATGGTGACATTGTCGGTATTTATTACTGAGGTCGTAGTTAAAGGCGGAACAGTGAAGGCAGTACGGAATAAGGGACAGTGGGCTCCACCTAATGTGTAGCTTCAGTTTGGATTTTGCTGATGAGAACAAATCAAAGCAGGCAGTTTTCTGCATAAAACACAGTAGGCGGAGTAGCACAGTGGTGAAATGATTACACCAAAGCCAGTGCTTTTCTAAAGTGGCCTGTAGTGGAGTGGTCATTACGAACCCTTCATCAACATGAGAGATCCATCTTTGATGATGGAGTAGAAAAACTGGCTTCACCTTTCGTCCTCTCCTCCACTTTTTTTCCTCTTCTTCAAATCCTCCACCTTGCGTGTTGGCAGAGGAGAGTAGTTGTACTGTGAGGGCAAAGAATAAGTCGTGACAAAGCTTTCCCCACCGACCCAGAACCGACAACATCACCCCTGCAACCTCAGCAGCAGCCCGATCGATGCTTTAATCAATATGCGTGTCTGTAAGCTAAAGACTAGCACCGCCACTGCACACTGTATGTTTTGGCTGAAGGTCAGCAGACATGTATGTGTTAGAGCATGTCAGTGCAGGCAGAAAGTTGGAAAACTCTGTGTTAGAATCTGCGGTAAGGGATCACAGACAAGAAGATGGCAGCTTCAGGGTGTTTAACGGTGTGGAGTCAATTCAGGGCACGCACGTTCAAAGGATCTTTTGAAGATAAAAAGGTGCTGATAAAAGTTGTAAACTCTACAAACATGCCATAAATACCTTTGTTGTCCTTCTATTTTTATTGGAGGGGTTTTCTTCAGTCTTTTCCTTCCATTTTTAATACTCAATACACCATTGTAAAGGAGCCAAATGAAGTCAGTGTTACACTCAAACTCTGGAGTGGAAGCACATGAGCAGCTCCTCATACATACAAAGCCTCCCAGTGCTCAGTCACATGACGCAGCACATGTTCTTGTGTTTTTTTCTGCTACATCAACACGGCACGTCGCTCCGAGGCAGAAACAGTGTGGTGCCGTTTCGGTTCATCGCCATCTTTCTTCATTGTGTGGCTAAAACATGAGTCGCCATTGAACGAATTGCATCATGTACCACTACAATCAGTTTTTTAGTATCTTTAGTATCTTTATCATTATCTTAAATGATGTGTTTGTGGAAACTGAGATAAGCACAGGAGGAAGAGCACGCAGCCACAAAACATAGGAAACAAAGACAAAAACTGGGATATAAGAAGGATTATCTAATAATAGATTTTATATGCCATAAAGAAGTTATTAGCGACATTTCAAATTACCATTGTAAACATTAAGGAATATGTGTGAATGTACAATAAATACTAATAATATCAAAAATATGGCCACATTTATGTGTCAGCAGGGGTCATGTGTTGCATGTACAGACAGATTTAACATGTAAAAAAAAAAACTAACCTTAAAATGTGTTCATCTGGAAATGGGGTTGCTGGCATGGAGCTTTGAACAGGATTTGATTAAACACATAAAAGAGAATGGAAGCTGAGGGCTGCATGAAAATAGAAACTCAGTTATGGGCACTGCAGTGTTTCAATAGCCAACCTAACAAGCTATAATTACCTGTGCTTTGTGAGCAGTGTGTTTTGTAGTAGTCATAGCCTCCAGGTTCTTCCACAGCTTGGCATCGATTATGTGTGTTTTGGTTGTACAAGAAGATGGCAACAAAGAATAATCCACAACACAGCAAGGGTTCACTTTTCAAAATGGAGACCAGTATTACTCTCTAGTAAGTATTACTGAAGTATTGTTGTATACTGATCTGTACAACTATTTTATTACAGTTTAAGATGCTTATTATTTCTGCAAAATAACAAATTAATTGTATCATAGTACAATAATTAAGTATTATGGAAATATGTGAATGTATGATGTCAGTGCACCTAAAACCACCTGGAGGTTCCTGATAACATTGTTGGAGCAAAATTTCACCTCAAGTGTTACTGAGAAACTGAAAAATCCCCAAACCCAAAGAAGGAGCGCTGTAGATTACAGCTCTGACAGGGTAATTAAGGTCATGCCATTGTCTCAAATGAGAAAAAATGAGATGAGGTAAGTGAATGTGACAGCTCTGCTCTCGGATACTGCTCATGCCTCAGGGTGTGGACGGCTTTTCCTCTCATATCAGAGATGAAAGGCTGGAAAGCTCCACTGTTGTTAATCTTGTGATCTTCCAGGGTCAAATGAACGTCACTCCCTGCAGTGCTTCGGTCACAGACATGCATGATGGTGCATGAAGTTTGTGGCCTCTGTGGATCATATGAAGTTAGGGAAATGAGTTAGCCATTGACAAGATCTCACACACGTACACTGTAGACTTTATATTACTGCTGACCATTTTTTCAGAGCATACCGTCATTTCATGAGCACAGGAAGCGACTCAAACTATACTTAAGAGCAGGCAACTTTCTTAATGTACGACACTAACAAATTTGACTGGTTTGACTTTCTGACAACAAAGCATGTGAATGCAATGCTGATTCTGAAATGTCCATCACCCCACAGTAATAAAGTAATCAACAATTAATTAACTTAATTAATTAAATGTTTACTGTGATTAACTATCCATCTCAGGCAGGGTTCAGATCTCTCTAAGTTCATTTTAAAAGTGAACGGAAATCATCTAAGAACATTTAGTGTGCTGTGGAGAGTAGTCTGCAGTAATGTGCAATAAAAATGGCAAACTTGGTTTTAAATATGAACCATTTTTCAACTTAAAATAATGAGTCACATCAGAGTTAAAGATAAAACAGAACTGACCTTGTTAGAAATGAGTAATAGCTTAACCCTGAAAAACTATGTGGACGTAAGACTTGATTAACGGTGGCATTTTCATTGTCAGTGTCATGCACCACTATAATCGCCTTTTTAGTATAGTCTTTATCATTATCTTGAATAATCTGTTTGTGAAAACTGAGATAAGCACAGGAGGAAGAGCATACAGCCACAATCAAAGACAAATACAGTGGGATATAATAAGGATGATCCAGTAGTAGATGTTATAGGCCATAAAGAAATTATTAGCAACATTTCAAATTACAATTGTAAATATTCACTGTGTAAAATCGCATAGAAATACAAAGGAAGGATGTGTGAATGTACAACAAATACTAATAATATCAAAAAAATATGGCCATTGACAAGCAAAATAAGCAAACATCCTCATTCTGAAGCTTTTTCATCGTCTTCATCAGTGAATGGTGTGTGCACAGTTGGCATGGAGGAATGGGTAATGAAAACTGAGTCGTCTCCATTACGACTGAGATGACTCGAGATGTGGTTGAAAGCCAGAGAAAAAGGATACCGCTACAACTTATTGTTGTGTAAATATAAAAATTGTTATAAAACAAGAGTCGTCCCTATTTTTCCTTACATTTGCCTTCTGGAGAGAAAAAAAAAAAAACACAGGTGGAATTAATGACGTTAACGACGGGGCCCCTCCAGCAACTACTGCAGCGCAGCAATTATATAATGTTATTAGCAACACCTGTGTTTGACAGGTCAGAACGTCTGCTGTACAAGAAGTCTACTGAACTCCACATTTCCCCCCATCGCTTTGTTTGCACCCGTGCGGTTTGGGAGCCACTGACTTACAGTAAGAAGATGTATAACAAAAGAGATTTTCCAGGCTTTTAGTGTTAGTGCTTTTAAGCCACACATATGGTCCTGTAGTATTTGAGGTCATAGGGTGACAGTCCAGGTTTAATATCAAATATGTGTCATGTACATGTAGCCATATGATGTTTGCATTTTTCTGAGCTTTTACTGCATTTCTGCTTGTTTGCAAAGTGTTGATGTAGGGCTGCAGCTAACAGTTATTTACACTGTAAGTTAATGAGTTGATTAGTTTTCCAATTAATGGGGTAATTATTTGGTGAATAAGATAAGAATAAGAAATTATAAATTAAGAATTTATAATTCAAAGCAGGTGTGTGGTGATATACTGGGATTAATGATAATAGTGATATTTAAAAAATGAAATATTGATACTGTGTTACACATTGGATAATATTGTGATGGCAGATGTTAGGCCTGGTGTATATTTTATTTCATTTTTATTTCATCTGGTTGCCTTTTCACTATCCATTAAGGGTAGTTGTTATTTTTCTACAGTTATGGTTACACAGTCTCCACCTCCCTACCATAGACTGTAGCTATAGAGACCAAAACCTTTTTTTGCACCAGGCTGTACACATGTTTATTTCCGCTCTAAAGTTGGACATTTTAACAAGGGAGTCTATGGGGATTGACTCACTTTTGGAGCCAGCCTCAAGTGGCCATTCAAAGAAGTGCTGTTTTTGTCACTTCTGTGTTGGCCTCATTTTTCAGCCCTGGAGGTTGCTGCTTGCTCCCTACACTCGTATTTGAGTCTAATTCATTCACCAAATAAGAGACAAGACACACAATAAACAAAGTTAAAGAATTTGACGGAGCATTGTTATTAGTTTTTGTGTTTGTTTGTATTCAAATTTTCTGTATTCCTTTGGCCAGCTATCATGACAGCTCAAAAATATTCAGTATTCATGTCACTGACAGTAACTTAAAACAAAGAAACACGGCAAATCTGAGAAACAGGAGACAGTAAATGTTTGACCAATGACTTCAATAAGAAATAGATTGTATAAATTGTAATTGATTTTCTCAGTTAATCAACTTCTTAGCACTATTCTGATACAAAGTGAGCCTCATGCCATGCCTCATGTACTTCATAGCTGCTGTAGCTGTGTGGGAAAATTAAACAAGTCTTATTGACACTCTACAGGGAGCCTTTACTAGTTTTTAGGATGGTGATGGTGAATAGCACATTGTGTAAGACAGCAATTAAAATCAATCTTCCTGAGTGAAGGTCTGCCCAGCGAGTATCAGTTTTACGACCCACAGTGTTTTCTTAGCTGGAGACGGAGGGTCTCTGCTCTGCATGTTCATCCCCGTGACCAATTAGGATTATTTATATAGGATCCTCCATAGGGAAACAGTCTTGGCTGCCTCTCACATCGCAGATGATTGAGAGTAGCTTGACTTGATGTATATGTTAATGTATTTAAGCACGTTAAGAAATTTCAAATGATGTTTTTGTATCACGTGTTGACAGAAGAAGCAGACAAGTAAAAAGTGACAGGATTTCCACAAAAAATAGATATTTATATTTCACATTTTGTTCCTGCAGGTCCCTTGCTTATTTAACCTTTTGTGCTCTAATTTCATAAACTACAACAGTATATTTGCACAGCTTTAATAGGACCACTGTAGACCTAACATCTCCTACGGTGTGGCTAAATTAAGAATGCCTGGAGTATTGTTAAGCAGCGGGTGCTTGTCCCTGACTACAGCCGCTCTCAGCAACAGCAGCAGCAGCAGCAGCAGCAGCAGTACACCATTTGCCAGGTGTTGTATAATGCAGTATTTATGTGTCTTCCTGTCCTCTGCCCTACATGCGTGGGACTCAAATTGAAATGTGTATTTAAAGTTTGTGTATCGGCTGACTTTAATTCACCTTATCTCAGTGTGTTTATTGTAGAAAACTGCCGTCATGCAGGCAAACCCTTAAACAGAAGTTTGGTTTTATAGTCCTAAGAACATCACATGGATGAAAGGTCATCCTCTAGCCCCCCCCGTATCTGCTGAATCAACAGCCATGTGTCCGGTAGATGCGTTGAGCAAGAGTCCCTTAGATTACCTGCATCAGTGTATCATCCTCCAACATTCGGGAGATTAGTATCTTCATAAAAAATAAATGCACGGCTGAAAAGTTAAATCAAAGACACAGCTGTTACTAAACTGGTTTCCCGTTTAGAGGGGCGTACTTGACGTGATGTGAGTGAAGATGACAACTGATGTCTTGGAAATAGTTCATCCCTCAGGCTTTGTTCTGAGTTTTTTTTTTTTATTTTATATATTAAATTAAATTAAACTAAATTCTGCATCAAAGTATTATTTTCTATTTTATTATAGGATTGAATTATGATTATATACTGCACATATATTTTGGATAACACTATATACTTTCATATAATGTATATTGTATTTCATAATTATAGTTGTACACTTCCGTATATCATGAATAGTCCACACATCATGCTTGCCGTAGTTGTTTTAGCCATTGGGTTTTGTAATGTCATTGCTCCAGATTCTCCAATGTCTTGTTTTATCTTTACTTTATTCATTCAGATTGTTTTTATTATCTCTTTGTCTCTTATCTTAGATGTCCTGTTAAGATAAAGCTTAAAGCCCCTTTTCTGTGTCCTGTTATCTCTGTTTAGAGTGATCAATGCAGGAAAGAGCACGTTAAACGAAGACCAGGCCTGCTGTGAAGTGCTGGTGGTCAAAAGGAGACCTGCAGGAAGCTGCACACCCAACCGGACCCCCATGACCCGCAGGAGGTCCTCCCTGCCGAATGGAGAGGGCCTGGGCCTCCGGGAGAACCTGGTGAGTCAAACTGATCAGGAAATATTCAACGTTTCCAACATATACCACCAAGTCATGTTGTTCTTTAAAGTCTTATATTTTTAGAGCAAAAATTTTAAATAAGAAAAAATACAAACTGAATGTTATGCTGCATCTTGAGAATTTAAAATAAAATGCTCTTTTCCTGGAGCAAGCAGCTGAGCCATCTTTTTGATAAAATGTTATCGCACTTGAATGTGGATGTAGTGGATGTAGTCCTTGAATGTCCCCCGGGGGCCTGTTGTTGGGACCCACTGTCCCTTGCCTTCATCCTGTCCCATCAGCAGTTTATTGGGACATACAGCGTCCTTTACACAGCACTGTGGCCTTCAGCTGCTCTTGACAGCCACTAACACTGGAAGGCAAATGTGAGTGCGTTCACTCACAGAAAGACACAAAGAGGATTTTTAAGTTAACCTTGTGTGCTTTTGCAAATACAGTATGACGTGTATAAAGGAAAACTACATCATTACGGGATGTAAAGTCACTGCCTTTATACGGCAGTGTACTACATTAATGCAGCATACCGGCGCACTTAATTCAGTCACTGACAGCATTTGCTCTGTCGCCTTTTAGCTACAAGGCTGAAAAAACAGCTAATCTACTGATATTTATCTCTTGTGTTTCACTTTATCTGTCTGATCTGACATGCAGTATTTCCTCATTGAACAGTTCTTTTCAAAGTAATTTAATTTCCAAAGACGATGCATATCTATATAAAGTAACACTGCTGCTAAAAATTTCCTCTCAGCCCACCAGTACTTTACTCAGGCCCACCCAGAGCCTACAGGAAACTCATGCAAGTACCTCATGACTCACTACTGCAGTTATACTAGACCAATAAGAGTAGTGTAGAGCCTTTCTAGTGCTCTTAGCTTCCTTCCTAGGCTCATGTTGTAGAATCGGCATGCACTATATTTAGAAAACCAGAGCTGAAGTGTCTGCAGAAATATGTGAAAGCAACGATCTACACTCAGTGACCAGAAAAAATGCAGAAGTCAGCCCTCCCTTTTTCACTTTACATCTATGTCACGGCATAATGAGATGTATGCAACTCCAAGCAACTTCATGACTACATTGTATATGACTTCATCACTAAGAGTGGAGTTAAATCGCTATCTCACAGACTTTGAAAAAGCAGGACCACTGGTTCCAGGAGGGCGGAGGATCAGAGAGTTGCTGCACTTTTTGAAGGCGGCAAACTCAAAGGTGTGTGATGAATGAACCAGATCACAGGAGACTTTGTCTGAACATCATGTGGGAGGAGGCACTTTGTAGATGGACTCATGGGACAGTATCCAGGTCTGGATCAGACAGTTTTTCATGACGGGTCTGTTAAAACCTACAAATTGAAGCACTGATGCCAGAGGAAATATTAACATCATAGTGCAACAAGTTCATCCAGGAAGTGTATGTTTTGATCAGAAGATGTCATTGAACTGGCCGCTGCGGTTCCCTGAAAGCACCGATGGGATACATTTGAATACAGTTTCTGCAGAAAGGAGCTTTCACCCATTAACATTGCGAAATGTGAAGCACTAAAGCCTGCATGAGTCAGCTTCCTGTCTGAGTCATGATTTGTGGTTGGACTCATGGCTAAAGTTGGTCCAGTGTGCTATTAAAGTGGGTTTTTTTTGTATCCTTCTGGTCATTGACAGTATACATCAGCGGTTCCCAACCTTTTTGGCTTGTGGCGCTTTATGCAACATCTATTTATGACCTCCCACTACAGACTACAAACTGCATGAAAAAAGCAATGATTAAGTAAAAGAAATTTGTATAGTCAAAAGGTTTTTTCTCTTATTTTCCCCTGAGATTTCCAGTATCTTTGCACCCGTTGGTGGGTCCAAGCCCCCGGGTTGGGAACTACAGCTGTACATCATAGCACTGCAAAGGGAATGGATGCTTTGAATTGCCCTACATTCACACTTTTATAAGTCTGGATCAAGAGTCATTACATTTAATTGATTTGATAACAAAATATACTGTATCATGTGTGTCTTAAATTCATCATAAACTCAGCTCAACTCAAACAGTAATGGATGAGGCTGTTTTCCAGGTATTTCGTTAGAAAGCTTATTAGAACCTGGAATAATTAACCTGCTGAAATCAGCTTCTTGTAGAGAAACTGTTGAAGAAACTAATTCATATTGGAACCAAGGGAACAATAAATTATTTTCAGTGGACTGCTTCTTATCTGACCATCCACACACTGACTTATTGTGATTGTTACGGTGTGAATGTGGGGTCAAATAAAATGTTTTGATCACACCTTGTAGATGAAAATATTGACACAACTGACTAATGAAGCCGTGTTTGACTCTCACCCGTATCCAGGAAAGCTCTGAAGACCTAACCTTTCACTACTGGGCGTTGTTCGATGGCCACGCCGGCTCTGGGGCGGCTGTAATGGCTTCCCGCCTTCTCCATCACCACATTGCTCTGCACCTTCAGGAGGTGCTGGAGATCCTCTGCACTCCAAACCTGCTACCCCCCACATGCCTGGGTGAGGAACCCATCAATCACCACCTCACCCCGACGTCGCAACGCGCCCTTACCAGGGCTGCCTCTCTCCGTGGGGCCGCGGGGGCTCCGGGTTCACCCAGCACCCCGCCCACACGCTTCTTTACTGAGAAGAAAGTTTCACACGAGAGCCTGGTGATCGGAGCCATCGAGAATGCCTTCAAAGACATGGTAAGAGGCACGTTCTTGGTATGAAGTAGGAATATGAAAGTTTTTTTGTTTTTTTTTATTAAAAGGTCTTTGATGAACTTTCCAATAAAATGAAAATACTACGCACAATGTAAATCACAGAGCATGGTGCTACTAATCCTCTAGCACAAAGAAAAAGGGAATTCCACCTCAGACAAACTTAAAGACACTGTCCCTGATTCTGTTTCTGTATCCGCTTCTGCCCCCAAATCTGGTACTGGCCTCTCCGCTCAACTTTAATGTTCTATAAAAGTGAGCTGGAAGCAAATTTAGAGATTTGATGGCAAGTTTCAGTCCTTTATCAAAATCAGAAGGTGTATCTTTAAGCCTTTGGTTTTCTAATTATTCATATATTAAGGATCAACACATAATTATGGATGATAAATATTTATGTTGCACAAAATTGTGTTTATTTCTTTCAGTTAGGTTCTTAAGTTTGCATCTCTCTTGAGGAATATTAGATAGTTAAATCTTTATAGGCCTCTTAAACACTTTCGAATGAAACTATTTGAAAATCATTCTTGTTGAAAGGTTCACTGCTCATATCACACTGAGCCCATTAACTGTGATGAGGACTCACAAGTAGGTATTTCTACACACTTTATTAACAGGTCAAAAAGGTTGGAAACTTCTGCTTTAAGATGATATAGTATAGTACACCATCATTATTCTGTGGACTGTTGGCCTTTATGCCATGTCCGTCTGCCTTCAATATTGCTGTATTGCTGCTTCACTTAGTTATTTCCTATATTTCCCAGGTGAGTTATGTCCTTCACTATAAAAGGGTGTTGCTGAAAAAGAAAAACGCACATTTTTGCTGCCTGAAGTGACTAATTTATGTTAACTCCATGTTAAATCCAAATAGGTTTTTCTTTGCATACATTTTCCACTGACCTTATGCACACACACAACAGGACTAGTCATTTACTTCACATTTATCAGTAGCTGTGCACACAGATCATTCAGTATGCTCACTTAACATCCATTAAACTCTAATTGCTCTCTAAGTCAACTGATATTGACTCACTGCAATTAGAGGGTCAAACAAAATGCACATAGGCATCCCAGTTTTCTGCTATTGGTTAACAAAGATGAGCGTACACACATGAACCATTTTCCTGTTGAATTTGAGTACATGCATACACAGAACATGTATACACAGACACTCCATATGATGTTTTTTATACAATGCAATAAATAAAGTTTACTATTATTATTATTAATATTATTATTGTTACAAGACATGTCATGAGGGAAATAAGCAGTCAACACCATGACTGAGTATTTCCACCTAAGAACTGCAGTGAACCAATGACAGTCTCATAACAGATTCAGACAGCCAGGATTTCATACATCACAACCCAAAGGAACAGTACAGAGAGTGAGAGTTAGCATTAGCACAACCACTAACGTGTCAGCCACTGCCAGTTACAAGCTAACAAACAACATAAACAAATAAAAGACGCTAACCGCTCTGATACGTCTGCTAGTCTCTGATTCTGGTCACAACAGACTCCTCATCTGAGTCTGGGTCTGACTGAGGCTCAAACAAAGTCTCTCTGATGTTTCCTCTAACACAAACCATCTTGATACGCACTGCTCCTTCACCTGTCAACCAAGTGCAAGCAGCGGTGGTGGGCGGGGCATAAGGCCATGGTCCAAAAGCAGTCAGTATTTCACCACACATGATGACCATCTGACTGTTTAGTGACTGTTTATACAGCTATCGAGGCCAGCATCAGAGAAGCAGCGTTTGATACTCAAAAGTTTTAGGTATTTAGGTGTTTACTGTACTGCTGTAAGTTGATATGGACTCGTCTGGAGTGTCATTCTCTTCTGGCAGCTCAGAGAGATGAGTAGGTGTATTACCAGCTGGGCCAAGGTGACGTGGTGCGTGAGGTTGAGGTGTGATCACACACAATAAACTGTACGATTATTCAGTCGCAGTCAATAAACAGCCTCTCAGAGTCAAGAGAAATGATGTACTCTTCCCCTCTGGCTGCTGCAGGTCACACACACTTACCTGTGCTGCGAGCTGATGCAGGAGACTTAACTCATGCAGAGGCCAAGACATTGAGACCAGATCCAATCAAAACAGTGCGGGCCTGCCTGATAGGCTTTGAAGGGGACAGGTCAAAGGTCATTGGCCGCAGTTTCAACATCAGGGCTTTGATCAACAGTTTGTCCTGAGCTGGTCGTTACATTGGGAGATTAAAGTTGCTCTAATGAAAATAAATTGCTGATTTATTTTCTGTCAGTCGACTAATTGACTAGTTTCATCTGAGACAACATATGCACATGAATGCAAAATAAAAAACTAAAGCAGTATGGCAAATACAGAGGCCCCTATGCAATAAAATAAAAATAAGAAAATACATGAAAATATATTTACAAATAAATAAATAACATCTATTTAGTATCTATGTTGTCTTGCTGTTGTAAACCCCACCCATCTGGCTTTGCAAGGTTAAAACAGACGCTCTGAATTATATTCCAGTAATGCTTGACCAAAGTCAACACATCACCAATTTTTTCTAAAAGCTAACATCTGTTTTGTGGGTGAGATCACTCAGGGAGGTTAAATTAGATGTTTATGAAGGGCGGTGCAGATCAATCCCATTAGAAAACACCATTAATCCTGGTGCTTCCTTGTTTTAACCACTAGATGGCAGTGTGCAATTATCTATGTTTACCAAAGCTGTATAATATGATACCATGAATTGTTCCACAGAGTCATGAGGACTGTGTTTTTAATTACTTATGATAATAACAGAACTGCTGTTGGACAGTGTTGTACTTTCACACTAAGATTAGTTTAAACTATCATGGCAGCAATCAGCAGAAATCCAGTTTTTGAGAAGGGTCCAGATCATAGGATATTAAAATTATGTTCTACAGCTTACCTGCAGTACATATCATGACTTTACAGTGCAGTAGTTTCTCTTTCTTTTGCTGTCGTTTTCCTTCTCTATTCATCTTTTTCTTGTCAGAAACATATCTGCCCACGACTCCTAACAGTCAGCAAACATCTATGTCTCTCTCTGCCTCCCCTCTCTCCTCTCATGTGCCTCTCCAGCTCTTTATCCAGCTTTGAATCTGCACTTTTTCTACCTTGTGCGCCCTTTCTTTCTTAAAGGGTAATTGTACTGAAATCCACCTTTTCAAGCATTGCAGCTGAGGTCACAGTATCTTTCACTCTCATACATCTAATCCTACAGCTACAAAACTGTCTAATGGTGGTCTAAAGTTGTTCCTCAGAGAGCGATATTTTAAAGCATATTTCCAGCTGATTGTTAAGTGTTTTACTAATTTGTTTTTCCAGGTGGTTACAGCATTTTTTTTCTCACCTATGAGCTCTAATTACAACACCTACTTTCCTCCGCAGCTGTCATTTATTTTAATTTGAGTAATTGTTACAGAGAAATTAGATGCACTCTGCTTCAAATGATACACATTTCTGCTTGGAACAAAAAAAAACTGTCACTTCCACTTTTTCTGAGTGACTACCCAAAAGCCGATTTTGGCAGACTCTCACCCCTAAAAGCCCCCCTTATTTTTTAATGAAGCTCATTCTTTAAGAAAATGGGAAATGTCAGAGAGTCTTGGGAAGGTTTGTCGCTCTAAATCTCTGTCTCAGAAGTTCAACGAGCCTCTGTATCTTATCAGTGGTGATCCACCTTTAATTCTCCTCTGACACGACTCACTGCATTCCTATGAAAGTGACTGGGTTGTGTGGAGTTGCTGCTCAGGCCCGATAAACACTCAGGGATGTATAAACATAAAAAAAGTAACTCAGAATCTTATCACTCTGAGCTGTTTTTTGGGCCTGGACAGAAATAAGAGGGGATGAGATCTCTGGCCTCGTCTGACCCTCTGCAGTGCAATTTAGTTACATTTAGCCCGTGGGCTTGGTGCTGTGTGTGTGTGTGTGTGTGTGTGTGTGTGTGTGTGTGTGTGTGTGTGTGTGTGTGTGTGTAGTTTATGATGGTGATCAGGAATAGGAAACAGCCTGACTAGCCTATAAAGCTCAGTATCTGCCACATTATATGGTATGTAGTTTATCTGTACAAAAGCCAAAGTGTAACAACAGCAACCTCATCACTGTGTGGTTGCACAGTAAACAGAGGAGACTCAGGAAGTCGCTGCTCCCGGCCAAGAAACAGTCTTGCACAATACCCTGTCTAAAACTACAATGTGTCGTCTTTACATTTGTCCATTTTTTAAACAAACAAGACATAATGAATATCTGTGAGCTTTAGAGGTGCTGTTAGGAAGATGTTGTTCCTTCTAGACAAGGCCAAACTAACTGTTTCCCCATTTACAGTCTTGCTAATGCTAATTTAGCTAACTAGATGCTGGCTGTAGTTTCATATTTATCATCAAATCATAATAATGGTATTAAGTTCAACCTCCTCATTTAACTCTTTGCTAGAGAGCAAATAATATTTTGCTAAATATCAAACTATTCCTTTAATTAGTGATCTTTATAGGTGTTGGTGTGCTTATTTTTGAACAGTGGAAAGAGCCAGCTGGCTGTTTCCTCCTCCTTCCACTTATGCTAAGCTAAGCTAATCACCTGGCTTCAGCCGTGGCAGACGTGAGGTATCAATTTTCTCTCTCTCAGACAGAAAGCAAATAAGCAAGTTTCCCAAATTACACTAATCCATTTTCAGGTCACTGTTACTAAGTTTTTACCATGAGGTAGCCATGTTGTTAGGCAGTGGCCTTCAGGAAATGAATGTATCATTTCAACCTTTTTACACTCTAAGTGTATGTCTTGTGTTTTTTGTTGTGTGGTATGAGGAGTAGGCTAGTTGTCAGAACGTATGTTCTCATCAGTGTCTGTTTGTTGGTTTGGTGGTTTGTTTGTTTGTCAGCACGATTGCCCAAAAAGTAGTGAAAAGTGCTTTGCATCAAACTCGGCTGAGGGATGGCACATGGACCAGGGAGGAACACATTAAATTTTAGTGCTCATCTGGTTAAAGGGGTGGATCCAGAAATAGTTTTTATCACTTTAACATTGCAACATTGCATTTCTCAACATTTTCGTCTATTTCTCAGGAAATAATGTACGAATCTTGTGGTAAAATATCAGACGCATTAATGGTGTTGACATCTAGTCTTTGTACAGTGTGTTTGGCCTGCTGAGTGTAATTCTAGTTAATCATTCAATCAAGCCATTCTTTTTCTACATTTTCTCTCCCTGTACATCTTGGTCTACATTGGCGCCTGAACAAGTTGTCAGTCTATCACAGGTTAATAATTGAATATTGAATATAATATATGAATACTTAAAGTCTCAGAGGTATGGTGTGTGACTGCGTGTTGGCAGAGGCTTGTAGTTACAAATAGCTGATTTTTGAAAAGATTTTTTTTGAAAAGGTCCTTCTTACCCTCATAAACAACTTACAGTAAATGCCACTGCTTTTGCTAATTAGTTAAAAACGATTCATTCTGTTAATTACCTGTCTCACTGTCCTTCATCAGAGCTTTCCATCCTTTGCAAACCTCTGTTGCAGCCATCGCTGTTCTCAGAGTTCATTTTTCTGTTCCCGTGTTTGGATCTAGTAGCTTTAGGCTCTCATGAACCAGGTAACATCGTAGACAACTGAGAGAGTTTTCTTTTTTGGTCTATTCTGTAAGTCACCATGGAATACAGAGCTTTCATGACAAAACCATGTTAAATAGAATTGTTCATTTTCAAAGTATGAAGCGCCTACTGTGAGTTTTGCAACAAATAGGGTGTCCTTTAGGAAGTATCTAAAATTTTTATTTTTTTTGCATTTGTGTTTCATTGAGTCAGTCTCTTTCACTGTATTAAGATACAATTAATGCAGTTGTGTGGGTGTGTGCTGTGTGAAAGTTTTTGTGTATGTCTGAGCTGTATTTTAATGTCCTTGATTTTTTTTTCCTGAGCATATTCATTTGGATTTCAATGGAATTATAGTGTAATTTGATAAATTCTCCTTCTTCCTTGTTGCTAGAGTGGCAGATTTTTTTTTCTAAGGTGAACGACTACTTCATTTACAGTCAGTTTTTATTATAAAGGCTGATATGATTCGGGACTTCGGAAATTGGGAAATTCCTGATTTGTTAGTCTGACCTTGTGGTATTTCTTCGTCTTTAAAGGACACAAACACTTTAGTCTGAAGGAGTGCAGCAAGTGTGTTTGCATTGGCAGTTTAGTAGAATGAGATGTGTATGTTTGAGCGTCGCATGTCTCTGTCTCTCTCTGCCTGTTGTTAGATTCTTCCTGGTGGAAGCGGAGAGGAGAAAGGTGTAGATGTTTATGCAGGCATTTTCATTATTAAAGACTTTGCCTGCAGCGAGAGGTATTGGATACAGTGAGGATAAATATGTATGGCTCGCTATGGATTCATAATTCATTCAGTGTGAAGGACACATTTGTTCACCTCCCTCCCACTCAAGTCACACACACACACACACACACACACACACGTATCTGTCCTCTATACACCTTCATGCCCTCTCACTCCTGAGAAATGTGTTGCTTCTTCAAGCAGACAGTAGCAACACTGGTGTGTGTGTGTGTGTGTGTGTGTGTGTGTGTGTGTGTGTGTGTGTGTGTGTGTGTGTGTGTGTGTGTGTTTGGTAGAGTGGAAGGTTACAGAAACTTACACATGCATGTACACACAGACTTTCTAAAGTCAACACAAAGAGTACACAGACACACACACACATGCAATCAGATTCACACACACACCCATCTTTCATCCAGACACAAACACACACATATTGATGGACACAGTGCACACACACACACACACACACTACAGTCCACTGTTGTTCCCTGATCAGATATAAACACATATGTACACTTACGGTAAACACACACATATTTGCAGAGTTGTAACCAGATGGAGGTCGTCAGCAGCACAGCAGAAGGTGATGCGCTTTAGCTGGGGTGAACATCCATCCTGGGAAAACGTGTCAAGGCTGGACTCACTGCAGACATCTTCACCCAACATTTTTCATCCCACTCAGTCTGTTGATAGTGATGGAGGGATGTGAGGGAGGAACCCCGGGCGTCGTCCGTTCTCCTGGCCTCAGTTCTGCCATGAGAGGAGCTGTTAACGTCAGATAAGCACCAGCCAGCCAGAGAGAGAGAGAGAGAGAGCGAGAGCAAAGAAGGGTTAAACCAAGAGTGAGCAGCTTGGTTCAAATTTATGTTAGCGTTTTGATTAATTCACTGACAGGTTAATTATTCATCCAATTAATGAACTAATAGTGTGGGTTTTTTCAAATCATTCTTTTGGTTTAATTAGCACCAAATTAATCTGGGCTAATTAACTGGTGTAATAACCAGCAGTCCCTCCAAACTTTCTCTAATGTCCTTTTTGGTTTCCATTTTGTTTTATTGCTTCTTGACTTATGGCACTCTTGATAAATTAATCCATTATGTGGCTATAATTAATAATCATGCATCATGGCAGGTTTTAAATATGAAGGAAATGTTTTACTCAGCATTGGGCTTTAATGCTATGTGCCGCTGCGTAATAGGAAAAACTTTTTGAAGGCTGTGATGATTAGAAACATGATTATTTCCAGAGGATATGTGTGTGTGTGTATTGTGTGCTCTCATCAGAGGATTAATGTGTGTGTCTGTGTTTGTGTTCAGGATGTACAGATAGAAAAGGAGAAGGCAGTCTACAACATCTCAGGCGGCTGCACTGCTCTGGTGGTTGTTTATTTAGGTGGGAAGCTCTACGTTGGGAACGCAGGGGACAGCAGGTGAGATACACACTCATACATGCAAACCATACGTAACGCACAGGCCACGTGACGTTATTTTTTTTTTCCTTCTCTGTCGTGAAGTGCCCCGTCTTCTTCTTCGTCTTATCGTGTCCCGCAGCCAGCAGGAGCAACACTGTCCCTGCTTAAAGTAACAGAGATGTGTTTTGTCTGCTCCTCACCCTCAGAGCTATCATTATCCGGGCCAGGGAAGTCATCCCCATGTCAGCAGAGTTCACGCCAGAGTCAGAGAGACAGCGACTGCAGTTCCTGGTAAAGAAAAAAAAAAAAAAGAAACAACCTTTCTCAGCTCTTTTTTTTTTTTTTTTTTTTTGAGAGCACAGCTGTCAGATATTAGCAGAGCTGACCTCCCCTCCCGTTGAGACACTGGCTATGCTTAGCTCTGTCTCTCTTACACCGCCTGCTCTCTTTGCCAGCTTAATAGACTATGGAATTGTTTTTCCTATCCCCTGGGCTTGTCAATCTTATTCTTTTTCTGTGTTTTTTTTTTTTTTTTTTTTTTATATCAAAGGCCTACATGCAGCCCCACTTATTAGGGAACGAGTTTACACATCTGGAATTCCCGAGGAGAGTGCAGAGGAAAGAGGTCGGGAAGAGGATGCTGTACCGTGACTTCACCATGTCGGGATGGTGGGTTGATTGATTCATTGATTTATAGACTGATTTAACTATGAAATCATCACCTAATCTGAATATGCACAAACATGCTAACTGTGAGGATACCAATGTTTGATTTTTTAGATTTTTCTCATTTTGCTGCTTCAGTATGTGTGTCAGTGAGACAAGACGCAGCCAGTGAGACATATAGTTATTTCATGGGCTATTTTGCTTCCATGACATGTTTTCTCTCAGGCTAGTGGAAACAAAACAAAATACGTTTTACTTTTTATTTTACTGCAATTTGTCTATTTGAGTCTGTAGATGTGAATCACAATACTTCATCTTTAAAGGCCGATTTCTCAAAATCAGTTTCTTCTCATTTCAGTACACATACATTGTACACCAAACTTTCCAGTTTTACTTTTATACCAATATTCTGAAGGTTTTTACAGAGGCGGGTTGTTCATATATCATTCATCGCCATTCAACATTTTATTTCTAAAAGCATGTCGAAAATTGATTTTTTTTCAGTATTTTCTGATTTATGATGTGTGAGAAAAAGAGATCCTCTCTGTGAAAACCTTTGACTCTAACGTGTCGACAAAATGAAACATGAACTTTGAACCTGGCTTTATCTAATGTTCCTATTTCTGTCCTGGAAATTTATGCAAATTGGTGCATATTTAATTAGACAAGAGCTCATGTGCATATTTAAACATACAATTGCAGTAAACTTATTAAATAAATCTTCTTATTGTAAGAAGTAAGCTGGGGGAGTTTCATGGTGATATCTTTTAGTTACATTTTTACTCTATTCACCTGTAGTGTCTTGCTATGAAGTGTCTCCTCTGCCTTCATGCTACATTATTTAAAACAAAACACATTTGTTAAATACCATCTTCAGTTTTTTTTTTTCACATCTTCTAACTGATCTCGCATACAGTCAGATTCATTTATGTGCCCTCAGAGACAAATTACTTCGAGACATTATCTACATTTGAGTGATTTCCTATAATGCACCAAATATAAAAATGCTCCATAAAAGAAATTTCCATCACATTCAGTGTGTAACGGAATGGAGAAAAAAAAGTAATTCAAAGCTTTGCTGTCTAGGAGACCGTGACATTTCTGCTTCAGAGTGTGAGAAGAGCGCAAGAAGGAATCTGTGGGCACAGCAAGGCCCCGGCTCTTTATCTTATTGTGGATAGGGAGATAATAAAGGTCAAAGAGCCTGAGGAAGAGGGTGTGAGAGGGAAGAAAAGGGAGAATACATGAAGACAGATGGAAATGTGAAAGCCAAACAAAAGACAGGAGATGGGAGGAAAGGAGGGGACGAGGGCATCAACAAGATAAAACGGGAGGGAGGGAATGATTGCATGTACAGCGTCAAGTGCCGACTTTTAGACCTAGTTTCTTCTATTATTTATTTCCTTTTAAGGACTTTGACACTAAAGTAACTCAGACATAGTTACACTGCTCCTGAGGTCACATTAGGCTAAATGTCAAGTTAGCAGCACTCTAATCAGAAAAGTCTGACAATCAGACCTTTAATAAAAGTTTATAAATGATCTGTGCCCAAACTGTACTTGAACTGTGGAAAAATGACAACAATGTGTCAAAAGAAGTGTTTTATGTTGGGGATACACAGGCCAAACGCTGATAAAGTAATTAAGAGGATTTAATCCGGTAACATATACAGATGTCAGTTTATTAAATAAATCCTCCTCCGTGAAGGTTATAATACTCAGCTTTTATTCAACAACGAAGTTGATTCAGCTGTGTGATCATTTTGGAGGCTGGTGAACTGTGTTGCATTATCAAGAGAGGTGTTTCTGTTATTTTACTTAACTTTATTTATATAACTGTATAACTGGCAGACAAAATAATAGAAACACCTGTCTTTATAGCAGCACACAGAGCATTACTGTGTAAGCAACATTGAGATGTTGCTTACACAGTAATGCTAATAATATGATATGTAATACATTTGTAGTAAAATTTTGTGTAAGATTCTTCTGACTGATGGTGGTCAAGCTTGGATCTGATCCAGGATCAGCTTTCACAGTTTAAACAGAAACAAACAAGGAAACAAACTGAAGTGAAACCAGTCTGACAGACTGTGACGGACCAGTTTTTCTGTTCAGCCTGATGCTCTCATCACTGGGGTTAGTTAAAGCTTGACTGAAGTTACATTAAAGTCACATTAAAGTTTGTATTTTTACATTGTGGTATTACCACTTTGGATAATCCCTACACTACTCAGTGAAAGTATTATTATACTATTAACAGCAAAATGTGCTCAAAGTATTAAAAAGTAATGCAGACAGAAAGGCTCTGTCAGTGTTATGTTATTATACTGGACTATTATTACTGATTATTCACTGCATTAACATATAAGCGACATTTTTTTATGATGCAGCTGGAGACAGTTTTGACTTGTTCATATACTATCTACTGTAGTTCAGCCTTTATCATCATCATATCATATCTTATAAGGTGATCATATGTTTTGTATGTGGAATCTCAATGTGCAATAACTAGTGACTATATCTGTCAGATAAATGCATTTAGGTTAAAAGCACAATGTGTCTGAAGAAGAAAATGGATTTGATATATAGAGATACTCAAAGTACAAGTAGCTCAAAACTGTAGATAAATACAGCACTGGATTAAATGTTAATCCCAACCAACACTGCTTTTTGCAGTGGTGATTAAGTTATTTAAAAATTGATGTGCTCTTTGTGTTTTAATTATGTCTTCCCCTTGTAGAACATGTGTTATGCTTACAGTATGTGCGTGCTTATGCATATAGATATGAGGTGGGGGGGGTGGGGGTGGGGGGGTAGACTGAGGACAAAGCAGGTGACTGGGGAGAGAAGAACAGTATGTTTTTTGACACCCCCCCCCCCCCCCTGTGGGTGTGTTTTGCGGCGCTGCTCGGTTCAGCAGATGTAGGTCAGTCAGCGGCGGTGTTCCTTATTGGGCCCACAACTCTCAGCCTGTCATCTTCCTGCTTACTGTCTCAGCAGCGCAGACGGCCTGTGATGTATTTTTAATCAGGTTCTACCCATAACCCAGTTCTGCTTCAGTTTCACCCAGGCTAAGTCTCGGTCTTAAATTAGTACCCTGTCAGCCAGCGTGGCTGATTGCTCTGATGTGTGTGGGTGTGACTTAACTGTGTCATCCTGTATAGGTTCAGTTCAGACGCTCTATAGGTGCAGAGGATCATCTTTTCATGCCTCTGCAGCTCTCTGTCTGTGCATGTGCACACTCTCCTGTCTGAATGTGTAGTCAGTGTGCCCACATGCTGCGTGTGTGTGGGTGTACTCGGGCATCCATGATCAAGGCCGTGCTCTAATGAAGGCATGCAGGCCTGCAGCCCACCTCTGTCTGTCTCCCTCCCTCGCTTTCTTTACCTCCCCTCCCTCGGCCAGTTGGACCAGAGTGTGCGCTGGCGTCGGCGTTGCAAACGGTAATGGTTGTTCTTGTCCAGGCAGATGGAGGGCGGTTTTGTTTGCGAGACATCCCGGAGTGATAGATGTTGAGCAGTCAGCCGTGTTCGACGGGATCCAAACGCCATAGCAACACAGCCAGCCAGGCAGGAGGGAAGATGGGGAAGAGGGTGGCTGGCTGGAGAGGACAGAAAGAGGGGGGGTAAAAAAAAAAAAAGAACAGATGAGAAGGAAATTGCTTCAAAGACAGAGAGAAATGTGAGTAGATTGAGGTAAGCTTCAAAGATAGAAATAGAGATAAAGGAGGAGAGGATGAAGAAAAAGAAAAAAAGATGTGTAGGCCACAGAGGAGGGCAGTGATAAATGGCAGTAAACGGCTCTCAAGCTGTCTCTCTTTAATGCCCACGCCCACTGGGGTATCTGTCCTCCCCCCCATCCTATAGACAATAAACGAGAGAGGAGGGAGACTAACGCACACCTTCATCACTGTCATAGATTCTCACCCCCTCTCTGCCTCTTCCCTTTCTCCTTCCCTTCTTTTTCTCCACTCTGCCGTTTGCGCCAGTATGACTGATGCCTACAGTTTACTACTGTACATGTGGAGATTCATTGGGTCAGTGCCTTTAGCTGTGGCCTCACTCTGCTCCTGAAAGCACCAGTCGATCTATGAAAAGCCCATCAACGTTGGCCGAAAGGTTTATTGGAACCCAGTTGTCAGTTGCGCCAATTTGTCTGACTCATCCGTTGCTGACACAGGCCCGCCACAATGTCACCTCAAAGTCTGTCGACAGGTGTGTGTGTGTGTGTGTGTGTGCGTGTGTGCGTGCGTGCGTGTGTGTGTGTGTGTGTGTGTTTGTGTGTGTGTGTGTGTGTGTGTGTGTGTGTGTGTGTGTGTGTGTGTGTGTGTGTGTGGGGTGTGTTTGTGAATGCATTTGAGTGTGGAGAGATGTATAGAAGTGTGTGTGTGCAGATCAGGATGCTCAGCACACACTGCTAATAGTTCTGTGTCACCCCTCTTAGCGCCGAGCGGAGATGACATCACTCCTCTCCTCTCCTGCCTGCCTCTCGTCACCTGCAGGGGGGACGATACAACCCTTCCACCCCCTCCTCCTCTCCTTCCCTGCATCCCTCTCTTCCTTTCCCCTCTCTCTCTCTCTCTCTCTCTCTCACTCTGTCAGTCACACACTGCAATGTACTGGGCGACCAAACAGCCCTTGAATGTGAAAGCGCTCAGTGTTGTGGTGAAACAGTACAGCCCTTGAGCGACTCTCCTCGCTGTTTTTGGACTCGGTGTCCCAGAGCAGGGAGCAGGTATCATAACAGGATTAATGTGTATCTTTCTCATTCTGTCACACACTTGTTATCGCAAGTCTGACAGGCTGCATTCGCTGTAAACACACATCTCGAGAGGGAGACTGTCCCCGACAGCAGGCTCTGGGGATTTCATCCAAGACATCTTTGAAATAATGACAGAAAGCGTGTGAAGTGTGTTGTAGTGTTTTGGGTTTTTTTTTGGAGACTTCATGAAGGTGAAATACTCGAATCAAAGACGTTTGGAGTGATAAGGCAGCAGAAATGGTGTTCCCCTTTTTTATGAATAGAGAGGGTAGGACCAGTTAATTAATAATGTCTCTTTTAATGCTCAGTTTAAGTTTCACATCATCAAAAAAGCTGCTTTAGAGGTTTTTCCACATCATGAACATTTGCAAACATTAGTGAGGAAACGCTTCTTCAGCCTCTTTACTTTGAGTCTCAGGCTGCACACTGTATTTCTGTGTTTGTGGGCTGCGTTCACTGTGATAGTCCTTGCTCTGCACACTGTTAAAAAAGTGCTGAGTGCAGCAGCAGAGCGCTCGCCTAAGGTGGAAACATATGGTCTCTCTGAGTGGAACCAGCAGTAATGTAAAAACCATCCTGGTCCCTGCTAATCTGCTTCACAGCAGCTTAAATACATTGGATAAGGTGCGTGGGGCAGGTCCTGAGTCACATGATGTTTACAAAGTATTTGCAAAATAATACTTTTAGGTTAGTTTTACTTAACTTTTCAGGCTAAATAGCTGTTATCCTCTGTATTAAACTCACTTTTAAAACCATTTTATCATAGTTGAGAGCATTTTTCTTTCATTAACTTCAGTCTAAAGGCCAGAATAAAGAATATACTGATTTTATAAATACTATTTGATCCAGGTCAGGACTCTGACTTCATAACAAGCCAGATTTTCATATTCATAGCCCCTGGTGTGAGTTGTGAATGGAAAACTTTGTCCTGGCAGCTCTAGTGGAAATTGGCTCAAATTTGTAATGTTTCTGGTGCTGTATAGTGAAACAGCTGTTCCTTTGAAGTGAAAACCGTTGGGTGGGAATGAGTGAAGAAGAGTAAACTCAGTTATTAGCAAGAGTGCACAGTGTCTTCACCGCAACTGTTTGAGCTGTAAAAGGTGAAAAGTGTATCTTCAGAGGTGGCGTGAATACATACAGTATTCTACAGTGTTTTTGTACTGCAGCTCTGTCTGGTCCAAGTCTGAAGATGGTAAATTATTCATTAGATGGGGAAGTTTAAACACTGCTCTGAGAGCAGGGGAATGTGAACATGGATACTCTTGCATCATTCAGCCATTTTACATCCAGACCTTCAGATCACACACACACACACACACACACACACACACAGCAAGTCACAGAAAACCAACAGTAAACCAAGAGTGTTTCCTACATCTATAGATGTCTCATTTTTTGCCAGTAGGGAGACTTTTACAAGATCAGTTAGAAAAAAAAAAAAAGAAGGAGGGAATTATGCAAAGGCTGTGTGTGATGTCGGGGTGAATTTTGTTTTTTCCCTCACTGTCTCTCTTTTTCCTCCTAGCATTCTCTGTCTCTGTCTCTGTGCCAGTCGCCTCAGTAGCTAGGCCTGTGGGTGGGTGGGGGGGTGGAGGCGATGTATCTCCAGGGCACGTGTGCACCGCCTGCCATAAACCAAAACCCCATTAAAGTGTCCTCTCTTCTCTGCACAGGGCATATAAAACCATCGAGGATGATGACCTAAAGTTTCCCCTGATCTACGGCGAAGGGAAGAAGGTAAGAAGTAGCTCGGCGACCGCTCGCTGACAAACTTACTCCCACGGCCTTGTGCGCCTCGCCTGTAATCAAAGCTCGCCAGGGCACCATTAGTCAGCACCCCTCACCCCCATCACTGTGTGGAGGAGCCTGCCAGTGGAAAGCATTCCTGGCCTCTTTTTCCACACGGATTCACATCCTGCACAAACCTATGGCACAGAACATCTCTCCACTCTGATGGACTTTTTGCTTTTATGTCCCGCGGGAGATTAAAAACGTAGCACTAACACAGATGGGGGTCAGTGGTGGGAGTCCCTTTTTAGATGATGAAAGTGTGATGAAAGACAGATGAAAAATGGCCAAAAACTGACGTATGTTAATTGGAATATAATGTCACTAAAACACGGACTCGCAGGAGAATCTTGTCAGTGTTTTGACAGAAAACACAAAAGAAAAGGTCAAGAGAGCGCAGCACAGTGTTCATGACATTTTCCTCTTCCTCAGTGATGCTGGACATGTGCTGGTGTGCAGCATCTTGTCCTTGATGCGCGAAAAAGGTCAGAGAGGAAACATGATAGACGTCAATATGTTCTCTCTGTGGCCTTCTCCGGTTTTCTGTTAAACACAGACAGACAGTAGATCCATGTTTGACGGATGACTGGGGCAGATGTCACCCTACAGTACTCTCTGCCTGCAACCACGTTCGGGTTTACCCCTGCACAGTTGGCCGTGCCCACGTCGTATCCTCTTCCTTTGAAGTGAGTCGTGGAGATGGATGGCTAGATAGAGTGAGGGAGCTTTGTGCAAGGGAGAGTAACGCCAGAGCACTTCAAAGCCCGGCGCGCAGCCTGCTGGGCCCCAGCTCTCAACAATTAATCCCAGGATGTTTCCCCTTCTCTGCCGGAGGAGCTTCACGGCCACTTTGAAACACTCTCCCCTCTCCGTCTACTTCTCTCTCCCTCTCCGTGCTGCATACTGATCCAAGCTCATACCTACCAGGCCTCACTTGCCCTCGTACTCCTCTCCCCGTCCTTTTGTGCCACGCTTTTTCATATGCTGTACAGTAGATTCAATTAGCCCAGTTCCCCAGTCTGGTGCCAGCAGCCATTTTTAGAGGCTGCGGTGGCAATCTGTGCAGACAGAAGGAATCAAAAGGAGTTTCGTACATCTTACAAATGAGTTTGATGGCTTCCGGGACTTGGGGAACGATCATTAGGCACTTACAAAACTGGAAGATGCTGACGATGAGCTTGTATTTATTTGCCTAAATGCTGCGCATCCATCCAGATAAAGGTTGCCACTGGGAGTAGTCTGCATTCTTCAGTGAAATGGCACTAGGGATATGTCATGCAGATTATTCTTTACAGTTATCAGGGATGAAAGTCACATTGTATTTTAATGACTTCATTCAAGGAGGATTCACAGGGATTATATATGCTCTCGTTCAAAAAGATGTTGCTTCACAGTCACACACATTTAGTATATTTCTGAAACCTGCTTTATGAACACAAGCAGTTCATTAGAACAGGCTGGGGTCAAATTAAGTGCCAAAACACAACTATCAAAATTCATTTTTCTATTGTGGCCACTGGTTAATTCCACTTTATTAAAACTTGGGTCTTATTTTTGTGTGTCTTTGCTGGTTCAACTTCAACTTCCTGTACTCGCCATACATCACAGTTTTTCTGTACAATGAATACCAAAATTTTGGCTGCACTCACTCACAGGCTCACCTCCAAATAAAATGGGTTATTGATAATCTGGCTAAACCGTTAGCTTCACTGATCATTTGACTGCTCATGTTTCTTACTCCTTCTGAATTTGTTGTAATCAGGCCGTGTTATCATAACCAATGTAAATGATGACTAAAGCTACAAAAATGACACCCAATTCATAATAAACTCAAATTCTCAAAACTCCTTTCAAAATTGAATAATAATAATAACACTTGTGAGTTCATTTGGCTCAAATGGAGGTTGTGCTTCACACGCCTCTGATCTTTTGCAGGCTCGTGTGTTGGCGACCATCGGGGTCACGAGAGGTCTCGGGGACCACAATCTCAAAGTGCACGACTCCAACATCTACATCAAGCCCTTCCTGTCCTGCTGCCCAGAGGTAGGCTCCATTTTGAATTGTATCCTTCATCTTTCTTTGCAGTGTGTAACAGGCAAAGAGAAATTACTCACACACCCAACTAAGAGTGTTAATAGTCATAATAAAAGTTTGGGAATCGATTTATTCAACCATTCTTGTGAAACTTCGGATCAATGGTTTTCTACATTTCTATTATTTGAATAGAACAGTATGTATCTTTTACTTTTCGCTCACAAAAAGGTTGGTAAACAAAGATAACACAACTCACACACACACGTCCTGTAACACTTCTGTTGGTATGCGTTTTGGTGTAGAAATCTGTGTCTCCTCTTTTCCGGATTTGTTCCTTCAAAAAGTGACATTTTAAAGTAGATCTGGAGGGACGGAAACTCATGTTTGTAACTGTTATTACTAATTAATATTAATATTCAGTTGTTGCGAAGGTCATCGACGTGTGAGCATTACAAAACAGAATAAAGGAAATGTAACTCAGAGCATCAATAGCAGGAAGTTCACAGTGTTGCAGTATTTTATGGTGGATCTTTCCTTTTATTTTACCTCATGACCTCCTGATAAAATGAGAGTGCATAGGTAACAATAGGTAAAAGGCCTTTTGGCTGTTCACAGTCCACACTGTGAACTGCGTGGTCAACCTGCACATTAACATTCCCCACCAGCCGTCCCTCTCCAATGACTCCTTTCCTTCCCTGTGTCTACTGCACGATTGCAGTAGTAATGAAGCCCATGAATTCTCTTGATCTTTAATTCATCACCCTCCGAGTTCAGTCATAGTTCAACCTCGCTTTTTGATCTTGAATTTCTTTTCCGATTTCCCCTCCCAAGACCCCTGAAGTCGCTATTGTTTCAGACAGGGCATAAACACACTATTGGTATATGTACGACATGTCAGACCTGAGCAGTAGAGGTCCCACTGGATGTTAGATGTAGGAAAAAAACAGTTTCTATATAAAGAAATCATGTATGTGGGAGAGGTGGGACTGCGCTGTGCAGGGTTTGTGAAAAAAAAACGTTTCTGCCAAGATATAAATACTGAGTGCTCACAGGATATAAAGAAAAAAAAGCTAAGAAAAAAAGCTGACCTTGACATTTGGAGTCACCAGATCATACTCATGAGATCAAACGTGAGCGTTGAATCAAAAAAATCAAATGCTACGGTCATGACCCGTCATCCAGAGAGATTTTGCTGCTGTTTCAAATCTGTTTTGAAATTGATTCTGAGAACTACCATCTCCTGGATCTCATGGATTGATAACCTTGCTCCCTTTCTTTCTTGCAAAGCTTAACTTAAATCAAAAGGTTTTACGACTACATGGAGGCTCATGATCCACACAGAGGTCATTCTGGTTCCTTTACTAGGGCTTTCACAGGCACTGTGGTCACGCTGTGCTGTTTTCTCAGTAGCCTCTGCAGTGGATTGGTGTTTCTGCTGTGAACAGGCAACTCCTCCGTGGAAGGAATTACATGAAGCTAAGGCTAACTAAGGTTTTTGGTTTTTGTTTTGTTTTGTTTTTTTTGCTGTCCAAGGCCTGTGGGCATTATTTTGCATGCCATTTCAGAGTATGCTTTTGTTCAACCATAGTAATTTGAGAGTTTGGGTTGCCACAGTAACATAACATCTCTTTGTTTAAGCGTGTCTTTTAAAGATTGAGGCCATCAATTGCTTTGAGAAAAATACACAGAGGAAGATGTGACAAGAAAATTGGGCTTAAATGCTCAATTCACTTAAATCAAGAAAAATAATTTTCTCACTTACTTCTGTTGTTATCAATCCACTCCAAGAGATTTTGGTTTTATTTGCAAAGATTTTGAGATATCAATATTATTTTGTGGTGCTCCACAGTGTCTCCATTAGTCAGGATAATACATGGCAGGTTCCACATTGATTTTCCATACTAATCGTTTACAGTAGAGTGCTGCAGGGATGATGTATTTTAACTCATTCTAACCCAGATGTTAGCGTCACGCTGGTTCCCTCAACAGAAAGACAAAGGAATTTTTTTACACTGGCTTATTATTATATTGCAGAAAATAAGCTCTCTTACAAACATAAGTCTATAATGCTTTATGATTTTTTAAGCCTAAATACAATTGCCAGAAGCTCATGTTAGGCAATAAACAAACTATACCACGGTCACATGACTTCAAATTCACTACCACAAAACGTCCAACTTGTAGTTTGATTTAGCGCTTACCTCTAATACAACAGCCTTTCCTCTTACAAAGTTAGTAATAGTTTGCAAAAGTGTTAACGTAAAGTATAAACACAGTGAGGCTGTAAAGGTGGACTGGTGAGTGGATCAGTATTTGTGTTTGGCATGATGACATTTAACGTCCCCGACAACCTCTGTAGTGTCATTTAGCCACTTCTTAGCAACCGGCCTTTTTTTAAGAATGGTAAAAGCTTAAAGAAATAATAACTGGGAAATTTACCGACGTATTTTATGTCGTAGAATTAAACGTGAAAATGTCTGTTAACCACAGACCTTATTTTAGTAATCTAATCAAAAACCCATTCAAAAAACCCATAGACTTTGGGATGAGGGAACCATTGCTAACATGCTAACTAATTTTCAGGTTTTAGGACACATTAGTGCAGCACTCTATAGAGGTGGAGGCAGAAAAGTTATAAGCAAATATCTCAAAGCCTGGACAGATAATTCCTGAGATATTTGGAAAAGTAAGAAAATTATTTTTTTTTTCAATTTGGCTGAACTTACCCTTTAAGGTTAAAGATAACCTTTTATGTGAAATTAACACAAAGACACACACACGCAACTCAGGTCCAAGTGATTCCTAGAAACCATGCACATCTCTCAATCCTCATTGTCTTTCCACCCCTTCACCTTCAGGTCAGAGTTTACCCACTAGCGCAGTGTGAACACGGAGCCGATGATGTTCTGGTGCTGGGAACTGACGGTCTGTGGGACGTTCTCTCCAACCAGGAAGTAGCTGAAGCAGTCACCTGTTTCCTGGCAAACTGCGACCCCGATGATCAGCACAGGCATGTTCACTCATCGCACAGCTGCAGCCGCCAGTCAGGGCTGAACTTCCTCTCACCCTGTCTTATTTGGAGAGGATGAACGTTGTTATCTTGTTGTAATTATGCAAATTTCCAAACATTTAGATAAGTCATTTCTCTGATGTCAAGGAAAAGCTTGTAAGACTATTAATGAGGCGCTCTGACTCTTCTTCTCCTGTGAGCTTAGTTTCAAAAGTTCATCTTAACATTTACTGATTTTTTCTTTTTTTTAATTTCGTCTAGCTGCAGGCAGATGTACTTAGTCAAATACTGTGCATAATCATTATCAGATTCGACCATTTATCTCTTTGTTTATCACTATGCCAAGACTACGCCTTAATCATTTATCACTTCTCTTATGTCAGGTACACAATGGCAGCTCAAGACCTCATCATGAGAGCACGAGGGGTGCTGAAGGATCGCGGCTGGAGGATATCCAACGACAGATTAGGCTCCGGAGATGACATCTCTGTCTACATCATTCCCCTCATGTACGGCAACAAGCAGAATTAGCAGAGCGACGTAACTACAACCACCACCACCAAAATATAACCCTGCCTTGAACTCCCAACTTCTACAGTTTCCCACGTCCCTTGTGCTCTGTTGTTAAAAGTGCTTTAGTGTGGACTTCCTCAATTGCTGAGGGATCCATGACGTCTCTGGTCAGAGACGGGATTTCTGACCAGGCTGTTTTCCCCCTTGATCATCCGAGGATGATCATATCCCTTCTTTTTGTCTGGTCCTTTTTTTAACAGAAAAGAAACTACTGCAGAAAACTGAATCATGAAAAGTTGAAGTTGAACTACTGATATTTCTTACCCCCAATCTTCTGTGTTTTACTGAGGAAGCCATCATGAACTTTGTTGTGAAGCAATGCAAAAGGTTGAGAGCATGTTCTCTCATGGACGAGATGGTAATATGCATCTCAGGATTGCTGTTACTAACTAATGCACAATATATATATATATATAAATGTGAAAATGTAAATACTCCCAGGTATAACATATTTGATAAGTGTGTTTGGTTGAACACGTGTACAGTGTAAAAAAAAAAAAAAAAAACAACCAAAAAAAAAAAAAAACTAACCTGAAGACTGATGTCGTGTATATATGAATCATTCCTCCTCTGTTCCATGTAGGTTTTTGATGTAGCCAGGTTCAGTCGTCTGCAATTGTTAGTCTGTTGAGAGGAAAAATTAACTTGTAAGCCTTCTGTAGATAGTCCATCAGCTGGTTCTCCTAATGCTGCAGCTGTTTTTTTGTTCATTTGTATCCCTTGCGTTGCAATAATGTACGCACTATTAACAAAAACTTTGAAACACATTTATGAAGAACACAAACAGTAGGAGTCCTGTTCACCCTGCTTACAACATCTCACTACACTGTATAATCTAGCCAAGCTTTTATATTAATTCAGCTTTAAGAGGGAAAAAAAACAATCAAGTCTTTCTGTTGCATTTATTCACCATCAGCCATCTACCTCATCATTTTGTTCCCTTGTCGTTGTCCTCTTTAATGGCTGTTTGCACGCCACATTGGCTGCATCCTCAGCTGCTACCTGTGCCATTATTTAGTTACATTCTCATATTTGCTCCTGTGTCTGCAAGATTGGTAAAAATGTTTTCAGAAAAGCATCGAAGCAAAAAAAAAAAAGGAGCTCCCCACAGTCATGCACTCATTTTACCTTTTGTCAGTATCTGTTTGATATATCAACCTTATTAAGATAAACTCATCCTCATGAATAGCAGGTGCCTCTAACAGTGAGAATTCATAGAACATCATTGCAGACAATTATATTGACAACATTTAACCTTATGTGTCACTACAATCGATATTGTTCCCGGACTCAGTGGTTTTCCACATTTTAGCTCATTTAGTTTAGTTTGTACTTTCCAGCTACTACTAATTGTGCACAAATGTTGTATCTCACCTGCCGTACGAGCGGTCCAAGCTGGTGAAACGTGGAACAGAGTAACTTAATTTAAATGTATAAATGTAAATAACTTTTTTCAGTGGACACTTCTCTCCTCTCTCTTACTGTAAGTGATGTACATCTTACCGAAACGAAAATAAGTAATTTGTACCGTTTTGAAAATTTGGGAACAGTATAAAAATTAAAAAATTTAAAAAAAAAAATGTTTAAATGCTCATTTTCCTGCTCTATTAAAAAAAAATGACAACACCTGACTTTTTCACGTTTTCTTTCATGTTACTCTGCTGTGTCGCTGATGAAAAGTCGGTGTGCTGACTGCGTAGTAGACAGGTAAACAAGATGTGAGTGACAAGTTCGTGGGAGTAAAAAGACAAACGGGGAAAATGACATAAAGGTTACTCAACACTTAATGTCCAGGCCCAACGACGGCCATGTAAGAAAGAGGACGTAGTTTTAGTTTATTTTAAGAAATGAACCAGTCATGACCTGTCTGCTCTGGTACACTGCAGAATTTTTTTACTGTCATGTCCAAAAAGGAAATGCAATTCTTAAAAGAAACTCTCTGTAGGAACTTGAATAGGGACAAACTCACTCCCTTACACTCCAGTAACTCTATAGAATGGCCATCACCAGTCAGACAAACTGTGTCAAGTGAGTCCCAAAGCAATATGTGGATGAAGGATGAAGGGTATCAGTTCACAGAGTCGCTTGATAGAAGATTTCATGGTGTAGACTGCTGCGAGGGGCGAAATTCGACACTGAAGCACTAACACCCAGAAGTGATGAAAGACAACTTGATAACAAAGAGAGAAAAAGTGCAAGAGATGTTCATCCCTATTTCAGCTGGTTTTTCTCTCAAATTCACTGAGTGAGAGCGGTCGTGTAATAATGGGGAATGATTTCCTTACTTCCTACTTACTTTAAGATGCACCTTTTGCCATGTTTCGCTCTACTCCATTCCACCGACATAGTGTGACACTGAATAATTAACATACCTGAGAACAAAGGTGTAAATCAAATGCAGGGTTAAGCTTTCATAGTTCAGGACAGAGGTATGGTATGAAAAGAACGATGCATTCCTTTATCTTATGCTGTAGAGAGGTAAAGGGAAACCTGGCGGGTTTTTGACACCTGACAACTATTCACTCACTACTCTTTGGTGCAGTGTCCTATAGAGATTTTTTTTCTTTTTTTTTTACCCCCTTTGAAGGTGAGTATTGGTCGGCTTATTTTTGCCTCAACTCATTTCCAACTTTTCATTTCTTCCTCAGAATGTATTCTTTGAAAAAGGTGGAAACACCTCAAACAGAATTTATACCAACTACAATACTAACAATGTGAAACCTTGACTAGTCATAGTCAGAGCGAAGCAGGTTTCACTGCCACACATTAGACTGGTTGGTCTAAATCATATTGTTATAATATCAACAGGTGGTGGCAGTTATGTGTCAAACACTATCCACTACCCGATACTTTAAGTCCTATATATTATAGGCAACATAAAAACATACATTTGCTGATGTCAGTTGGAGCTGTGGTGATAGCGGGTTAAAACAGCAGGTTTTTCACAGCAGACATTTTGAACTGTCACACTGTGAGAAGCACAGGTGTTACTCATAACATTAACGATGACTGTTATCATCCCAGTAAACAGTGACAGTGAGCCAACATAAGACCCTGAAACAGAGCGAGTTCAGTGGAAGTCGGCCATCGTTTAGTTTATTATTTACACCTGTTCTTTCTTCTGCGACGTGTCAAAATGTCCTCTGTGAAAAAGACCTCTCTATTGGAGATCCTTTTGTTTCTTTTTTAAAATTCCTTACAAAGCATTTTTTAACTCTTAAACATTGAGGTATATACAACTGGGATCACTGGGAAAGCGTTGATAAGAACGTACAAACTTACTGTTTTGTGCTGGGGAAGTGGGGGAGATGAAGTTTCACATAGTCCACGCACATCTGACTTGTATCAGTGAGCTCAATCAGTCAGATTGTTGCACCTGAGACTAATTAATAAGCAGTACTACACAATGCAGCTAAATGTGTGCAGGTCATTTTGACTGAATTTACCTTATTCCTTTTATTACCTCTTTATTTGTTCTTTTATTTGTCCCACCTTTCTGTTATTTATTTTTCTGTAAAATGTGTGTTTTTTTTTTTTTTAAATTGAGCTAAAAATGAAGTATGCAAGTAAACAAAACATAAGGTGGAAAATAAAAGCTCTGAGGATTAACAGAGCAGAGAGCCAGGAAAGATATACGGACCACCCACGTCAACAGTTGTAAAAAAAAAAGAAAAAAAAGAAAAAAAAGAAATCACTTTTATAACTCGCTTTTCAATTCATGTTATCCTATCAACAGGTGGAAATCATGGCACAAGCATGTAAAACACATAGACACACCTACTATGTCCCTTTACACACTCAGAGGATTCATAGTGCTGTTGTAGGAGTCTCACACTCCTGGGTCCTCTACAGGAGCTGGAGGGCCATCTGGTCCCCACAGGCCAGCACCGCATCCTCCTCCATTCAGGCAAGCACTGATCTGGCACTCCACTCCCACTCTCCACACGTGTGTGTGGTCCAGATTGGATGACGGCAATGATGACACAGTCAATCCTGTGGGTGGCTTGTTTTTCCAAGGTCACAGCACTCCCACCCCACCCGTGGATAGATCTGAGGGAGATGCTGAGTGGGCTTGCAGCGGATACTCATCTCCTGTACTGGAGGGGTGACGCTGTTTCTCACTGCAGTGCAAATGGGATGGCTGAAGCCACAGCCCTAAAGCCTCCTGTCAGAGGATTAAGTGAATAGATGCTGATTTTTCATAGTTTTTATTGACATACATTTCCTCCTGCATTCCAAATCGGGTGGAAACCATTTTCATTATCATTTTTTTCTGCCCATCACTTTGAAAATTCCCCAGTCATGAACTACTCACATTTGAGAAACTAGTAGCAGCAAATGTTAGTATTTTACTTGGAAAAATGACCAAAAACGATTCATCGATAATTTAAATAGTTACATATTAATTATGTCCATCAATTTTGTCGACTTTAAGAATAAGGCTGCAATTATTGGTCGATTAATCAACTATTTGTTTGAAAGAAATTAATTGGTAACTGAAAACTGATTAATTGTTTAAGTCGTTTCTCAGGCAAAAATGCCAAATACTTGATTCTTAACCTTCACAATCTGTTGCTTTTCTTGGTCTCACATTACAATGAATTGAATATTTATGGGTTTTGGTTTGTTGGGCAGATAAAACACATTTAATAGCATCACCTTGTGCATTAGGATTTTGTGATGGGCATTTTCACAATGTTTTCCTTTATATACCAGACTATTAATCAATTAATTGAGGAAATAATTGGCAGATGTCAGTTTTAACCCCCCCCACACACACACACACACTCTCTCGAGGGTCGACCGTCCTGTCAGGACAAAGGTGCAGCTGCTTCAGCAGTGCAGCTGTGATACCCCACGTGAGTGGGCAGATTTTCCAGAGGGGGCTCTAATTTACTGCTTTAGGGCTTTGGCTGCCTCAAGTATGATTTATCTGCGGCCCGGCTCAAATGAGAGCTTTGACACAAGATGGATGAGGAGGACGTGGGCTGCCTCTGCACTGCTCACTGGTCCATAGGCTGCGTCTCTGTACCGTCAGAATGTGATAAATGATGTTTGGGTTTACCCTGGAGGCTGGATTACTTGAATTTCTTACACTTATTTGAATATATTTAAAGGCAAACCTGTAGACTACTACTCAACAGGCTTGACAGTAACTACAGGTCCCCTCTGTGGTTTGTTTACTAGTCGGCTTCTTTTGCAAGGGAAAAGAAGTCACTCCTTTCAACCTACGTGTTTCTCTACAATGAGTAGCTGGAGTAGAATTTATTGTGTAATATCAGGACAGATGCTAGTGGGAGGAACTGTAGCCCAGGATGAACATAACTCTGCCTAACACACCATCATGTGTGAACTCATAAATATTTAATGGGAGTATCCTTGGAAGGTCAAATGCAGGATTCAATCTTCAGTCAGTCACTGAATGAGCGGTGTGCTCTCCTCTGGGCTATGGGGGGTCTGAACTCAAGACTGCAGCCCTCGCACGGTTTCATCGACCCAGTGCTGCCTGGCCCCTTACAGACAATCCAAGCTCATTATCCATTCCGGTCCCCACCCCCATCACGAGACCATTGACTGACCATACTAATGTGATACAGAGCAGCCAGATGCTGTTGGGCACCAGAGGGAGGATTTCAAAGGTTAACTCACAACGCATGACCCACATCAGCGCTCTGCTCCCAGACCTGGGGGTTAAGTCATGTGCTGTGTCTGTGCGCAGCATACAGTTCAAATACTGTGCCACACACCACCCAGATTTAGCATAATAATCAGATTATTTGGTGAACAGTGCCAACAGCCCTGCACAGATTTATGTCTAAGCTCTGCCCTGCATAGAAGAGAGAGGTGTTTAGATGCAGGAGGAGCACACACACACACACAAACACGCACTATCTGCCCCAGTGTCTGATGGTATGCAGCATTATTAACAAAGGAGGGAGAGCCATAAAGCCAGATTGTGTGTATCAGAGCAGATGTATTGTAGGATACCTCTGTGGGCAGCGGGAGCCACGTCACTCCTCTCCTCATAGCAACAGTACTTGACCTACATGCTTTCTATACAGCCCACTCTGCCTGAGGTGGTGGAAAACTATGCAAATCCATACGACTTGCTCGTGCATTTTAAAATGTGCATACCACATTATTAAAACTTGCATATAAAAAGAGGACAATCTAACACATGCAAGATTTCACCTTCATCCTGCAAGAAAAAAAAAAGGCATCATGGTACCAGTTAAAAATCAAATACATGTTAATGAACTTAAATCTGTGTAAAATCAAAACTGCATACAACAAAGTCCTTTTTTTTCCCGCACAGTCATTCACTATTTTATTGGATGACACATGATACAGTTCTGAAACGGTTTCAGCTCAAAATGCAACAATGCAACCACAAGCTATTGTCCGTTTAAAAGCAGTAAATCACAGCTTCAGATATAACACGGTGGCTAGTTGCAACACTAACGGCGTGCATTACCTGGAAAAACCGTTTAACAGCGTTGTGAGCAGGGCTTTTTTTTTTTTCCTCGGCTGAAGTGGAGGCACCAGCACTAGCAAGGCAGTAGCTTGCGCAGTCATCTCCATAGCGGGCAGTGTCACAACCCAACCAACAGCACAAACTACTACCTCAGCCAGTGCGTGGTCAAAATGCGAGAGAAAAACGAAAACGACGATATTGATAAAACAAAAAAAACAAAAAAAATTTTTTTTTTCTTTTTAAATATACATGTAGCCTATATCGTAGAGCTCAAGAGATGCACCGTCTCGACTACAGCGACATTCCCATGCAGCCGGGGATGAACCGTCCTCTCTCTCCCGTGTCGCTGCTCTTCTGTGCAGACTTGAAATAAGAGGGAAACCCCGCCCAAGCAGACCTGCTCCCTCCGCTCTCCTCCTCCTCCCCCTCCCTCCTCCTCCTTATCCTCCTCCTCCTCCTCCTCATCCCTCCCTCCCTCCCTCCCTCCCTTTTCTTCAGTGCAAACCCCAAAACGGTCCTTTCCCCTCATATGACCTACTGAATGGTCCTAAACTAGGGCTCGGGGACCTCCAGGGGACATTGAGAGGGAGCCCGTAGGTCCCTGAAGGCTAACAATGTCATTTTGTGTATAAGCGCTCAGCACAAGGATTTTAAATGTAAAGAGATTTTTTTTTTGGTTTGTTTCTGGAGTTTACAGTAAAGTAGAAGAGACCCAGAGACTAAAAATTAGTACCTGAGCCCCAACGTTTACAATATTCTTATCAAATTGTCCCTGAACTTCACACCTGAAATATTAACACTGGGGGAGAAAATAAAAATGTGTTACCTGTTTACTAACACACCTTAATATCAATACGCTGTATTAATATAACGGGCATTTTGGGAATTTGATGTGTTCATAAAATAAGTACAAGTCAAAAAATCATTTCCAGTATGGATTCACATGCTACATAAATGTTTTGTGTGTTTTGTCTGACCCACTGTCCAAAAAACAAATATATTTGGTTTATTGTCATGTATGATTAAGAAACGCATCAAATACTCACACCAAGAAGCTGAAACCATAAAAATGTTTTTTTCCTTTAAAAATTACTAAAATGATTATTTGATTGTCCAAATAGTTGCCTATTAATTTATTTAAATGTCTGCTAATAGATGAATACATTTCCCCGTGATTCAGCCTGACATATTTGGCAGACCTGGCTTGTTTGAAAACATAAAAATGGGCAGAGAATTTTTTTTCACCCTATTTAAGTAAGATTTTGGGGCTACAGCCCCCATTCATTCTGAACTAGCTTGTGAGCACCGCTCATACAACCAGTTCTGAGAGTGGAAGTTCTCCCTATTTTAGAAATTCTTTGGTAGAAGCAGCAGCGGATGTAGACGTTTCACTGTCACCACCTACAGGCAACCAAAGTACCGCCTGCAGTGATTTAAACACTTGCGCCACCTGCAGGCAACAGTATTATAGCTACAGAAAGAAAGAAAGAAAGAAAGAAAGAAAGAAAGAAAGAAAGAAAGAAAGAAAGAAAGAAAACTGATTATTTTTAGTGAATCAGAAAAAATCTGAACCAGGGCTATCTTGATGCATTATAATAGCTTTATGTCCATGGTGGTGGTGACATTTTAACAAGGTTCAGCCTTCAAGGACACAACAAATATCATCTTTAAATAAAAGGAAATGTTGCAGGGACATGGACAATTGATATTAATAAAGAGATATTTTAAATGGATTTACTTGTGATCTGGTAAAGAACTTAACGCACATTGTAATTGAGCACACTCACAGCCCAAAGCTGATTGAAGAATTGTCCCATTTATTTTATACAGACAAGTACATCCCTTCTCAGATGGCTGGCTAAAGATGACATGGAATGTTACAGTAAGATTTGTTTTCTTGCATAAAATCCTCACTGTTGAAAATGTTGCAAAAGTCTAAGTGTTCATTTTTAAGATTGATAAAGCCCCAGTTTTTGTCTCTTTTTTTGTTTACATCATCAACACTATCACCACACACCCAGAGGCAACACTGCAATTTTTTTGTTTTTTTTTTAAATCTCTGTAGTTAACACAAGAGTGCAGCCAGTCTGTATGAGAATGGAGGGGGCAGAGGCGTTATCAGCTCACATGAGAAGCATACGATGATGCGTATGAAGGTCAGGTTCATTGATGTGGTCCGAGCGGGCCTTGAATCTCTGTTCACCGTGGGTTGCTTCATGTCACCGTAGATGGGTCTCACATGGAGTTCATGTCCGTGCGCTTGTGAAGCACGTGGGTCAAGAAGACACATTCAAGACTTCTTCATAATAAAAAAAACAATGATCTCAGTGCGAGCCTGGTCAGGACTCTCCGTTCTGGACTCTGGAGACGGGTGGCTGCATAAAGTCTTTGAAGGGCCCAAGGGCCTCTTTCAGGGCTGAGCTCACTTCAGACGAGGAGCATGTAATGCACTCTACCAGCGTGGGGTACAGGGCAATCACCTGAGCCCATGTGTTGCCATCCACTGCAGGCGGTAAACAAAAGAATCGCAGAGGAAGAGGAAGAAAAAAACAAAGGAGGATTGGGGATGGGAGGGAGAGGAAGAAAGAGAATATAAACTGTAACAGAGGGCAATCAAAGAAATAATTTCCTTGATAAAATTCCCACAGGCATATGGAAATTAGTTTTGTTCTGAATAAAGGGCAATGTAATGCAAACATCTTGAAGGGCACTTCAAAAACGCAATTTCACTTGTCTCTCTTCAATCTATTGCGGTACAAAAAAATCACTTCTTGTAATTGACCTTGCTGGAAACATAAACAGTTCTACCGAGATTAGAGATAAAACTCATGTGAAAAACGGTCTCAACTGTACTCTGACACATTTATCTGAAATGAATAGATGATAGATATGGTGGCATTATTGTATTTTTTTTTCCATTATGTCTCCTCTTTCCAAGATCTATTTAATCCTTGACACAGTTTGATACTCACCATTTTCGGGCTGCGTCTTTTTAAGCGAGTCCATCAAAGTGCTGATAGCTTTCAAGACAAAGATAATCTCTGTCACTTGTTGCCTAAAATGAAAAAGACCACAGACCCTCATTAGCTACTGTCACATGCAGAACAGAAAACCTGTAGATGTTCCAACTGTGGGACAAGTGGGAAAAAAAACAAGAAACACCCTTATAAATGAAATGATAACAGAAAAAGTTACAATTAAAGCCACTATTTGTAAGTTTTCTCTGCAGCTGAACGTGATTTCTTGCTGGAAGCAAGTGGTGGTGATTGTCGCTTGACAAGAGCTTCAGCCATTGTTGTCTTTACGATACAAGAGGTTATAATACACCCTCTGAGCAGCGCTATGTCTTCAGTGACGAGACGGGCCGGGGCTAGCTGGTTAGCACCAGTTAGCTTCAGTAGAGGAAAAGATGTGATAAAGACAAGAGGTAACACTGGTGTTGCTTTCCACATCTGAAGACAGCTCTTGGTGAATAAAGGAATGTTAATGCTAGCTATGTAGCAATAGCAAAACTTATAAATAGCTCCTTTAAACAAACAAGCTTATACAGAAAGAAATTAACAAAGTTCATGGAAACGGTGACTGACGGTCTGAGGGACTTTATATGATTACACTGTATAGCTACCACATTTCATTTTCTCTCACTATACAGGAGATACTGGGCAAATTATTACAGTGTGTCCATGATAACAGGGTATTCAACTTTGATAAGGAAGAAAAATAGGCATGTGGCCCAAAAGACTAGATAAACTAAATCAGAAGACAAATGTTAATAATTATCAATAATATGTATTTAACCTAAGAGATATGAAGCACTTGTTTGACACTTTTATTGAAGTAGTTTGATTAAATCAAAAATCTGCCCAAATAAATATCTGACCGGTGTGTACAAGTCGTCAGATTTATGTGAACTCAGTGTAGTACATACAATATTTGTATTATATTATCAATTTCTTTGTAAAAACAATTGGTTACTTTTCATATTTTCTTGGCATACTTATTTTGCTCTTCCAGTTAAGCTGTTTTTTTTTTTTTAAATGCTCTGATAATACAATCAATGATTTTCTCACTCTTAACATTCATATATATGCTAGTGTTCAAAATATTGATCGGCTGTATTTAAGCAACCCTTCCATTTGCTGCTCATGCATATATTCTAATTATCCAATTTTTCTCAACTCCCCCATCATCCCATTTTCTGTACTAATGGTGCAATTTCCCCGTGGGCACCATTTAACTTCTATCATGTCTTAGAAAAACAATTTATTGCAGTTAAGAGTTACACCCAACACTAAAACACAGTGTGTGAAACTGGATATAAGTATAGTGGTTTTGTGTTGTTTACAAAAGAGAAATAGAACAATGATGGATGGAGCTGGGGTGGTCTTGGTTTTGCATTGCAATATCTCAGTGGTTAAATCATGGAGCTGACAGTCAGAACAGTTTGGAGCTGAATTCCTGATGAAGATATGTGTCCAAAGACATGTTTAAAAAAAAAAAAAACCCAGGTGTTTCTGCTGGTGCACCGTGTGGTTCTGTATTGAGAGGTGTACGGAAAGGTTTACCTGGGCAAGGGGCAGCGTCCACTCAACCTCTCATCCTCCACATAGCGCCGGAGAACATCCTGGGACCTCTTGAGGAGAACAGAAAGCGCCATGCGAGAGATGTATCCCTCCTGTGGGGTGGACACCTTGTTGCTGAAGGAAAACTGCAGCAGCGTCTCAAAGCAGACTTTGGAAAACTCCTCCCTCATCCGCACATCGATCTCTGCCTCTGTCGAAAGAAAACCATTTGCATTTCAGGCATTTAGCAGATGCCACTCTCTGGGGTGATTTACAATGAGTGCACAGAAGGGGTTTTACTGTCTTGCTCAACACATGAAGAGTTTGACAGGAGCCATTGTTGCTGGTGAGCCACAGGGAGGGCTTTTGCAACGAAGCCTGATCACAGTAAGATTCCTCCAAAAATGTCTAACCAGCTCTTGTCCACCCTGCTGTCCCGTTAATGGTAGAAATACAAGTTAAAAATATAGCTGGAATAATTTTAGCTGCCAAAGTCACATCTTACCTGTGAACGAAGGAGACTGTGAGTGAATGGAACCTTTATTGAGCATAGCCATGATCTGCCCAACAAAGTCTTTGGGGATGAAATTGGCAAAAGGTAAAATTTCTGTGCTGATCAGCTGAACCACCTAAAATGAAGAGGACACAATGGTGATGCTGACAATGGTGAACTCACAAAATCATGTTGACATACCGGATGGTAGGAACAGGTATTTACCTCTACATCAATAGCTTCATTCTTCTGAAACTCCTGGATGGACAGGTTATCTGGAGGTGTGCTACAAAAGGAAAATAACCAAAACAATGAGCTTCCTACTCAGACTTTCCAAAAAATATTCATATATAGATATGCAGATCTAAAGTTGAGGCTTTCTTAATCTATACCTTTTGGTAAAGAGAAAGTCTTCAAAGGCATTGGCCAGCTCTGGCCACATGGTGTCGAACTTCCCAGACGAGGCGTGCTGGCGTGCCACCGGCAGTCCAATGGACAACACCTTGAGCAGAGACGAAACGGCGAGCTTCCAGGTGCTCTCCGATGGACAAGCATACTTCAAACCCAAGGGCATTCTTAAAGTCTTGAGGATGATGGGAAAAAGAAAGGAAGAGACAGCGAAAGCGATAGATCATGAGAATGAAACACCTCAAGGTAAAATCTTTACAACATACTGGAGTAACCTGAAAGCCTTTCACCATCTTGTCTTTTATGCTAAAATGTAAAGAGACTTTAATACAGAGTTACCATCAAAGCAGTATTTGTAGACATTTTTGCACCAGGCAGAGGTCCATTTCAAGTTTCATTCTACAAAATCAGGAAATGTAATAGAGCATCTTTTCGACCAAGTCCTCTTTTCAGAGAACAGCTGGGTTCCCCAAGGTTGAGGTTTTACAAGTATCGCTTTCTTGTTTTGGAGACAAAAAAGGGGTGGGAGAGAGATTTGGATCTGTCTGTAGGGAACCTTCGTAATAGTTCCTTGGCAAATACACTCTCTTCTGCTTGGGGTTTCCTATGAACATACTATGGGAAAAGAGCAATTGAATGCAGGTGTCAGAAACTGGATAAAATGTCAGATTTAAGAAGTTTACCCTTCCGATGACTTGCACTAACAAAATCTTTTGGTTTTTGACAGAATGCATTAAAAAAAGGTTTGGGAATCTTAACAGTTTTGGGCATCAACTGCTTGGCACATCTGCTGCATGGAAGTTGTAAGTCTTGAGATTAATGCTGTCAGGTCAGAGACAAGTAAAGTGAAAGTTGCCCAGAGGCTGCTGGACATTCACCGAGTCCTCAGACAGCAAACAGAATTAATTAGTGATTTCAAAATATACCACACTTATTACATTCAAAGCTTCTCTTGGATTCAGAAAGTAACTCACTCACAACATTCATTTAGTCTCTTCCTCACTCAGTCATGGTTAATTCGTGCCTGCCCCTTAGAGGCTATTAGAAGACAAAATTGAACTGAACAAAATGACTCACTTCCTTTATTTCTCCAATACTTCTTAACTGTCTGCTGTGAATATTTTTGTTTAAGCCATCAAAAACTGACTGTTTGACCACTGGGGGGAAGCACAACAAGCTATAAACACAACACTGGCGTATTATCACCTCAAAGATGATATGCTGCATAGCAAACAGTTACCTTTTTACACATCCAGCAGACACTGATCAATATTGGAATTTAATTCTAAGTCATGGTTCTGGGCACCCGGTGGATGTAAGTCCAATATTCACCGTCCTTTTCGCTCCATTTTGCTCTCCACCAGGTCCTGAAGGAATTACTTGGCTCTTTAACTGCTAAATACTCCATTATGTTCACTGGCTACTGTAGTGGCTAACTTTGACTGTGGGTTTTAAAGCTTTTTTTGCTGAAAACAGATACTCAAGTTTAGGTTTATTGTCATTTCCATACAGATGCATGACATACAGAGAGCAGTGAGAAACAATGAGATGAAAGATGCTAAAAGGCTTAGTGGAGCTTAGGTGAAATGCAGAGTCGGGTGATAATTCTCTGTGGGTTTGTCACTATGAGCAACTCACTCCAGATATATGCAGTCATTTGATCCATTTGAACGGTGCAGCAGCAGTTCTTTAAATTGCAAAACCTCCTACCACCACAGAACATTTTTATCACTGCACAGGGTTCAACAATAACTGGTGCTTAATGGCGACCAGTACACAGTCATGTGGAAGAAGTAAACTTCTGCCCTCATGGGTCAGCGCTAAAAAAAACTAACAATAACCATAACCATATAAACATAGTTACGACTCAATGCTAAACGCTTGTGAAAAAAACTGTGTTTGTGAAGTGCTTTGATTCCGGTCATATGTTTTGAGATTCATTTAATCCAACACATTTTTTGTTGATTTTTTTTTTTTTTCCTAACAAGTCTATCAATTCCAAGACTGAACTAGGACTTTCGTAACCATGGAAACTGAACACCCAATCCTGGATAAAATACCTTGATGATGTTCTGCAGGACCTTCTCATTGATGACAGCTTTGTGGCACGCAGTTTTGTGGTACAGGTCCACCACCACCTCCAAGGAGCGCTCAGCAAAGGGCACATAGTTTAAGGCAACCCATTCGGCCTGCAGGGCGAGAAGGTTTAACAAGAAGAACTAACATTAGTCAAACAAATCTGGAAAAAACCAATATCCCTACTTTTTGGGAGAGCCACACTGAAAGCAGTTTTTAAAGGCACACTTTGCATAAGTAACACACACGTGTTTTAAAATCACAGTGACAATTAGTCTGCTTAAAGGTTTGGTAGGTTTATATGAGTACAGCTGAAATGTTATAGCCAAAAAAAAAAAAAAAAAAAAAGACTCCATGTCACAAAGTGTGTCTTTAAGAAATATAAACAGGACCACACGTGTGTATATGAACATCACCAAAAAACACAAAATCAACTGAAAATGGAACTGCACAGGGACTGTGCACACAGAGGCAATAACCACCAGTTAGTGGCAGGCAGAGAGGGGGAGCATGGAGTGAGTGAGAGATGCAGATGAGACGTGAGAGCCTACCATGCGGTGTGATATCTCACCTACCGCAGAGGGTAGGTCATCACCATTCAGCACAGCTTAGTACAACTATAGAGGGGGGGCTGAAGGAGATGATGGAACTCACCGGTGCAAACAGCTGGATCTAAAATGGTAATCCAGTGAGTAGTCCCAAGAAACAGAATGAGAGAAGATCGCAATTAAACTGGTGTTTTGAAGTTGTATCAATTTTGCAGTGGCATGTTGGGTAAATAATTTTCAATAATCAGGACAAATTTAGGGCAAAAACACTCACTCCTAGCACCAAGGACATCTGACAACACTACTTAAAGCCAAAAAGGCAGTTAAGACCACCCATAACGTCTGTTTGGCTGGTTGGGAATTTTGTTTGACCCTCTCGCTTAAACAATTTAGGCCGATTCAGATCAACAAAAATGTCCAGTATAGGAGCTGAGTCTGGGCCCCCCATGCAGGACTAACAGGCTGACGTAAGGATTTGAGGCTTGTCATGTATAGCGCTAACATTTCTCGGCACTGCCAGTTAGATCAAGACAACTTGCAGCATTCTCCTGAAGTCACAGCACCTGCTGGATTGTATAGGTTTCCAGAACAGGGAGTAAGAAAGAGACTGACATATACAGAACAATGTTGTGAAAAGACTCTCCTCTGTACTTGAGAAGAAACGAGTGGGTGGTTGTGGTTTCATAAATGAAGTAATTTTGCTCAAGATCACTGGGTTCCTTGGAAATAACCTTTTTTTTTTTTTTTTTTTTTTAATGAATTTAAACTGTGTTTGAACTGAAAAGTAGTGAAACATTTCTCTGGCGTGTTGCCAGCAAGATGAAGCATGACGGAGGAAATATGAGGAAGGTTTGGCTCGGGGCTGCTAATGGGAGTCCAGAAAAACCTGTCAGTCTCATGAAAGGCCACGATAGGGGCTTCATAAGGACTACACTGTGGGGGTGGGGGTGGGGGGGGCTTCATGAACATCAAAGAAGACGGATGATCTTGTTGAGAATGGCTGAAGAGAGAAGGGCGATGAATAACAGTGTACACGCTCCAACATTTTAATGAAAGGAACTGTAAAAAGAAATTGCAAATGAAAACAAAGCAGTCCAACAGCCAAGTCCATGTCCCCCTACCTGGTTGTATTTGGCATTGGCCACGTGTTTGGTTTCCATCCTGCCGTACTGAGGAGGCTTGCAGGAGAACTCCACGAAGAGTAGCAGCTGTTCAAAGATGGCCGGGTACATGACCTGCAGGTTCTCCGGGCCCACACAGATGGCCTGCAGCAGGGGGGTAGAGGGAGGAACAAACACTGCTGACATCCACCGCGGGACTGCATATTGCATAATTTAACAGACTAACATACCGTTTCCTGGGCTGAGTTGACACAAAATGGGAAGAAATAAGCTTGGGGTGACAGGTAGTGCTAAAGGCTGCATTTCTTAAAGACACGGTATTCATGACAGAGAGGACTAGAGTCACAGTATCGATTCAAGGTGTCAATTAAAGGTACAAGGACATGTTTTATCAGTCAAATAAAAATGTCAGCAATTCTAAGCTATTGTTTTACAAAGAACTAGAACTCACACCTTGCATTGTACACCTCCTCCGACCAGTTAAGTTGCAGTTTACATCCATGTCTGTCCAGACGCATATAATATATGTAGAAGACTTTAAAGGAATTTAAGGTATTAAGTGAATTTTAGGGCTGAACAATATGTAAAAAAAATAAAATAATATTGTGATAATTTTGGCAGATATTGCGATTGTGATGTGATTATGATTACGATTTCAGTTAGAATGATCATTTTTGCATTTCATTTGATTTACAACTTTTTGGGTCTTGTACCAAACAAGCATGTTCCTTTACATCTGGAGAATATGATCTGCAGGCCACGGCATCTCTGTAACATTACAATGCTTCATTTATGGTATGTTGTGACACATTTTACCTTTATCAAAAAAAATTGCAGCTCCTGCGGTTTTAATATTGCACTTGGCCATATTTCGATAATATTTTGATCAATTGTTCAGCCCTAGTGTATTTTTATTCTAGTTATAGCCAAAAATGAATGTGTGTGCCAAATTAGAAGAAATTCCCGTTCCTGAGATATTGTATTTATGAGAATGGGATGGACGGACAACCAGCGCAGAAGCATAAAAACATTAACTGGCTCCTTGGTTCCACATTCTCAAATTTAAGGATTTCCTGCTTTTCTCTGTTTTATAATATTTGAAAAACAACTTTGGATTCTTTAATTAAACAAACCTGAGAAATTGTGGTACGTGCCCCTAGGCCACCACGACAACCCACTTGGCTCATTTGGATGCTGCATATCCATAAGAAGATACACTTGTGGTTTTAAGAACCAAAAACTCTCACAGTCTCAATGTAGTTTTACATCTCCTCTCTCAGGCGTCTCTCTGGAGCCCTAGTAACAACAGGTTGGTAGGCGAATCAGAAGAGAGGCTGTGTGCCTCTCTTTGATACTTTCACAGAATAATATAGACCCTAGACCTGCTTTATAATCAAAAAATACATGAAAATCTCACTTCATACAATATGGGATCTTTTTGGTACCATTTTTTTTTTGTGTTTACTGATAAGACAGGTGCTTTGCCCACCTTCTGCAAAACATCTAGAGCGGTGAGCACAGCTTCCTGTAAGCTGGTGAGCACTGCCTCAGTGTAGGAGGGGAGAATGAAAGGTGAGGCATCACTGCTGATAGGCACAGACACAGCCCCATGGAGGATGACTCCCAGCTTCTTCAGGTCCTCCATACTGAAGTTGGCCTTGATGTGCTGGTAGAGTGCTGGGAAAATCTGTATCAACGCTGTGAGGAAGGGCTGGCTGGGGATAAAGGAGAGCTTCTCTGTCGGGCCACTGGGCGGCCTCGTGCTGTCCGTTCCTGTGCGATACCACGTGTTCCACGCTGACCACCACAATGCAGAGTCCTCTAAGGCTGACTCCTCCCCTGGGGGAGGGGCCTGCAGCTCTGCGCCATTATAACGCGTCAGCCGCTCAACTAGCGAATCTGAGCGCACCAGGGGTCTGCCAGGACCAGACGCCGAGAGCGGGTCGATGAGCACCGGGGGGACGCCCATAGCAGCTAGTGCGTCACTTGCTTTGTCCGAGTCTTTCACAGGTGTGACGATCTGTAGGATTTCTTGAAAGCTCTTGAGGGCGGCCAGGGAGACCTCGTTGTTTTTGCTCAGAGCAGCTGACTGAATGTGGTTCAGCAGCACCTCCCAGGCCTCGAAGAAATCACCTGCAGATGAACAGCAAATGCAGATGACCCTGTTACAGTGATATTATATTGCCAGCTAGTTATTTATTCTACCTAGGTTTTATGTAGGAAGGACAGGTGTCCTCTATTCCACTAAGTGATTTTATGCGTAGTAGGCTGGAAATGTGTTAGAAATGAGTCACCTGTTGGAAATAGGCACTGGCTAAAATATTATTCTACGAGATGAGAGTAATTAACGAGGAGCTCACGTTCTATCATTCGTATCTCCCTGGAATATTAATCCTGTCCGCATGGGGTTTAACATGATTTAATAGGTGGTAATATACCAGCACAAACAGCCGGAACGTTTTTGGACTTCTGCTACACTTGGCACAGATTTATGAATACATTCAGTATGTCATTTTTATTGTTTACAATTCCTTAGTGCCTGTGGTAACCTGTAGCAAAGTGTCATAGTCTAGTTTATGCACAACAGCATCAGAGACTGGCTAAGTATCAGCGTAGATTATGAGTGGCTCACCTAACTGCTGGAGTAGATACCGCCTTGTGTTGAAAATGCGTGCCACCCCGGCTAGCGTCAGCACCCAAGTCTCCGCCCACTGTTTCTCCGCCGTGTCGCGTGAGTGGTGGATGAGGATGTTCCCGCCACCAGACTCGATCTTCTCCTTGTCCGCTGTGGTGGACGACGTCCTCACGCAGTCCAGCAGGTGGAACAGCACCTGGTGGTGACACAGAAATAGTTCAACCAACAGCAAAGTGAATATTGGCGCATTTTGGAAATGGCCGGTCTTCAAAGAAAGCACATCTAGAGCTGTTTCTACAATAATTACGGCTGCAATCAGAAAGTATAGATAATGTTAAAAGAAAATTCGTTTTAAATTTTGATATATTACAGAAAATTGGAGGCAATATTAAATATCTTGCAGCATTTCCCTGAATGAATGCCTGTTTTGTAGTTTTTTGTACAAACAAGATGGACGACAGCCTCCTCCACTGAAATTATATCAAATGAGAATGACAAATTCTTGCATGCTACCTTCCAGACCACAATATGCCATGTTGGCTGCTGCAGCAGGGTCCCGTGGGCAGCGATGGTGGAGAACAATGTCTGCCCAGCACTTTTACGCACAGCGGGCCGTGGGTCGACACACAGCTCGCCCAGCTTGGCGTACAGGCACAGCCACAGGCAGTCAAAGGGAGGGGCGGGGTGGAATGGCCTGTTCAGGGTCTCTCCTCTCTCCTGGGCCTGCTTCTGCAGAGCTTCCTCCTCCCTCCCCAACTCCTGTGTGATGGCTTCGCCCCTTTGGAAGAAGTAGTCTGAAATGTTCCACTGTGGGTGAAAAAGGGAAGTTGGGGGCCGGGAGTGGAAGGGATAAATTGGAGAGGATGGTTGGCAAAATGCTTCTGGTGGTTTAGCTATCCTATTACCATAAAGTAATCTCACAGGAACTGCCACACTCCCAGAGAAATAATCCTGCAAACCACAGATCAATACCAGGTTTTGCATGTCCTGAATACTGTACAACACATCTAGAAAACGTCAGAGCAGCAGTTGAGTGCTGTTAAATTAGATACAATCATGCAAAACAAAGAATCATGTTATATTATAATTGTTTAATCACATTCAAACACATTCAGAAAAGAAAACACATTCACGCATAATCTACTAGTGGCCACTGAAAAGCCCAGTAGACTGCTGATGTCAAATGTTTTCTAAGCATCTTTACAGTACGTTCTATGTGAGAGTAGAAAACGAACTGCTATCAATAAACCTGCCTGTGTGTCTGAGCATAACCCTTAAAGATAAAAACATCTGTTATCTAACCAGTAGGCCGATGGAGGTGAGGCTTATGTTGAGCTCCTGGTTCTGCAGGCCGAAGCTGCCGGCTACATCCACTACGATCTGGAGGCACGTGCAAGGCATGGTGGGCAGGAAGTCTGTCACCACCAACTGCAGGCACTGGAAGGCTGTTCGGATCAATGACTCGCTGATGGAAAATAAGACACATGGCCCATTTGTGTGTTTGGTTTGTTGAATTACTTTCAGTGTAACAACAGTATAAGAAATAAAACATATGTATTTATCTTCACCTCCTCCTTTGTGCTCTTACCCTTGATCATTGCGAATGGCTCCTATGACACCCAAGACGAGGGGCCACCCGGGCCCCAGGCTGTCACCCTGGCTCTGCAGGATCTGCAGGACACTCTCCAACTGTTTCTGGCGGATGTCTGCATGCAGCACGTTAGACAGCTCCTTCAGGGGGTTCAGCAACAGAAGCTGCAGCCGCTTGGGGATAAAAAAGGAGAGAGCAACTGATCTGTTAACTGACAGACAATTATCTGCAAAAATTTAATTTGTACTTTATAAATTATGCGATTACAACACATTACAACCCAGCACAGATATTCAAAATGTAGGACAGTTGAATGTGGTGAAAGCATCTAATACTCATCTTTATTAAGCTCATTTATTATATCCGGTTTGGGTGAGATATATAGTGTGTGGGCAGGTGTAAAATCAGTTAACTTCCATCTGCTGTTAGAGTTGTTAAATACAAGTGAGACACAGATGACGATACAGATTTAAGGGAAAACCTGCAAAACATAATAAATATAGATGCTTAAGAGGGTCACTGTTAAAAAATATTTATCTATGCATGAATTAATGAATGCAAAATTAATTTTGGCTGCGCAGTAGCAGACAGACATTCAATTTGTGCCACTTACCCAGTTAGTATAACTGCTAATTTTTTTTTTTTTTTTTTTTTTATCTCCACTCTCCATTCCATAACACTTTGTGTATTTTCTACAGGACAGTCATCATTTTTATGGCTCTGTGCTGTTCTATTAATCTCCACACAGTTGCTCTGCCCTCTTTTAGATAAGCTCTGCACCAGTCCTTTTATCTGTCTCACTCAGGTGAAGGTCACAGACTCTGTGTTTGTGAGCGACAAGAGAAACTAACTGTGCCATCTCAGTTTTGCACGTTAAAGAAATCTGTCATGACTTGCACTGCGATTTCTCAAATGTCAGCATTAGAAACAAACAATACTGAGGAGTGAATACCAGAGAATACGCCTTCGTAAAGCAGACTTTTTGTAATTTTGATAACATCCACCTGTTGTGTTACCGACCTGATTTTGGGCCAGCGGAGGGTCGTGTTTGTAAGCCAGGCCAGCTTTGATGAGCGCCGTCAACGCCTCAGCCCCCCACTCTCTCATCCTGGAGTTTGGGTGCTGGCAGACCTGCAGGACATATCACATATACACACAAATACATACACACGCAAGAAACAACAGAGCTGATGCAGAGGCTGTTCAGAGCAGTGTTTCCCCGCAGTGGTCACAGTGGGTGGGTGTGAAACAAGTGGATGAAATAAACCACAGACTGAGTGGTAGAGACTGGGATCCCCCCTGTGATATCAGGATATGCTGTGACAGAGTGTAATCATGAGAACTAGTATAGATACACATGGAGAGGCCTGGCTCAGCAGAGAAAAGTATCACCGCTAGTGTGGTACAAAACCTTCTTCATGCTTCTGCTTGAAGAATCCCACTAAAAATAAAATATTTTTAGCTTCATAATTAATCATCTCTGGTCTATAGGGAAGTTTGTCAACTCTTGTTTTTATTGTATAGCAGTCAGACCAAACTGTACATACTGTAGCTGTGCTCCTCCAGAACCAAACTGGTCCATGTGTGTCTATTGAATAATAACCTACATCCGTAATAAAGGTGATGATTTCCTTTAAATATAAAAAGAAAATCACTGAATTTGAATTTGAACAAGCCTGCAAAGAATAAGAAGAAGATAAGCAGCATCAAGTAAAAACACTTTGCAGGTGCAGCTTTAGATTCTGACTATGCGACAAATCAGAGCTTCACATTGCAAATTGCTCACGAGAAGAACACAAAAATCAAAGACTGGTAGCGGAGCAAACGCACTGTGGACACATTCTGACACAGCAACCTCTCAACTCCCAACATGTCGTTGCCAGACTGAGACAACAGATTGGAGTAAAGAAAGAGATGAGAAAGCCAGTGATTAAGGAGGAGAGAATCTGAACTTACCTTCTGCAAAACAGACAGGATTGCAAAAAGAGAGAGAGAGAGAGAGAGAGAGAGAGAGAGAAAGAGAGAGAGGGGAGACAGACAAAGAAAATGTGAAGAAAACCTCCAAACACACACCTTAACACACATATATAAAAAGAGAATCCTCTTACATGAGGACATAATTGCCAACAAATACAGAGTGTAGTAAAAAAGTAAAAACTACAGCTTTTCTAATACACAACTGAATCATTCATACATTCATCAATCCGATTTTAAACTAAAAAATGTGATACTAATTAAAAACTTTCAGCTTTTCTACAGCTTGTTCAACTATTTGTCTCCTGCATGACTAAATTGCTAGACTCAAGCCTGAGTCTCCGTGTTGCTGCTTGCAGCTATGATTTCAAATTTTACTGTAGGGGCTCATGTGCTCCAGATTCCATGGAAAAAGTGGCATTATTATTAAAAGCCTTGTTGGTGAGTAAAATAACCAAAAGGGTCTTATTATTTTGACATTTTTTGAACTTTTTTCATTCATTATTTTGAGAGTTTGGTTCCAAATTTTCAATGAGGGTCTCTAGTGAGATCATTGAAAATTTGAAACCAAACCAACCGGCACTGGAAAAGTAATAATTACTGATTACTGAATTACAGAACTCAATTCTAATAAATTTGTCTCTGGTGCCTATTTGAGGTCAAAATCCTGGTTCAGGCATTTACAAAGTTATTCTTTATTTTACCTTGTACCTTAGTGAGTCTAACCTAAGAGTAACCAGTAAAATAAATTGCTCTTATAAAGTGTTAGCATGTGTAGTAGTAGTGTACAACCTTGGTTGACATTTATGAAATGTGAGTTTGAATAAACTGAAGTGTGGTGATACCAAAAGTGTTTTAGAACAGAGCTTTTTATCTGCACCTCATGGGCTACAGCTCTGAGTAGATGTTGTCAAACATTTGTCATTTTGACTTGATATGTTACCTCAAGTAAGTGGCCTGTCAGAGGCCTCCACAGAATCTCTATGCGGTCCATGTTGACTAGGCCAGTCTCCAGGAGCTTGGCCACGGCAAACAGAGACGGTTCCTGAAAACAAGACAAGAAAATAGAAACTGTGGGTAAACACTGGAATCCTTTCCTTCTAACCTTTCTGGTTGAATACATAAGTAGGGGCTCTGTATGTGTCCAAGTGCACAAATATGCTGCTTACAGTCCCATACTAGGACTGTCGTCAAAGGAACTGGCACATTCACCCTTTCATTTGTGTAAGCCTGTTGTTAATGTTCACTGTTAAAGTACTACATAAATACAGTTACTGTTTAAGTTTATAAAGAGTAAAAAGAAGTATTACTTCTGATAAATTCGCCAAATCCAGTTTCAACTTGTACTAAAATACAGAGAGTCTTTACCTTGTTGTTTCCATAAGCCATTTCCATGGCTTCCAGGGAGAGGGAGCAGAGAGCGTTGATCAGGTGATGGAGGGAGACATCATCCAGGTACCTAGATCACACAAAATACTTACTGCATATTGAAGAATTCACTTTGTTTACCGGAAACACATTGAGCACAGTAGTTATCCTCCAGTGCAATGAATATTTATGAGGATGAACAACTGTTTTCCAAACCAGAGTACAAAGATTCAAGTTGAGATTTTATCATTCATTATGTTTAAAAGGGTAAAACGTTTACTGAGTTTGGAGACACAAAAAATAATTTTTGTTGACCAGATGTGACCTTTACCGGCCATTATATTTCTTAAAAAAACATCTGCATATCCGCTATTTAAGAGCATATGGATAAATAATTTTATTCATATTCTGTGTGTTGGTTTTCACAGATGCAACACTGGTCCTTACTGGGAGCTCTCGAACAGTCTGGACAGAATGTTGGAGATGACGGGCAGGTCTGTCATCACTGCTGTGGTCAGCACCTGTTTACGTTAAAGACACAAATACAGTGTATACAAAATACAAGACAGTTAGCTCGTCGCTAACAATGAGGTGAGAAACACATAGTACAATGCACGCTCAGCACGCATTTTCTAAAAAAAAAAAAAATATATATATATATATATATATATATATACTCACTGTACTGGGTCCCTCCACAGCTCTGCCCGGCTTCAGGGCACCACCCACGCCCGGCTTCAGTCCCAGGATCCAGACTAAATGCTGGGAGAGAAAAGTGAGAGGATGAAGTTGAAAAGAGGAGAAAGTACATAAACATCATCTGACAAGGTCATGAAACATACACCGAAGACTGGTAGATAATGCAAATTATTCACCCTAAATGAGAAGATAATTTAGATCAGCTAAAGGCCATTTCTGTCCTGACTGACAGTTGAAATAGAAATGTCACTTTGCTTTATGAGAAGAGGATGTGTACATGAATAGGTGTGTGAAACAGAGAGAATAGGGAGTGTCAATGTCTAAGTCGATTAAGATGTGCGCATTCATGTGTGTGGTGATAGTAGTACCTGCAGGGTAGCCAGCACCAGCTGCCAGGAGGTGCCCAGCACGGCCCCATGGCAGTGAGCCAGGTTCAACAGTGTTCGCATACACTGGATGTTCTTTGCAGTCAGCTGACAGAGGGACACACAGTTAAACTACAGTACATTTTAACGCACGTCATCAGGAACTTAGCAGAGACACTTCTCAGGAGAAAACTACAATGAGTGAAATAGAAGAAAATGCTCAAACTTTCTGTCTTACTAAAATTATAGACTGAAGTTCAACAGTCACAGCCATGTGACCATAGTGACAGAAAGGAGCGGGGTGAATACATACACATAGTGTGAGAGCTAAATTATTATTAGAATGGGGAGAATTGTAATTACAACATAATGATTCCCAGTCAGGATCAAGGTCACCTCCCACGGATTTTAAAACGTTATTGCCCTCAGGGGAAATTTATATGCACAGGCTTGCCTGCTTATGTTCATAACAGTTGTCCCTTACCTGAATGGTGACTTGAGAGACAAAGTGCATCTGTTTTTATGTGGGCGTATTATAAAGGGCGTGTTTTGCATACTATGCATATTAATATCGCACACAAACTGGTGAACAAATTGCTTTGCATTTTATTTTATCTGAGAGTATGTGTGTGTATGTGGGTAGCTAACTGTTCAGAGAAACTTTAGCAACAGCATGCAGGATTGCTGTTTTATCAACTGCACCATTGAGTGATTCTTCAGGTTATATCATAGACAGTGTGACAGATGTGCTGCACAAAGCATGAATTATCACAGAAGGTGCAACCACAAAAACTATGTGGATAGTGTAAAGATAAAACATTAGAGACAAATTAAAACACACATATAAATGATACGTATGAATTAAAAACCATTAAGAAAAAAATCGGTAATAAATCAGTAATAATAAGATATGTAAGGTCAAACTATTAGTAAGTAGGAATAAAATATGATTAAATAAAACACTAATTATACTAATAAAATAGTAAGACATATAAAACCAAAAAAAGGAATAAAAATAAAATAAAATGGTAAATTAAGACGAGCAAACCAGACTACTGGAAAGCGCAGCTAAGAAAGTCATGTTTTCAGTTTACATTTAAATGGTGATAGCGTAGGGGCACCTCTAATATGATTAGGTAGCATGCTCCAGTGGCTTGGTGCATTAAAGCTGAAGCCAGTTTCACCAGTTCTTGTGGGCACCCGGGGAATAACCAGACAGCATGTTCCAGCTGACCTGAGGGGTCTAGCTGGCTTATAGCTCACAAGCAAGTCAGAGAGATACTGAGGTGAAAGACCATGTATGGCCTTAAAAACAAGCATTCAAATTTTTGAATCAATTCTAAAAGTTACTGGAAGCCAATGTAACGACCTCAGCACGGATGTTATACGGTCGTAGCTCTCAAATTCCAAATTGGAACAATCAAAACAATTTGGTGCATGTTAAATCATTTGGTCTTGACTCAGTCTTGGTCTTGGGTCTGATCTGACAGTGTTCAGTCTTAGTGTTCATGGCTGCAGCCCACTCATCTCTCCTCCCTTAGAGTAATCAGGGTGTTAATCCTCCCCAGCAGCAACAGTTTTCCTTTCTTTTGCAGCTGCTGCCTTCTTTCTGGAAAATGATTGTTTGTGTAATTTGTCTTGATTATGAGATGTCCGTGAGCTTTGTTTTTGGAGAACTGCTACATAAATTAAATTATTAAATGTCAAGTGTAACCACGGCCCCTTCATAATTGTGTGTCCTTACCACCACGGTGCCCTGGGGCTGGGTGGTGAGTGGCTGCCCCACAGCCACCACCTGCTGATGAGATTCACTGGAGGGGCTGATAATCTGCACGCTCTGGCCCTGGATCGAGTAGGCTGTGGAGAACATACACACAGTCACACACATGTGCCAACACACATACACACAGACACACGCACACACACAAACACATAGACACACACACAGACACATACGCGCGCACACAGACACACACGCACGCACACAGACACACACACACACACACAAACACAAACACATAGACACACACACAGACACACACGCGCGCACACAGACACACACGCACGCACACAGACACACACACACACACACAGGAGTCAAGTCTTTCGATGAGAGTCAGTAATACACACAAACGGGTTTTGTAACAAGCTTACGACATGCAAGAAAAGCTTTGTTAATTAACTCCAAGGCAAACATCCATCGCGAGTTGAGACCCAATTTGCTGGCTTTATCTCTACAAGCTAATATGCAAATGGTGAACGTCTAAGTGGTTGGTTTGAGAGCAGCTGTGTGTGTGTGTGTGTGTGTGTGTGTGTGTGTGTGTGTGTGTGTGTACACGTCTACATTCCCCAGACAGATTCTCCTTGGTGTTCCTAATTAGAGGCCACAGTGAAAAGTTATGGATTAACGCAATAAGAGCAGGGCAGTAGGGACGGGCAGAATGCCAGCAGTTTACATGTTAAGCTCAGTTTAACAGAATGCACATCTAACCATATGGGAGATGAGAAGTGCTCATTAATTTAACATAAATACACATGACCAGAGGCCATCCTCAGGGTTGGAAAGGAGGACTTTAAGCTGTGTGTATTACGGTTATGTTTTGGATTTCATAATGCAAACATTAAAGCAGGAGTAAAGACATGCATACCAAACTCAGCCCCAAAGGGTTTTTAGTATTACCCAGGTATTTCATGTCTATTTGTGAGAGTATCTGTATACAGGCAATTAAATGTTTTAGCCGATGCCGTGTGCAAAGAAACAGAGCTAATGGCACACCTGAGGTTCTGCTTGTGCTACTTTTTCTATGCAGTTTTTAAAGTGGCGGTTGCAGCTGGAGAGCCGTACCTTTGCTGGAGAGGTTCGCGGCGTTGCTGCTAAGGACGGTCAGAGCATAGTGTGGCGGCAGAGAGGCCTTGCAGATGGCGGTGATGAAGGCGTCCCGGGGCGTCACCAGGCCGAGACGACCACACAGCGAGGCCATGGTCAGCTCCGCCTTCAGGATGTTCTCAGTCGCCGTCTCATCGGTGCTGAAGAGACAAAATGGAAAGATGAGGAAAATATTCATATTATGTCTGTAGTATTCTTTTATATGTATTAGCTGAATTTTTGTCATAATGTGTGAGCAACTTCATCTAGTTAAGTGGTAATGTTCTAGCAAATGTCATCAAGGCTGATTTTGACTTTTATTCATCATTAGAGAAAGATAAGATTATTATTCAACATAGAAGATGAAAAACAAGAGCATGTGCAGTGTATTCAGACCCCATTTAAAATGTGTGTTTTCTACTGTTAAGTGCAATATAAAATATATTGTGGTGAGTGATTCATTGTGGGGCAGTTCTTCCCTGCTTTAATTACTAACTTAAATAAGTCACATAACCACTGACTACTGAGCAACAATTTGTTAGTACGCAACAAACAGGTTTACCTTGCGTCCAGCAGCAGAGACAGAGCAGCCAGTAGACCACACCAACAGGCACTGACCATCTCCTCCCACACCAGGTGAGCTCCTGAGGAAGAGACACAAACTATTATTGAGTTCATCCAGGAATTATTTCACTTACGTTTAGATGGCATCACTTGGGAAAAGTGACAAGCCTCCATTTTTGACATGTCATTTGAAACAGCTATGTCTTGCATGCACTATATTGGCCACCAGGGGTCATGACAGTGCTACCACCCAGAATCCTAATGGGTTTGGCAATAAAGCATAATGTGCATTTTCTCTTTAAGATGTTATATTTGAAAAAATCCTCTCTTAATGATTCACACATTTAATTTCATCAGCGCACCTCCTGTGTCTTATAGGAATCCCATGTAACTCTATGCATTTCATTTTATCAGCATTTTATTTCATTTGTATCCTTCCCCTCTGAACATTTCACTGCATCATGTGAGCTTGCTAGTCTTACCACCTTACACTGTTCCTCTTGCCCATTCTTACCAGGTTGTGGCTGCCACTCCTGCTCGGGGTGAGCCTCCCTGAATTCAGCGGCGGCCTCCTCCTCCACAGCCAGTTCTCTTTCTATCATGGAGGTGATGCCTCTGACCAGGTCCAGCAAGGCGCTGAAGGCCACAGACATGGCATAGCCCTCGGGGATGGACGGGGGCTCCACCTTGTCCAGCATCTCTAGACTAGTGGATGAAAAAGAGGGACAGAGCAAATGAGATGGTGGTGAAGAGAAGTTGGTATTATGTGCTAGAATGAAATTAAGTGTATTTATTTAATTAATCAAAATGAGAAAATGTTACAAGAGAAACAACATTTATGTCAATCCATTAATAACCTGTCAGTTTTCAGTTATTTTTGGGGACTGCATTCCTCTGCAATAATTACTCCAGTACACCAGTTGTCCCAAGTATCCAGACTTCTTTCATTAGACTGCTTTGCACCAACAGTATTTAAATAATTTGTGTCGATTGTGTTGAGGTGCAAAACACGTCGGTTACCGTGCTGCATCATCTCACTCTTCCTGCCAGAGGAAATGCCTGTATCCAAATCCGCCTTTTATCACCATAAAAATATTTCTAAAGTGCGACCATTTCTCTCTCTGGGTGACACAGAAAAACTGATGCATGCTTTTATATCCAGCAGACTGTATTACTGTAATGCTCTCCTATCTGGTTCTACCGAAAAAATGTTATAAATCAGCAAGAGCTGATTCAGAACTCTGCTTGACCAGGGCCAGAAGGAGAGAACACATTACACCTGATTTAAAGTCTTTATGGTCTTGGTCTTAGTTTCTGTATTGATTTTAAAATTCTTTTACTTGTTTTTAAAGTACTTTGTGGTCTTGCACCGGCATATATGTAACACACGTTTACATTCTATGAACAAGTACAGCTCCTTAGGTCCTCTGGCACGAGTCTGTTAGTTGTTGAGAAGTGCAAGACTTTTATGTTGCGAGCCGAGGACCTGAGAGCAGCAGGAAGTGTTGAAATCTTTAAACGTAAACTCAAAACGTACCTCTTCAGTCTGGCTTTTAATGTAGTATGGTTTTCAGTCAATTTATTTTATTCACTTATTTTATTGTATCTATGTATCTTATAATTAATATTCCGATATGTTTTTTTGTCTGTTTATTAATTTTTCAAAATCTATTTTGCCGTATCTCATTGTCAGTTCTATCACTTGATTTGTCCTCTTTCTCATCAGTCATCTGTGAAGCACTTTGAGCTGCACTAACCTGTATGAAAGATGCTATACAAATAAAGTTTGATTGATTGAAATTCTAACAAGACCACGTCTTTCACCTGGATTCTGTTGGTTTCTCTCTCTTACGAAATAAAAAGCAGCTGTTGTTCATTCTGAACTCAGAAGCATCAAGTGTGTACAGCTAACTCTCCTTCATACTACGTCTGCTCTATGCAGGCTCCAAAACCACCAGCAGTAACCTTAATTACAAGCAAACAGATTCCATTACTGTCAGAGAAGACAATTTAGACAACACCTCTCCTTGTTACAAGACGGCCTCAGGCTAATAATGTAATTCTCCGTTTTAAATCTTGCTCTCCTGTGAAATACATGAGGACTAATTACAATAGTATTTTCATTCCTCGAGCAGGGTTAAGCCCTTGATCTCTGTCTTATTATGATCTGTGGTTTCAAGAAACATAGCTTCACAGTATCACTGCTCACGGGCTACAGCTGACTCAATAATGATGCTGCAGGCTTATGGTTACACCCATGAGCGGCACAGAGGTGGTAATCCCTAAAACTTCACATGTTCACTTGTTATTTCTGTGTGTGTATGTGTTTTAAAGGCATGAAGTCATTGATTACACATGAAATGAAAGACAGGAAGGTGAACTTTTAAAGCCAGTGTGGTAACAGGACTTACTAAGTGGCCTTTGCGCTGCCCTGGACACTGACGGTCATGAGGGGTATCCAGGTACCTCGGTATTCAAATGCAGCCTGGGTGGTCAGGTTGCCACTGACTCCTCCTGTCCCCGGGCCGCCCTGTGCTGTGCCCTGGGCCCCTGACCCTGAGCCACCTGGAAATAAAGTCAGAGAGGAGTAGGGAGGGAGAAAAGTGGAGTGGAATCAAGCACAGGATAAAAAAAAAATACACTCATTCTCATGACTACTTGTACCTGTACATCAAATTAGTTGATTTAATTTTGAGTAGATTTCCTTTTCAAACAGAATATGTGTTAGATATCATATTTTTAAATACATCTAAATTAATTTCTTATCAACATCTGAATTTCAGGTGCATCTGAACATATTTCCTTGAGAGCTGCGGAACTTTATGAACATTTATAGCTGAATATTCTGTGTCTTTTCACAGCTTCAGGAATTCTGAAGGCTGAATAAAAGAGAAGACTTAACAATGTATTAGAAACACACTGATTACTGTGCCACAGTATTGTAGAGGTCAAAACAAGGACCTGAATACTAATCAGTGAACTGACCAGCAGGTGCACTGACGGCAGCAATGTTGCCCGCATTAGGGACGATGAAGAGGGACTGGATGAAGGACCCCAGGGCGTTGACGATGTCTCTGAATACCTTAGTGGAGTGCTGCTTCATGTCGTATGACTGGCAGAAAGAACTGAAAAAAGGAAAACAACACAGAATATTGTGATAAGAGGTCAGACGCAGTAAGAGACTGGCCATGTGGGGGCTGAAACATTGAAGAACTACACTGTGAAACCTGTAATGTCAGACTTGGCTCAATGTGCATCAGGTTCAGTTTGCAGCTTTTAGGCCTCAGCAGTACATATTAGCTGGTAGCGTGCTAATATACTAACTATTATTTATTTGTGAACATGCAAATATTGTCCTCATCTTATGGAACAATGAATGTCTCATCTATAAAGTGTTGAGACATTTCACTCTGCGACAAAGAGATCAACAGATGTGTCAATGCTGCTACTCCTAGAACAGTGCTGGTGGCATCAAACTATTTCACAGCCTGTTGACAGCACAGACAGTAGACGTATTAAAAGTTGAGATTGCTACAATAAAGATAGCTTATGTTATTTGAATGATAGTGCAGAGAGTGTAGGTTTCTTTTCTCGCTCAGCTTGACCTCTGTTGTTGTATCTTGAGGTACATAAATCAGCTGTTGCAGAAACATTTAGCCGTCATGAGCAGATACATTACACTGTTTGGCTGCGAAGTGAAGAGCCATTGAAGAAGAGGCACGAAATCCAGACTTTGTTCACTCAATGCAGCTGCAGAATGTGAGTTCATGTTTAACTAAGACAGTTTTGGGACACATCAGCTATAATGTGTTTTAGTTACTGAGTTTTTTGTAGACCTTAACATTCCTTACCGTAATAAATGTGGCTGCACACATAACCTGTGCACTGATTCTACGGCCACTGCTCTCAGCCACTGTGGCTTCTCCCCATCCAGAAACTTCACTAGCAGAGACAAGAAGATCTCGCACTCTGTCACCTGCAAGACAAACAAACACGTATCAGAACGGGACAGAATTATTGCCCACTAAAGGAAAGAGTGACTGTCCTGGCTTTGACGAAGCTATACTGTGGCTCAACACGCTTCTTGATGAAAAGACAAATTTCCATCTCAAGGATTGATAGAATATCACTAAATAAAAACAGATGCAATGGTGAATTACTCAGATGCAGCTAAGCTCATGAAAGCACCTGAAGCAGAACTAAGACAATAGTACGACTACGCTAATCCAATGCTAATCAGACCAAATCAATTAGGTGCATCAGTTCTGAGCTGTAGAAAATCCCTCGCTCATAAAACATCCATCAGACAACAGCTCTGGCTGGTCGACCATCGCTGCCAGATCAGTTCCTCACCAGTAAGCTGTAGAAGTGCTTGATGAGGACTGACACCACACGCAGCAGCCTCATGCAGATGGGAAAGTAAGGTTTCTCCACAGGGGCAGGTGAGGCGGAGCTGCTGCTGCCCTGCCGGAACTTGATGTTGGGGGAGAAGAGCTTGATGACGAGTGGACACACCCGTTCCTTCAGCAGGAAACTGAACTCCTGGTGCTGTGGGGAACAGAGAGAGGGAGAGGTACGCTGGGATTAGATCAAGTGTGAGATACGAAGACACACAACTTGTTACAGAGCATTTGTCTCACTGCACATCGTCTGATGTTAAGATAAAATAAAATCAACAGGAGGTGGGCAAAATAACAGGATTATCTGATGAACCATAAATCAAGCAAAAAAATTAAGAGGAAGTGTTGTTTTGGTCTCTGTTTTTCAGGTCAAAGTTTTCTGTTATTTTGCATCCATACTTTCTGTAAATTCTCTGTCTTATATTCTCTGTCACTACATCTGCCATAAACATGTAAGAATGGATGCACCTGTAGGAATACTCCAGGAAAATCATTAAGGACAGACTCCAGAAGCTCCAGGCCAAATGTCCGAGTCATCTCTGTCATCCCCACCAGCCAGTAGGGGGCATCAGCGTTAACCAGCTGGCACAAGTCCTGCAGAGAGGCACAGAGCAGCATTCAAAACAATGGAGTGTTATGTCCCACACTCATCACAGCGGTTGAAACAGAGCAGTCACTGAGCTCTGCTGTGGGAAGACAAGGAAGAAAAGCCCAGTATGGCTGAGGAATGAAAAGGGACCTTTGAATAACTTCTTGCAAATTCAATTTAACAGCAGAGATGAAATAAATTACAAACTTGTTTCAACTAACTCGAGGTTAAACGGCTGACATTATCAGTAATTTGCAGTTGTGGGGACTATTCTGATCTTGTCTGTAGTCCTAAAATGATGACATCATGAGCCACGTTTCAAAGCCAGCTTGGCCTAAAGGGTTTCACTGGAGGCCAATAAGAAGTCTGTGGAAGGCTGCCGCCCCCTGGTGGACTTACCTGGAACAGCATGTATGCATCTTTTGCACTGGGCCTCAGAGTACTAACAGAACGCCTGTTGGTGTTTCCCTGGACAGGAGGAGGCTGCTCCACAATGCCTGGGGGGTTGGGGGGGGTGGGAATCATAACTTTAGCCAACTAAACAACTCATTGACAGAAAAAATAAGTTAATCAACAGAGTAAGTGTTAGCTCAGATAAAGGATGTTACTTTAGTGTATTAATGTATACAACTGCCACTCCCTATATCAGAGATTTTATTTTAAGTTCCACACAGATCATTAATGTTCTCCACTGCTTCTCTTTTAAATGTTCCTTACGTGTCCAATAAAAGTACCAGTGAGGCTGCTTTTTGTTTTTATGCCCCTAAACTGTGGAACACACTGCCTCTGGATATAGAACAGCGAGCTCTCTTGGCATTTTTAAACAAAAATTAAAGACCTATCTTTTTAATCTGACTTTTTAATTTGGAGTAATGTTAATTCAGAGTAATGTTATTGCTTTTGCTTCAGTTTTTAACGACTTATCATTGGGTTTCATCACTTTTGTCCCTCTTCTTCATTTTACTTTTTCATCACTTTACTGTTTTATTGTGGTAAATCTTTAATCTGCACATTTTTTTCTTTTTGTGTGTGTTATTTTAATCCTGCTCTGTGAAGAACTTTGGGCTACATGTTTGTATGGGAGGTGCTATATGAATAAAAGTTGAGTTGAGTTAAAAAAAAAACAAAAAAAACAAAACATTCATGTTTCCTTGTATGCTGATGGACTCTGGATGTCTTTATATTTTATATTCTATCAAAATTACCTTAGAAGTAAGAACTTAACTCCTATTGGCTGCCGATATACTTAATAGTCTCTATGTAGATGAGCTCCGGACATCTTAAGTCCCATGAATCTTAAACGCTAGAAAAACGAAATGAAATCAAACTTCACATTTCATCCCCCTTCTCAATTTCACCCAAATAGCAGCAACACGCTCTGACCTTTGAAACGCTCATCCTCAGCCACCATCCTCTCAAACACCACAGTGACAACCTGTCTGACAGTGGCGGCCGCTGTGTTGTTGGTGATGTTGTCCTTAGTGAAGTGAAGACGGAAACACAGCACGATGGCCTGGGCAGGGGTGAAACATAAAAAAGTATTATGCTGCATATGCAGATATAAACACTGCAACAAGAACAGTGTGAGCAGAGTGGGACAGTTTGATGGACCATATAATTTGGCACTGTGTACACTCTGGAGCAAGGATACCACAAATCTGAACTGTTGGGTACAATAAAACATTACAGCCACAATTTAATAATAGATGGTGGATGACTCGCTCAGAAAAAGTAGGTTATATGGATACCTGCAAAGTTTTGAGTCCTGATGTGCAGTATGTAGGTATATATATACGGTAAATAAACAGTTTGTGTGATACAAAAGTGTGTTGGCCGTGCACCTTGGAAAGTACTTCATCATGTACAACGGTGTTGGTGGTCAGCAGAACGAGGACCGTCTGTAAAAGCTTCAGCTCCTCCAAACCGTTTTCCATCAGCTGCCACAACATGTTTATGATGTTCCCCGCAGCTGCCTGTTAACGTACACACAAACACCTTCAATTACAACACACAGGCACTTATAGTTCAACTTCAGGAGGCAGTATCAGAGTCACTAGCTTGTAACAGACAGAAACATGAGGTCAATACAGCCCTAAAATCATAGACATGCACACAAAAAAAAACAAAAAAAAACGCACACTTGTGGGACCAGCTGGTGCTGCCTGCTGAGGGGTCACAACACCATTGAGTTCAATAACACCAGATCTAGCTGCCAGTTAATGTTATGTCACTTGATGCTGACTGTATGTGACACTGCACGTCCTTTCTTGGGTCAAGCTGTCCAAAATATAACTACTCATCACGAATCCCCTCGGAGCTGCTCTTACAAGGACTAACAGGCTGGAGTCACAGGAGGACTCTTTATTTAAAAACTACAACAACAAAAAAGACTTACTAGGACTGCAACTAATAATTACTTTCATTACAGATTAATCTGTCAATTTTATTTTTAACACTAATAAATAATCATTGAGTCTATAAAATATATCAAAAAATAGCTTGAAGTCTGACAAACAGTCCAAACGCAAAAGATAATAAATTTACAAAGATATAAAACAAACAAAATAATTTCTTACATTTGAGAAGCTGGAGCAAATGGTATTGGTATTGGTATTTTTGATAGTTAAATGACTTTAACGATTGATTTTCAAATTATTTATCAAGTGCTATTCATTTCAGCTCTAAATCCACAGGATAGTGGATAGTGCAGGATTTGAAATGGCCACTCCCAAATATTTTACTCTGTAGATATAGTTCAGGAGCATACAACTGGCATTGTAGAAGTGTTTTCATTACAGATGCTGATGCCCAGATTTGGAAAAGTTGACAGTCCCGTTTAGCGCATCAGCAGATGCCCTCATAGTTGTGCCATCAGCGCAACAGTGTCTGTTCTGTTCTTTTTACAACAATTTCTTTCAAGGCATTTGAACAGAGCCTTCTCCTTCCCCAAGGAAACAAAGTGACATTAACTTTCACCAAATTCTCTCTCCAAGACAAAGTGTCTGAAATGGGGCTCTCCGGCGACACCTTCAGAATAAAGGTAGCCTGGCTGTGTTGTGTGAGGCCCTAGGTGGCTTTGAAACCCTGCAGCTCAGAGGTGCTGATGAGATAGAGTGCTGCTGGCAGAGAAGAAGAGAGGATTTACAATGTTCAATGGATCAGAAAATGTGTGTGTTGTAGAATATGTGAAGTGAGTGTCCTAGTTGTCCCAGATTTGCTAGATGTTTGTTGAGTGCACCGGTGAGATAACGAACCCCTCAAAGACAAGGATAAAGAACTCTTGCAGAGGATATAAAAAAAGACACAAAGACAAAATGCTATATTAAAGGCAAAGACTTCCCCCAAACTTCAGACTCACTCACAAAATCTGCCTCACACACTTGTGTTGAGCTTGTATTTTTCGCAGCCTGTATCTTTAAGCTGTGAAGATATGCAGCTGTATAAATTGATGTGGATTCATGTTGAACTAATTAGTGGACAATTAACATCAGCAATTTTTAAAATCATATTCATTTATAAAGCAGCTGGTTGCAGCTTCACAAATGTGAAGATTTTCTGCTTTTCTATCATTTTTAATCGATTATCTGACCAATGTGCAGATGTCGCACTGGGCTCTGGGAAACTGGGACGGGCCTTTTATTTAAAGCATTTTCTGATATGATATACAGCAGTTTATTGATTAGTTAACAACCAACAGATGAATTAATGATAATTAGTCACAACCCAAATGTACTAATAATATATAATAATAATATGATCATAATATGGTCTGAAAAGAGGAGAAATGTGGATATAAAGTTAATCACAATTACACCGGGTCGTCTGTCATGTCACACTTCTCTTGTGAGAGGATTTATTCCGGTAGTGTAGAGCACTTACTCTCTGCAACCAAAGGCAGAAGCTTTGAAACCTATGTTAGGCTAATCAAATAAACACCTGAAATAAAAATGTAGAAAGCACGGGATGACTCAATAAGGTTTTAATAACAGGTTGTTTTGGTTTTTTTTTACCGTGTATTAAATAGGCAGTAGTGCTGCAGCTCCGGGGTACCGGCTTTGAAACAGCTGTGATCTCAGGTCTGACTCCAGCTGGGTTATTTAAAAGGTTCAAAAACCTCTTAACTCTTCACATGAGCTCATATTAAACTACATTCATGTGAAAGGAATTCATACAGTGGCTCATTTCCTGCGACTGATACCTTGTTACACCTACTCCTTCAGGGCTGTTTAACTGCCATTGCACACATAGATCACATGAGACTACTGGAGCATCCTAGTCATAGTTTTTCCAGGCCAGTGGTTTCCTCAAATACAGAAACTGTAGACGGCTCCTTGAAAATGTAATAGGACTAAAAAGATGGACATCAACTGCAAGACAAAATGAGTAGTGGAGGAGGAAAGGAGGTGTTGGTGCCTTTCAGATGTAGCCACCAGTGACACGAGTAAATTCAGATTGACCATTCTAATGTTTACCTTGCCTGATTGGGTATTGATGAGTTGCATTGGTTCCTGTATTGATCTGAATGAATTAAGCTTAGGATATCAGAAAGGATGTGCCCGGGGTTGTATGTGACCTTAAATTTGCAGGTATATGTGCACTGAATGTACAATATCTTAAAGGTTAGGGTCAGAGTTACATTGAGGTCCATCAATATGCACTTATTTGGTAGTTTACGAGATAATTAGTACAATTAACAGCAGGAAAACAGTGGTCCTGTGTTAACTGTGACAATCGATAAGATACAAACAACGCTAATCTTTGATACAGACAAAGCTGAGATGCCAGGGAAAAAGAAAAATCTACCTAAAGTGAGTCATGTATTGTATTACCTCAAGCCCATGTTTGTCTAAGCTTCAGAGATGTATTTTCTTTATGACAAAACTGGAGAAACATGATGACTGACTTGGCTCTCTTCAAGATGATAATAACCAGGTTAGACAATGATATTCTGACTTAAGCTTTATCTACACATTTTAGTTCTATAAGATTTCTATAGTATTCTCATAAAAACTAACATTAAGAACTAGAAAGGCACACAGTAGAGCGTGTATCTCCACCAAGGCCAAACAATCCTTCACATCCTTTGTTCTCGAGTACAGCTTTATTTATTTATTGTCTTTAATCCTTACGCAAGGCACTTGTATGGTTTCACTACCTGCTGTTGGAAATTATGAGGTCAGCATTATACAAGTCATACAGCTCCACAGCTTGTATGAATTGCCTCATGTCTATGTCGCAACTGCTGTTGTGATTGTGTAATTTTATTAGTTGCATGTTGAAATACTGATGTAAGTTTTTCTAAATGCTGCTGCTGCCACATGCACTGTTACTCTGTGTGTAATTTCATTTCAGCATTTTCTTATTATCTGGTGGGTCTGCACCAAATTGTAAAAAACTCATAGATCTTAACACCATACATGTGTCTGATTTGTTGTTGTTTTTTACATCTAGATCCAAACATTATTTCCTGAGAAATTGACTAAATTGTTGAAAAAGGAAATTGATAAAGAATTCCTGGATCCACCCCTTTCATTGGATTCAGCCCAACATTTAATGGATTCTTCCATGGCCTAAGCCCCATCCCTCCACCAAGTTTGATGCAAATCAGTTCAGTACTTTTTGGCGTAATTCTCCTGACAATAAACAAACAAACAAACAAACCAACAAACAGACGTGTAAAAACAACCTCCTTGGTGGAGGTAATAACATGCATCAAGACGGGCCTAAAAATGTGTTATATTTCCCCTTAGACAACTGCATTTTATTCATTAATCATATTTTTCACCGTATTCTTATTTCATTAGGCTTGTAATAATATACTGATCTCTATTTTTTGCCAGCACATATCTCAACATTTCAAATACCAGGCTCGCTCATTGTCCTCACCTCAGATACCACCTCATGGGACATGAGTCTCTGGATGGCAGCCAGACACAGCTGGGTGATCTTTGGCTCTTTGGTGCCACAGCCCATCAGAAAAGGCTGCACGACCTCTGAGCTGTTCTCCTTCAGAGCTGCAGGAAAAGGACACAGATAAGGCTGAATGTCATTTTTCCTTTTTATATATATATATATGCACAAATACAGCTCAAATACATTTTGGGAATCGCACATTTCATTTCAGTATATAAAGGGAAGCCCAGATGCTGTCATTTGATTTACCTAAATAAAAAAAAAATTAATGCAACATATGAAAATGCTTTTCCAAAACACAGAATGGCATTTTAAGAATCCAAACTTCTAAAGTCTTAAGTTTTTTTGCCTTTTGATTGATTTAAAATCAACATGAATATCAAACACTGGTGTTGAAGAGGAACGGACGGAGAACAAAACCCTTACTAAAGCATAGATAAAATGGTCAGAATTGCAGAGTAGCATAAGAGCAAAAACAAGAACAAGTTTCACTGAGCTTTTTGAAACATCTCATTACTGTCACAACTAGTTAACCTATACTGGAAATAAATATGAACGAACTCTGCAGCAGTGAGTTACTGTACAGTTCACAGCTACAGAGGGGCGGTTGGAGCTACACAGCCATCAGTGGAACTCGGAAAATGTTGACTATGTGTCAACTCTGCAAATGTCACAAAAAGTGTTGTGCTGACACAATTTCCTATTCAAGTGAAGAGGGACCAGACACATTTGAAATTTCTGTGTAGAGAATTCAGAAGATACGGATGTCAAATCAATCAAGACGATTTACAACAAAAGCTGAGGGATGAGCACTAATCTACATTTATATGAAGGTTTCCTTTATCTTACTGTACACTGGGTGAGCGAGCAGTATGCCAGCAATATATTTTTTGGAGGAATCAAAGGTCATGTGTTGTACAATGCACATGATTTATCACAGTAACAAAAATCAAACAGAATACAGTGAATGATGTCATTCTGTATGTCTCTTGTTTATGTGAATATAAACACATAACCATTATTGTTGGCTTGATTATTCAAATTCATATGGAATAGTGCACATTTATCAACATTTACACTGAGAAATTGTGCACATATACCAGAGTTAGTGTTTAAAACAGCAAAGTCGCACCTGTATTCTGAAGCCAAATATAACCACTATCAGGAGTATCAAGAATAATCTTATTGACATGATCAAATTCTATTTAAATAACTCAAATATATACAATATTTTGAGGGGGAATTCATAAGAATTCATCATTTTCAAAGCAGAGTGAAGTGCACTCTCTGACAAAGTGGCAACCAGATCTCTCAATTGTGGTTGACTACCACCCCTCTCACTTTCTCACTTACCTGCCAGAATGTCTGTGTTCCTGGCTGCAATGGTCTTAATCTTCACAATGCCAGACTCTGCGGCCTGGCGGGGGGGTAAAAAAGAGAGAGGAGACATTCAGGTTAACACTGGATGTAACATGTATCAAAAGGTTCTGATGGTGCAGCACCGCTGAGCTACTGGTAGTGGACAAAATTTCTCATAATGATGGCCACAGGGGAGAAACAGGAAGGACAGAATCAGGACTGATAAATCTACTAAGAACGGGCTTCAACTTGAGAGGGATGTGCTAGTAGAATGTGATTTCCCCAGTGAGGTGTCTGGCAGGGACGAGATGCTAAGAATTAGAAAGCGGGAAGGAGGGATGTCAAGAGAGAGAAAGGGGTGGGAGGAGGGGATGACATAGAGACAAGTGAGAGAAACACAGACTCTGAGCATTTACCAGTCAAAACAGAAGTTGTTCTTATCATCTTTCTGCAACAACATCCAAGTCACCGCAAACCTGTCAAGATCCCTCCAACCTCAGTTCAGCTCAGTTCAGTCATTTTATTATCCCAGATGGGAAACTTGGCTTGCTGTCAGGTGCACGAGTTAAAGACAACAGCACAGTACAAAAAGAAAAACACAAATACAGGAAGCACATAATTGTTCCCAAAAATGTCTCCCATAACCTCTTCTCCTTCTCTCCCCAGCATTCCTCCCCACCACTACTCCTTCTCACCCTATCTAGGATTGAGCAATATCTAAAATTCAATATCTTGATAAAAAGTCCAGCCCAAATATCATGATATACCAGTATCAGTATATAATATTACCATAAAAAACACCACTTTTCATACTGTAAATAATAACCTATCTAAAAGATGCTATGTGCAAATGTATCTGCAGACAACAACTGTACAGATGCAGACTGAAAAACAACAATATATAATATCTTGATGAGCGTTTTTTTGGCATCTAACTGAATGAAGCACCTGGTGATCAAAGGCAGTCACCAAGAATTAAGTAAAGCCAGCATTCACTCTGTTTTTGTCACTGCCTTGCCCTGCCACATACTTAGCTATTCGGTTTTTTCATGTAACGCTTCTGACCACTGTAGATGTGACTTCTTTGCAAAAATGTAATCCATTTATTATTTTATTCTGGAAAAATAGCCGCATATTGAGGCCTCTGATCTCAACAACAGGTATATCACCAACATCAGCAGTAGCAGCAACATCCTCAGCGAATGGGCATACATTTTTCATGCAGCCGGCCGCTGCATTTCTGACTACATCCCAAGCATGAGCTACACATAATCAGAGTCTCAACTCTATTCTCAAAGCATCCATTATCATATAAAATGTCTGCAGTCACGGAGATAGAGCATAAACTAAATAATTTCAGATAATAAGCCTTTTTATCTTAAAGACCATTAAGTGACCATTTACAGCTCAACATGATGAAAACAAAGCAGCAAGCCATTCCACCCCTCCCCTTCTCTGCATTCACAAGATGAAAGTATAAATAACTGTAAATAAGTCATGTCACTTTGGATTGAAAAGTCTTGATGTGGAGAAATGCTGCAACTGCTCTTTACATCAGAGTGGCTGAGGTATTTGGCCGACAACGTGACTGTATCACTTTAACACGTCATTTGAACAGCCACAAGGTCGAGCCACTGTGGAAGTCAACAATTCATAACCTGCTGAATCGTCGGTTACCAAGCAACCACTTGTGAGTGGGGCTGGGCTTTTTCATACAAACTGTGAACTGGCCTATTACCATGCAGGTCCTTAAAAAGTTAATCTTCAAAAAAATGCTAGGCTCCCTCTTCTCCTTTGTTCCTCACACACAGAGCCAGAGTTCATTACAGGGCAATGAGGGCAACGTAGACAGCTTTTCTGTCACAAATAACTACAACCCTGCCGTGGCTACTCTCAATACTCCCAGAGGCTGAGACAATAATATACTGTAGCTATGAAGGATAACTGAAAAGCAAAGTGGCAGAAAGGCAAAGTCTGGGAGAGTCTGGTTGAGTTTTTTCTTTTAAAGAAATAAAGAACTGAAACAATACCTCCTGTTTAAGCTTGGGAAATGTTTTCTCTGGCTTTGTATTGCTCATTTAAATTTAGATTAAAGTTAAAGCTGCAGTCTGATGAGTTTAGAGCTGCAACAATTCACCAATTACATGATTTGTCAATCGACAGAAAATTAAAAGTCAACAATTCTGATAATTCTGAATTATTTAAGTCATTTATTGAGGAAAAATGATAAACATTAGCCAGACACTGAGATTTGCTGCTTTTGTTAGTTCATTGTAAAATAAATATCTTTGGGTTTTGAACTGCTAGTCAGATTATTTGGAGAAATCACTCTCAGCTCTGGGAACTGCTGGTTTTCAAACCTGTGCTGCTCTACCAATGCACATATACCACAACATAACCTATCTCCAAAGTGTGCAACAGCTGTCAGTCCAGTCAACTAAAATGAGTCATCCAGAAATTTTGCAGCCTGTCTCTCCAGGGGATTGCAAAAGATGCATGTTTTCTCCAATTGCCATGTTATAAATAGTGTTTCAAGTCCCCTTGAGTCTGACAACAGCCTTCTTTATACTTATCAAAAGCCCTCGGCTTTGCCAAAGTAGCCATCTATGTTTATGCCCGGTCTCCACATGTACAATAAGACTGTATTGAGTACTGAGGAGATTGTTGGCCCTGAGTATGCTGTTAAATGAGGTAGGGAGGTGATTTAAAAAGGAGCCTCTTTGATTCGCTGAGACCTCTGAGAAACTGTGAGTCAGTCCAATAAGAGGAAAACCAGGAAACCAATAAATGCTTTTAATTAGAAGCAGAGTGTTTGGGTTTCCTTTCCTTTCAGCCTCAAGTGGAGCCACATGCTCCATCTTGGAGCCAATGACAATGAATCTCTGCAGGTTTTGTGCACAAAACCTTATCAATCTACGCAATGAAAATTCATCTTGGTCTACTGGCTGACAGAATCCAAGGATGACTGAAAACAGTGAAATCTCTCTTTTTGCATGTCAACACATTTTCCACCCACTTCCTCATAGAAAGTGCTGTTTAAGCTTTCTGTTGTAGTATATAAGTATAGACCTTACTTCTCTCTGTCAGCATTGTGAAGTCACCACCATGCGGAGGGAAATACCACTGGCCTGATGATGTCATTGTGAGAGAGTGTAGAACGTGGGTGGCTACAGCATTATCAAAGTTGAATGACAATTATTTTGTTTGCATGCAACAGCCACATAAACAGTGACGTGTAGCCACTGGCATGTTAACCTCAATGCTCTCTGTAGCTGAATGTTAACAAACTAATGCTTTTACCAAGATTAAAGTCCTATTGCATCTTTAAAGTCTCTCAGGATGGACTCACTACTGCTTGGCATTACACCTCAACTGTTTTACAGTACCAACCGTTATGTATCCATAGAATCGGGTATCAAAAGTTGGCATGGCATGCTTGTTCAGCTTCTTTGTTTACTTAAAGTCTGATTTGATATTTCTTGATCTAGATTATAACTGCGCACAATGGATTTTAGTGCATTTGAGAGAACTGACATGCATACAGTACATTTAGTACATCTAGTATAAAACAGATAGTTTGATCATTTAGGTCTTCTGATTAATCACTGGAGTATTTTCCACGGTAATATTTCATTATTTCACAAATGCACATAATTCACTCACAGGAATGACTGCAGGGGGATCAGTACAGAACATAAACAATACTGGACAAAAGTCCTTACACCCCGTGGATACTAGCAACATTAAATATTAAGACTCCGTTGAACAACCGATGTCAGGACCAGGCTGCATGAGGAAGTGCTCAATAGTTTCAGTTCTTCTCCAGAGCCTTTTTTTTGTGTGGAGATCCTCAAAGCGGAACTGACCCACGTCTCAGTGCCAGCTCATTTCTTTGCAAAGCAACATTAGTAAAGCTCATCACAGATTGACTTCCTTAGAAAAACATTGTGAGAACTCAGCAGTTTTATGGAACTGACTTAGCATATTATAGAAAAGGCTTATTCAGTTAGAGCATCAGTGCAGTAGTCCCACTTCACTTAATCCTCACTTCATGTTGCTTGTTATTTTGTCTCTGTGCAGCGTACATGACCTGTCTAGCAAATGAGTTATGCTAAGTGAGCCATACAAAGGTTGCTCATAATGCTTCCATTAATTCTGCAGGTTTTCCCAAGAAGACAAGCAGCCACATTTCACTGCGAGCTACATACAGGTGACAGCACCTGACTCATCCACGGAAAGAGTGGAAGGCTGGATGCCTGATGTTTTTTTTTTTCACCTAAGCAAAAGCAATCAGAGCACAACAGACAGAAAAGCCCTTGTGGTTTCACTGACTGCTACTCAATGACAAAACAGGTTCTGAGTGTGAAGCTATGATACAAAAAAAAAAAAAAATCAATGAGACTCTTCTTGGCCCCTCTTAATCCAGAGAAAGCACTGGCTGTGGTGCAATGTCACTGTGGGAGATGCACTGGGAAATAGGGGAGGAACTGGAAAGAAGATTGGCCGGGAAATGAGGACAGGGCCTTCTTAATCTTCTTTCACAATAGGGATACAATGCTTTGGTATTAAGATTTGATAATTTACTATGAAGCACGAGTCACTTAAAAATGCTTAAGCAGCTAAACTAGTAAGTGCTGAAAATCTGGTTAAAACAAACAAAAAGGCAATCTTCCATAACAAAAATCATATTTTAGGAATGGAGGGAGAAAATGAGGACCACATTGGTGTGCTGTAACAGCCACTCAAATAATTTGAATTCAAACGACGGCCACTGGTACTCAGCTTGTTTGCTGCACGAAAACATCCCAGCAAATATAATCATGACAACCCAAATTGGAAAATGTTGTTCCAATCACAACACTATCAACCAGAGCGTGAGTGAGCTCAGGTAGTGGGGAACATCAAAGTAGCTCTCTGCACTCCTGTGATCCCTGAGGGAAAGATGCTAGTAAGGACCAGGAAACCTGGGTGATGATAAATCAATATTTGAAGGAGATGCTTCATAAGGCCCCTAGGCAAAGGCCAGCAAGCAGCCTTTGACGCGAGACCAGCTGTATGCTTTTTATGGTCCTCCTGTGTGACTGCCACACACCTCATTTTGAAGCATCCAGCATTCAAGTCAATGTATTGAATCTCTCTGCAGTGAGAGAAACCCAAAGGAACTGGATGCACTTGCTGAGGTATTTCTCTTTCTCATTTTAATGTTGACTTTATCCAAGGTGAGACCAGAGGGAAAACAAACTAAGCTGGTGTAGCCTGATATGTATTTCCCCACTCAGCTGGTTGGCGCATATTTCCACAACCACAAAATCCCCACATACACTAGATCATTATATCTACTGATCTGTGTGACCACTGTTACATAGGCAAGCAAACAGTGAGTTGGCTATACCTGAGAATTACAGGGAATTAAGACAAAGAGGCTCTGGCTGAGATGATGTCAGCTGAATTACATTACTTTGGTTAGTACAAAGCTACACCCTGTGTGCACTTCAGTGAAATGAAATGATAGAATAGCATCCACACAATCAGGAAATGCAGCTCGGTCAAACAACCAACCAACAGCGAGTGAATTGAGGTTGTGTTTACCCAAAGTCGCATTTCTCCAACCTCAAAATTGTATATCTATTTTTTTTAGCATTTAAATTAAGGGTCAAATGACAATAAATTACATTTCAGATGTAAATGAACTCTGACCCAGCCCTGAAGACCAGTTGAAAGCAAAGCCCATATTAAGGAGGGGTGTGTCGTTAGGGGCAAAGTGGAGTCATAAAACTGGGTTGACTGTAGTCTTCTACATGTGACTCGGACAATACACATACACTGTGAAAGGCCCTGACATCACATCCCCATACACTAATCTGTTCTCTACGCTCACTAACACATGATGTCATTAGAAATGTAACCAACACTGCTGCACAACGAAGCCAGTCACCAACCACAAACAGTAAGTCATTCCAAGGAATAAAAAAAAACAAAAAAAACACTTGTATGAAATGGCTCTTGGCTGTGTCAATACAAGCACACTTGTTGTAAAAATCAAAAATCAATGCAACATGAGATCCTAAACACACCAATGTAGACCAAACAGAGGTCTTTTATAGCAAAAGTCAAAAACAATAAAGTTTCCTAAAATAGCTAACCTCAACTTTGTCCTAAGAAATGAATGCAATAATGCAATGATATTAGAATAAAATGTTAAAGAGCTGGATCTCACAAATCACAAAAAAATATCCTCTCACTGGACTTATCTGTTTCACCATGCTGATAGTTCTGGTTTAAGCTGTGAAGGTTCTGAGATATTCATCTCTAATTTCTGCAGCCACCCCCCCTATGATGAGGTTGAATGGAAATTTGTTTGAGGTACTCAAAACAATAGAAGATAACAGTAACATGTCTGGTGACAAATCCATGGCCATTCAGGATAATTCACAGACCTTGTGCACAAGTACATACAGTATATATGTATATTTTGTGATTTGAGTGTATTGACACTTTGCAAAACGTCATATATGGGGGATATTTTTTCAACGTTTGCAGGGCTGAACAACAGTACAGGACCACTCTCTTGCAGTAAGTGATTGCTTATAATTACTGATGTCCAAATGCAGACATTCATCAATATAAACTAAACCCATCATACATAATTTCAAATAAAACATTAAGCTTGTCTTAAAAGGTTGGTTCACCCAAATTAGAGAATAAATATTAATTCACTTGTCTCTTGATTATAACCACAAAAAATGTATTTACTACCAATGGTAAGTGAGAAAAAGAAATTGGGTCGATTTTTTTGCGATTTGGGTGAACGGACCCTTTAAATTACTTGACTTCCAAGTAATGTACAACAGATATGCCCAATGAATATGCCTGAATAAATAACCTAGCTATTGTGTAAATAGAACGTGAGTCAGCTGGGTTTATTTGGGTTATCCTCCACTATACGATTGCTTCAGATTAGAGCCATATTAAGCTAATAGTGGGATACAGGCCATTCAAATACCTGTATATTCTTTGATTTGAACCACTGATTGGTATATTGGCCCAGCAGCTGTCACAACTTTTAATTTACCCGTACAGTATAAGGACAACTCAGTGTCCACATCCCACAACAGAGCAGAGGCCCAGTGGTTTGTGTAGAAACAAACAAACTAATATGTGACATTTACATTGTTTCGGCTATAACAACAGATTCGCAAATTAAACAAATAGCTGAACACCAAGGTAACAGCTCAGTAGAGCTAACTAGCCGGCTAACCTCTTTGACTGGGGGGAATTTCTTCTTGCACTCCATGGACAGAGACCGCAGGTCCGTCTGCATGTTCTCCAGCAATTTCTTCACCGCTTCGGGACTGCTGGTCGACATTTTTGACGGCGCCTTCGACAGAAATCTCAAGAAACTTCAAACGATAAGGAATGCGGGAGCGCAGTCGCCCCCCCACCCATCCACAGCGGGAATATAATCCGTTGCTACTTTACTCGCCTCCCTTAGAAAAGAAAATAAAAACGCCGTGGTCCATTGACACAGTATCCCACTTCTCTGCTTTGGGCGCCCGTGCGCAGGAGAGCAGCGATGACACCGGCATATGTTCGTCTTCTTCACAGCACGTTGACATTAGATTCGTGAAGCAGCATCGTCCCCTTAGATTTATGTTTCTTTAGACTGCCCACTAATCGAAGATATTTGCCAAATTGAGCAGTCTGCCATCAACGGCCGTCAGCTCCACTTTTTTTCCCACAATGCTTCGGTGGACAGTGACACGTCAATAGGACTTCCGTAAACAGTGACCGATTCAGAATAATGACTACAGTGACCCCTGCTGGAAGAGCTTCAAACAGACGGATAACGACAGGCCACGTATGGACCGAGCTGCACCGTCACTTGTCCACATGCTCCGCCTAAAGGCCGGAGGAAGAGTTGCAGCCTTCAGCAGCTGCTTTTTATATTATTTCATTGTATAAATGATACAGTGGTGGAATGTATCTTACTCAAGTAGGTTATCTACTTATGTATGATTTTGATTTACAGCACTGTGCAAAAGTTTAAGTTTTAGATTCTTATTCATCACACAGTATCATCAGGGACAAGGCTGGATTACCATCTTCTCCCCAAAAATGCCCAAAAGCTCCAGATTTACTGCATATCATTTCTGTCTAGCCCATATAATTTGATTGATTGCAAATTTGTGTCCCCAGTCTTGTAAAGGGTCTTGTACTCAAGTACAGATATTGTTAAAATTGTGACTCATTCACTCACCAAACTGTGTGAAAATGTTGCTTTTAACAAAATATGAATAAATAGCAGGGAGAAGTGGGTTGGCCAAGAGACACACGCTGCTGAAAAAAAAATCTTACCTGCTTTCTTTGTCTGTTCATTTCAACGCAGTGAAGAGCCTGAACGGGACAGATGAGCCGTTGTATTTAGCAGATGAATTGACTTGAAACTGTTTAGAAGTTGTATAAACATTCCTGACACAGTATTCAAATTAATGGAGTTCAAATTATCAGTTATCAATACAGATCGTTGTCATTTGGGAAAATGTGGATGGTTGGTTTGGAGATCCGGCTCAGCTCAGGTTTCTGGGTATGAATGAAGTTTTTGGTGTCAGAGTGTTGATGTCAGAGTTCTACAGCGATGATGTGATAACTGAACATTATACATCATGTGTCATAGATCATCAAGGTTCTAACAAAACTCTTCACGGCATTTTACAGCTCCCATCTTCATTTTCATTCATGAAGTTATGGTAAAAGCACTGTGGGAAAATATTGATATTATATTATATAACACCAACATCTTTCTACTGGTAACATAAGTAATACCTATGTCCCACACAGTTCTTTCTATATTAATGTAAACCTACTCAAACTGAAGCTAAGACTTGACACTTCAATGTAGTACCCATTATTTTATTCCAACCTGAATGTGCTGAAGTTCAGGGGCTGCAAAAATGTATAATTGTCCAAATGGTCTTGACTGTATTTTTCAAACAGGTATGATCATAGCCATTGATGAAAAGTCAATTTAAGAACATTTTCCTTTGACTTCAAGCTGTATTTCAGTGTAGTGTCAGATAATGGTTGGGTCATCCACAGAATTGGCGATCATCAAAATGTAGCACTACCTTCAAATGTACTCAACAGGTCTTAACAGATGCCTTTTCAAGATAAATCCAGACAAGGAGACCAAAGTGGAAATGAAAGAATATAAAAAAAAAAAACAGCAGTCCATTAATCCCATGGTTCTTTCATTGATCACAAACTTTACATCCTTAGAAATGAAGAGAGAGTAAAAGGCATCGCACAAACACACTCCCACACATAGACACACACACACAAGCCACTCTCTTTCATACACAGACAGGTTAAAAGTATTACCAAAAGTGTTCCACACATTTCCAGTTGAATTTGTTAATTTGATATTAGCTTGTATGCTAATTTGTGATGTTTACACACAATGTATATACATGTATTATATTATGTGAATATTACATTAATTTTACATTACAGTATATATATTACAATTAGTTACACATATTTTCACCATAACAGGAAGAAATATCAAAAGTTAATTAAATTAAATGTGTATTTACGTTATCTCTTTTCAATACAAATATGCATTTTTGTTGGTGTAATGATCCCATAATCAGATATAAAGATACAGATATTATCAGAGCCTTTATGTAGGAATAATGGCTCTTAGGAACAGTGAACTATAATGTGTTATTCAACTTCACTACAACTGCTTAAAAGAGAAAAGGTATTTTAATTGTGTTGTACATTTTGCAACTTAGTACTGTACTTAAAATGCTAAATTATGCAAAACAAAACATTTCTGAAGACAGCACATACACCGTAACATCCCTAAATCCCTACATACTTTAAAAGCTCGCATGATAGCAAATCAAATATCAATAATGCCACTTTATTTGAGAATATGATGTTATTCTCAACGAGGAAGGTGTTGCTGAAATTTAGAATATTTCTTTTTAATCATCAATAGACACAGCAAATTCTCAGTAATGTAAATGATCATTCATGTACTGAATAATAAATTGTATGACCCATAAAATATAAACATATATTTCAATAGAAATGTACATTTCAAATGAAGGTATTTTTATTCAGTCATAAAAAATAATTTTAGCATACAAAAGTTACACATAAGTAAAAGTGTTCTCTATCAGTAATCAATTATCATATCTTCATGCCAGCATTACAACTAAAGAAACACTGGCTGAAGTTCATTATAATACAGCAGAAAAAGAGATGACAAGAGAGATGTTCATTTTGGAATGAATCCCTTCAATCATTACAGTCTTCCCTGTTCATATTATCTAAGTGGCACAGCTGTCTCCTTCAGCCACTTTACATTTTAATGTCATAAGATTCAATGCATGAGACGAGGCAAAACCAACTGAATTAAAGTCATGTCAATAATCAGAAGACTAACAAAAGGCATGTAAAATATTCATGCGGAAGAAAAAAAAATGAAATGAAGAAAACAGTAACATTAATATGAAATACCAACAGCGAAGCCTAATTGTGATGAGTTGTGGTCAGTTCAGCTAAATGTGAATTTAAAATCAAATTCTTGGTTATTAGTAAATGCCTTTCTAAGATGTTTTACTGGAAGATTTTACATCCTGAGATCAGAACTCACTACTGTACAATAAAAACAGAGCTGTCGGCGTGTCTGAATTGAATACACAATACATTTGTACTGTATACATTGCAGAAGTGCATTTAAACACACACAGATTTTATTCATGTGAACTTTTATGATCTGTGAGACGTCCTGTGCTCCGTCTGCAGCAGACAGCTGTTAGAATCAGTAATGTAACTGGAATGTCATGTCAGACGAACTGAACATTAGAGATGTCCATAACAGAAAAACAAAATGCTTCCTTAGAAAGCAGAAACGATCAAATGTAAATTCTTAGCCACTGCGTAACAACAATGGCCACATTTTTTTTCAAATGTACACGTGACTCTGCCACTGGCAAATGAGATGATAACCAGCTTTCCTAAAGAGGATGTCAATCTTTAAGTAGGAATGTTGATGCCGTCATACTGTGTGTTTAAGGCAGTGTACAAAGGAGAAAACTCCAGCAGCAGATCAGCAGTTACAGCTCAGGGCACTCTTAAACTCTGCGTCTGTGCGTTCGTTTCGTCACTTTGTCTGGTGAGGTATTGCAGAGAGAGTTGGGGATGGGGCCAGACAGAGTGTCAAAGTTGAGGAGTGACCTTTGACGCCCTAAAGGCTCTGATTTCAACCCTCAGGTCTTTAGCAGTGGGACTCTTTTTCATCAACGGGGAAGTAACCGTCCTTAGTGGGAGGTGCTTTCTGATGGAGGCTGTCGCCATCGGCTGCGAAGATGGCGAGCAGCTTCTCCTGCTCCTGCTTTGTCTTCGGTAACTCAGTGGAAGGAGTGGTCAAGAAAGCGACGCGCTGTGAACAGAAATTTTATCAATTATTCAAATTATATTATTGTTATATATGAGTAATTAAATATGTAAGTGATTGACGGCTATTCATTTCCGAATAAAACATTTTTACATAAAGGAGCTGACATCAGAGGAAGTTACCTACTAAAGAATGTAACCAGTAAATTTATCTGAGGGATTACGCAAAATCAGTAATGTTTTTTGACTTTTCCTTGTTTTGCTTTTTTTGCCTTTATTTCATGGTGAAAGTAGAAATGCAGACAGGAAATGAAGGAAGAGAGAGACATGATACCCGGCCAGAATCTAACTGTGGATGTTGTGCTTATACAGTATGGAGAATGCTTTAACCACTAGATTACCAGGATGAGCATTTGATTATTTTCAAAAGAATTTAAAATAACTGCAATATTTAGGCTTTAATGGCTTTGTACGTTGTTGTTTCTGACCACTTGGGGGCAGTGTAATAAACTGTAAACATAGCACTGACATATTAATGCATTACAAAGATGATGTGGTTGACGTATTAGCAACTGTCCAGGAGATGTGGAGCAATATTAACATTGACTCGGAGTCACGTTGTTGGCCACCTGATGAATAAGGTCAATATTCAAACATCTTTGAACTGTGGTTTGGACTCCGCCAACTACTGAGGGAAGTATCTGGCTATTAAGATGCAAAATTGTCCGCTATGTTCTGCAACTAGTCAGTACTTTTGTCTGCCATTTTAGTCTGACATCAGAGGTGCCTACTGAAAACAAAGGTGGTCCTAGTGTTGAACTACACAGTAAAGTTTCAGGGCATGAAACGAAAATAATCAGCTAAAAGATGTTAAAATGCTTTTGAAATAGAGCTGAGAATTTGCTCCTGAAAAGGATAGTTTTTAGGTGAAACATACCTCTCTCAGTGTTCCAGGGGTGTAGTACAGTTTCACGGCCACCCAGACAGGGATACACAGCATGGAGGACAGAGCCAGGATCCAGCCTATCCCATTGCCCCACCATGGGTATATGTATTCATTGTTGTACTTCAGAGGTGAGTACTTGATCAAGGCGAAGGCAAAGGTTCCCTGTTAACAGAGAGAGTAAGAATATTTCATAGTTTTATTTTCAAAATATGATTTTAAATAGCTGATTATAATCCTTGACCCCAATTTTAACACTAATCTTATCCACTAACATATTATTATAAAATGTATTTTCCACACTGGCCACCAGAGGCTGCTCTGCTTCCAAGAAAGTGATGCAAAAACATGCATAGTTAGAATGAATGTGAAACCCACAAAGCATGTCGCAGGGGTGAAGAAAAGCCAGCAGTATTTGATGACAGGGCTGGGGCGATAGCCAATCATATCCTCTATGTTGTCATAGAAACGGTCAGCACCTGGGAGAGATGAGAGAAACGCAGTGGAGACTTACATCAATATCTAATAATCATCTGTGTCATGTTTGAAGAGCAGTGGAAAAACATCACATTAATACTCCTCAACTAATTACTGCTCAGTGGCTAAATTAGGCCACTTAATTGTGTTATTTGGCTCAAGAAAACTATTCCTTAGAATTTATTTTATTCATTTGATTATTAAAAATAAACCATCAAATAGAAATAACACTCCCTTCACTCAGCCTCAGCCTCCAAAGCTCTGCATCAAACAAAAGAGAGCCTTGGAGAGCAGTGGATGAGAATGAATGGTGCCTAGTGAGACTAAAGCCTTTGTCTTTTAAATACCCCCTTCAAATGTTCCTGAATAGCCTGAGTAATACACTCACCATAAATCCAAGCAATGCAAACAGTTTCAAAAATAGCCACAAAGAGCAGACACATCCCACTGGCTGCATAGTAGTCAAAGAGCTGGAAGACGTACATTCCTCCCTGTGGGGGCAAACATGGGTTTATTACCCTGAGGGAAATGAAGCTAAAGAAAACCTGCATGCAGTCAACTGAAGACAAAATCTGAGAACACTGTGAAAGTCAATGATCTATTTTGTTCTTGCACTTGCAATTCTGCAAAGTGCAACATTCATATTCAGACCAGTGTTGCAGTCGAGTCACTAAACCTTGAGTCCCCAGTGTTTGAGTCCCAATCAGCACGGTTGAATCTGAATTGTGTTACGAGATGGGCTCCAATGCTCTCGCAAGCATGTGCCCTCTCACACTTATGGATGCGCGATATTATCTATAGTCCAATCATCCTGTTGTCACCCTGTGAAATTGCCAATATGCTATGGTAGGGCAAATTAAACTTAATATTAATTTAATACTGTTAATAATTATAATAATCAAGCCAAATATCATCTTTACATTGGCAAAGGCATAATAAGCTATTGACGATGGCTCTGATGACTGTCGATCACCAAGATCATCATCCATCGGCACAACCCTACTCACACTAAAATAAAACAGTCAGTCCTCATCTTCAACTTCTGAGTCTGAATGCAGTCAACGCTCAAGTCTGAGTCCAATTCTGACTCGTCACTGCTCAAGTCCAACTTGAGTCACGAGTCCTTAAAATCAGGCCTCGAGTTATCCTCAGGTCCAAGTCCTGGAGTTCAGTACTACAACACTGATTCAGACAGCACACAGTTTGAGAATCGATTTTGTCTGGACATGAAGGGACTTTAGAGGAATGTGCCGTTCATGTGGACAGAAGGTTGTGCTGACGAAGCTGTAGTCGGCAGAATATGCAGTTTCACTTTAAAATTTGTTTGGTAGACTGCTTGTCATTTCATCAGTGCGGCAAAAAAGGAAGCTTTCACTTAAAGGCCTTACTCAAACAACCATTGCAGCTTCACCTTTACTATCCTATTTACACTCTTAAATTATGACTCATTATCATAATGTCAGTCATTGTTAATATACTTGTTTAATATCACCTTGAAAAAGATGTTTATGAAAATTCTGTCATGCAAAATATAAAGATTATATGGTTATTTTGTAATCACTGTAANAAAACAGTCAGTCCTCATCTTCAACTTCTGAGTCTGAATGAAAAAAAGAAAAGAAAAAAAAGAAGTGGAGTCACTGGGACTAACCTCTGTCAGCATGATGAGCCCCATTAGGAAGGACACAATGGCCACTCCCAGGATGAAGAGCTCCCTGCGGTTCTTACGGCGGAAGGTGGAGGGATACATGTCTACCATGGCTGTCACCAGGCTCTCCACACACACAAACTGATCGGGAGGGAAACATCCAAAGTATGAGATATTTGTACTATACATATATACTGTATATTTCTGTGTGTGTGCCAATGGTAATGTATGTGATTTCTGACCTATTCAAAAATATACTACACAAGCTAAATTTTACCCATTCTCTCAGTAGACTAAAAGGACTGTGCAGTAAGAGTTATGTCTGTATAACTGCACTGCCTGAACCCTGTGTGTGTGTGTGTGTGTGTGTGTGTGCGTGTGTGTGTGTGTTTAGTTGTGGTACATATGTTGGTCTCACCTGACTGTCCAGTCCCAGAAAGACAATCATAATGAAGAAGAAGCAGGCCCACAAAGGGGAGAAAGGCATCATGGACACAGCTCGAGGGTAGGCTATGAAGGCCAAACCTGGACCTGGTTTAGACACAGTTCAAATGTGCTTTTCTCATTAAAAATTTCCATTACTGATCATTTTTGCCCATGGGAATGCTATGAAAATGTTGATTGATTCCCCCAACTTCAAATTCATTCTCATACAGTAATTTTTAATGTCATATGCTCAGTGTGCTGTCACATGATCACAATGAACTGCATATTGTTGAGCTGCTCAGCTTTCCAGATAAAGTCTAGTGCGTGATTCATATCTTAAGTCTTTTTAGAATAATTCAACCAAAGTAAATCAGCGGAAATAGAAGTAGAGGATGATATACCTATAGCATCTAACCTATAGTATGAATGCAGTGATCTGTTTTCATAAAGTTAAGTAAAAGAACCACCAACCAGATTCTGCCACTTCTGAGATAGGTACATTCTGCTCGTAGGACATAAAGCCCAGGATGGAGAAGATGGCGAAGCCAGCAATAAAACTGGTGCCACTGTTTAGGAAGCAGAGGGACAAGCAATCCCTGGAGACAACACAGAGAGGGAGACATAATGAATAAAAACAAATATTACACAGCAATGTCTGTCCTCAAGAAGTGATTCCCTTCATATAAAAAAATAAGACATTTACACTAACTAAACAACAGATTAAACATTACTGACATTTAAGGTGGACTACAGAGATTAGTGTTGATCATAATGCTCACTGACTGCGTTATCATTTCAGTCCACACCTGTAGCAGTTGTTGTTATATTTGTTGTAGCTTCCCAGTGCAGTGAGGCAGCCCAGGCAGATGGCATAAGAGAAGAAGATCTGAGTTCCAGCATCCATCCATACCTAAGGACAGATCAGAAACAAGAGAGTCAAATAGAGAAAATACATTCAAAGGGAGAAGACGGTAATAATTTTAATACAAAACCTTTTTTGTTGCAGTGTTTTATTATGTTGATTTTGAAGTATCCCATGGGGAAAATTAACTCCATCAACTGATGAAAGTAGCTTTTAAACTGCCCTGAACATTTATATAAGTATTATGTAAAATACTCAACTTTAAAAATGTGTCTTTTGAGAAACACTGTACATTTTTTCACACAATCTGGATTCAACCCACAGCCACAAAACCCATAGCTTCTCTGTTACCAAACCAGCTTCCTACGTAACCGAGCTGCCAGAGTTCAAACAGAACCATCAGCTGATCGTGTAACAAGCACAATGTGTAACAGTTATCAGTTTACCTTTTTTTCATTATTTTGCTCTGCATGCTTTCAAATGATTAACAGTAATACAAAACGATGTATTGCTAACACTGAAGGCTCAGCTCACTCGCTTGTGTGGAAATAGATTTCAAACCCATGCACGTGAGGAAGGACTCTCTAGTGTTTGTACACTGATGTTTCATTACTTAGGAATATGTATCCTCCCAGTCTATTGACAAGGGACACCTCACTAACAATATAAGGTTAATATGACAAAAAAACAAAATTCGTACTGCATCAAATGTTGGGGACTCTCCATCACTTCAGCCCCAGACTCAGTGATGATTCGCTGTTAAGCCTTTTTAACTCAGTGATGTCCATTGTGAGCTTGATTTTCACACAACCTCTCATCTATTCTCCATATTGAAAGTGTTACCTCCACTCAAACTGCATCATCTCTTCTTAAAAACACAATTTATCTCCCAATGCAGCTATCAAATCTGAAGTTCCTTACTCCAGAACTCACCCTCTCAACACCATCGTCCTAACATCACCCAACCAGCAAAGCCTATTATCCATCTCAGTCATTCTGAGGCATAAAGTGCAGCACTTTTCCACCCTCTCTTTGAACACTCACTCGCACTTCAAAATTTAAATGAGGTTTCTCTTTATTCTTGCAGTTCTGGTAAAGTGCCTCCAGAGCACTGGGGCATGTTTAAGGCAGCTGGCAGCCAGGACTGAAGGTCTGATTGACTGGGGGTCCAACCAACAACATAGCACAAAAGCAGGTATTTCCAAAGGTACCAACTCCACCAGCCTAGCTTGTCTTGGCCTGCGGACACAGGGTTTGTATTCATCCCCAGAGCCCTGAGAGGGATTGAAGAGGGCCCCTCTTTTGGATTTTCACACTGGTTGCAATGTAACAGAAAGTAAAGAAGCCCATGTTACTACCAACAACCCAAATCCACTCGCAGCATTGTTTGTCCAAACAGCTTAAAAGGAACCTATGTTCATATTCAGCACAAAAACAGGAAGCAATGTGATTTTACTGCCTCAAAAAGTCATACAAGTAGATGGATGGACGCACAAGATTTATGTCTTCTCTCCTTAAACCTCCACTAACTGATTTTTTGACATATAACTTATAACTTAAGTTAATAAAGTGGACTTGTCAGCAACTGAGTTACGTTCAGCAACAGTTTTGCAAGACTAGCACGTGTAATGTGTTAATATTTGTGAAATGAAACTGCAGAGATGGCATAAGCTTCGGGGAGTCAGAGGACAGGTTGGTGGGACATGACCTGAAACACTTTTAGTAACTCTAAGTTCTAAAAATGTGCTGAAATTATCCATCAGTATGGGTGAGTATGACCATGAAATTGTGGATGTGCATAATGTATCTGCAGGCCTGGTCATCCCAAGGCAGTACTGTACCAGTTTGTGCCAGTTTTACCAATATTAAGGCATCAAAGCATTTTGCAAAGCATTAAATGCTGGTAGACATGGGTTTTTTTCAGTTGTATCTGCATAGCTATGAGTGTGTCCTTCTGTGTATGTTCAACAGATCGAACTGAGAATCTGAATGCAAGTGCAGCTCCAGCCTACCTGTGGGTCAGATAGGCGTCCCAGGTCAGGGTAGAGGTAGAAGTGGATTCCCCTGGAGGCTCCTGGCAGGGTGACCCCTCTGATCAGCAGGATCAGTAACATAGCATATGGAAAGGTGGCTGTGAAGTAAACCACCTGCAGAGAAACAGCAGCACTTTGTCATCAGGCATACGTCTCTGCTTGGCTTATAGCAGTTTGTCCCTTTGTAGAAATTCATCCTTCTTCATGATGTTTGTTTAGGCAAAAAAGATCAAAAAGGATGAATGTGGATGCAACTATTCATCTCCACTGGTGTGTCTCTGGTAAAAATGGAGGATTTGCTCTATTTCCAAAGGTTTAAATAACTTCATTAGTGTTCAACACTAGGTGTCACTAGACACTCTAGACACTGGACATTCTAACTTATTTACTGGGACCAGAATAGGTCTTATTCCCATATAGAGTATTTGTTTGTCATGAATGGAGGACAGGTTTTACCTTTCCAGTGGACTTCACTCCCTTCCAGATGCAGAAGTAGCAGATAACCCAGGCAACGGCCAGACAGATAACCAGGTCCCAGTTCAGAGAGCCGATGTGATGAATGCCTGAGGAAATTCTCAGGACTCTGCGCCTGTGGCACAAACATGCAACAGACAAACATTTGAAATGTTTTATCTAGTCTAAGAATTCATTGTAACCCATATTCAGTGTATTTATGTTCACAACTCTTCCAGTATAATATTTTGTCTGTGCTCTCAGGAGCTTGGAAGCAAAGGGTCTCTAAGCAATTCAAAAGACCATGTGGCTAAAAAGCAAAACCTTTGAAGTTGTAAAAGTTGCATCTAGTGTTACGATCATACATTTTTAAAACCTTCTTGTTGAGATGAATATTTTGTGAATTTGCTGGCACATAAGGCCATTTGAGGACATACTCAACAAAAAGGCACTTACTCCCAGAACTCAATGACAGGAGAGGTGGCGTTCTCATGGTGATTGATGGAGCTATTCCCCCTCTGAAATGCCATACAGGAATCTTGAATGAAGGAAAGACAAAAAGACATTCAATCCTGTGAAGAAATCCAAGCTTTCTCTGAGGTTTCCAAGTTACACACAGGCAAGTGAAACAATGCCACCACTGAGACGGAGAAGTGAAATGGTGCAGGAACACTCACTCCCTGAAGATAAAATAAAACTACAAATGAATAAAATGTTAAAGTGGATCAGAAAAATCAAAATAACACAACATATAATATACGATAACTAAAGCTATGAAAACCAAAAACTTGATCTACAAGGAGCTCCTCAGTCCATGAGTACACCAGCAACAGGCTCTGCCATCAGTTCCCCATTGCAGAATTGTCTTGTTTCTTTTCTTTTCTTTTCTTTTTTTGTGCTTTTTATGCCTTTATGATAGCACAGTATAGAGAGAGACAGGAAATGGGGAGGCAAAAAGAGGGGGGAATGACATGCAGTAAAGGGCCATCTGATGCGGGATTCGAACCGGGGCCGACTGCAGCGAGGACTGTAGCCTCTACATATGGGGCGCCTGCTCAACCCACTACGCCACTCGACGCCCCTGTCTTGTTTCTTTTCTAAGCAAACTTGTGCTTGCGCTTGCCAAAATGGAGGCCTGGCTACACCAGTTTAAATACATGGTTACATATACACTAAACATCTCTGGCTGTTGTTATGGAGTGTATTACCCGTGTTCCAGGAGTTGTTGCAGGAGGCCCAGGGCAGGTCCCATGTGAAAGAGTTAGACAGGAAGAAGATGGCCCAGGCTAACACAACGATGTAGTAGATGTTGAGCAAAGCAACAATCACCTGGGTAGCATAACCCACTCCTGGAAAAGAAAACATCAGGTTTATGGCATTTACTGAGCAGTACGAAACAAACAGCCATTATTATTACTTTTTGGCAAAAAAAAAATGAAAATCAATTGCAGAAAAGCTGCAACCATGCAGCTTGTTTTAACAAATGGGCCTTTGAGGAACTCTGCATTTTTCACACAGTCTTTCTCTCTCTACTCCTTACAGTCACCTGGAACTCATTACTATATCTTTTAATTTACCTCCATAGAGGTATGTGTTTTTAATATAGTGTTGTGATGAGGCATTGTCCTGCAGATATTTTCTGCTCACACTGTCAGTCAAGAGCAACGTGTATGCCATTAAACAAGCACACCTGGAGTTGCACTGAGTGTGTAGTTTGGTTGCAGCAGTGTATTCGACAGCAGTCTGAGGACATTTCAAATTCGATTTAGTTTTTCTCAAGTGGCTCACAGAAATTATTCTGAATCAGTGACAAGAGCTCCCTGACAGTTCCATTCTCTATAGTCAAAGAGGCATAATTTAACCTTGGAAGAAGCATATCTTTCCAGTGTTTGATTAAACCCATCCTCAGCTCACCGCTTCTGCCCTTTCAAATGACTGCATCAGACTAAATTACATGCAGGCCAAATTATAATATGCTCAATTTTTTGGTTAAACTCTTCCTCCAACACATGATTGCACGCCTGACTCGACTCTCCCCTAGCTGTTATGAGTACAGGCTGATTACAGGCTTATTGGAGGGCAGCTGAATGCTACAAGCATTGGAGAAATGTGTTGTTAGCCAGTGTTGGTTGCTTTCCAGCCATTTGTATGACATGTATCACCCTCCCACATCTGTATGGCATGCACATAACACATGCACACAAACAGTTATACACATACTGTATATACACAAAGGCTAATGATAAATGAAAATGATACATGGACATAAACAGACTGAAATTCCTTTCATCCCACATTGTTGTACAGATATATGTTGCCAGGGCTTTGCCCTCATAAATTTTTGAATGTATCCTGTGTGGTGCACAAGCAACTCATTGTTACAGAATAACACACATACTGTGGTCATTAGATCATGACATATTTACATTCAAAACATCATGAAGATGGGTGCACCCCTGCACATACACTTTTACAAAGCATAAGATACAGCTTAGTGATATCATGAAAGTGAAAAACAGATCAGCAGATCTTGGGAGTGCATGGCACTAAAACTGCTATGCTGAGGAGATTGAGCCACTCATGGTGCTGTACAGCATTTTTACATGTTAAATATAAAGTAAATCACATTTATGTAAAAGAAAAAAAAAAGAAAAAGAAAAGTACCTTCAAACAAAGGGCAGATCTTCCTCCAGCAGGTGATACCTCCCTCGCTGGTATACTGACCCAGAGCCGTCTCCAGGAAGAAGACCGGGATCCCACAAGCAAACAGGAAGATGAGGTATGGGATAAAGAAGGCACCTGACATAAGCACACAGATTCAAGGAACACTTCATTCAGATGCCTTCAGTATGCTCTCAAGCAATGTAGAATAGTAGAGACACATGCTAATTGTTTATAGGTTCTGTAAATGAGATTTTAAACAATAATATAGAAGCAAACAACTATTTTCTATGTAAAGATATGTGGAGTAATGGCGTCCTGAGCAGAGAATGTAATGGATGCCACATCCCCTCTGTATGTGTTGTAATCTGGGTTTCTATGTTCTTTTTTTTTTGGTCTTGGGACTGGCAGCACATGCATGAGTGCATGTGTGTTAGTGCTTGTGAGTGCCTCCTGCTAAACAGTTGGCTCTCCCCACATTCACAGCAAACATGGCGCAGTGCAGTACACAGGGTCCAGGTGATAACCACCTCGCCAAATTCCCTCAACCAAAGACTTTTTTCTAGGCAGGCCTCTAACAGGCCTCTAACAAAGACAGGGATGAGATCAGAGCACATGTGGGCTGGCCATGGCACTACCAGCTCAAATCCCTGTCGGCTGGTGGACCTTCAAAACATCCATAAAGTTTTTTACCGGCTTCCCAGTGTAATTTGTGCGGCTCGGTCCCGGTGGCTTACTCCAAAGCTGAACTTCTATTCCAGTCAGACCATGAAGTCAGTACTGGTCTGGCTTTTACAAGATGGAGAACCCTAGGAGCTGCTAAAGGGCTTCAGCTGGACTCGGAACTGGCTTCTTCTCCTCCATGTGTAAGTAACTCGATGGCTAAATAATGTGACATGTCTGTTTTCATGAGTGACTGGCTGCAGTAGGCATGATAACAGTTAGCTAACTTGCTGTTACCATTATCCAGAATGTGCTCGGCAAATGTTGCTATTGCTAGCTAGCTAACTGTCAGCATTGCAGTAGCATGTCACGGCAATGCTAATGGTTGTGGCTGGATTGTATTTTGTTGGCTCTCGTATACGCAGTCTAACTTTATTCGGTTGTACCTCTTGTGTGTTTTGTTGACTTCGCAACAAGACTTCGCAACACCTTGCAGTCTGAGGACGCGCAGGGAGGGGATGACGGAGGTGTGGCCGACGAAATATTTGTTTTGGTCTGAGATGCTGGTGGTCAAGTGCAACATCTAGTGGCAGTGACAATTATTTACAGAACCTTCAAATTCATTAACACGTTTACACTGTAAGGCACGGTTTGTAAATAAAAAAACAATGTTGATGCAAAATTTCTTCCTTCTTTCATAAATAAATAATATCCAAAGTAAAAGAAATCTGAAATCGTCTATCTACGGGAATCAAAGTTCACTTCCTATGGAAATTTAAAGATTTTATAGTTTGCCAGTTTTATTCTGTATTAAGTGAGGTCTCCTGTGTCAGACAGTAACTAACTGGCTGCATGAAAAAAAACTTTCTGGCTCTTTTCCTAATTTTGGTGAACCATGACCTCCATTGAGCAACTGATCCACAGAATAGATCACACATTAACCCACTTAATGTCTCTTTATGTTCTCTTTATGTTGTGTTTAAACCAAGTGCAATCCTGCCTCAACAACTAGATGCTGTACATGCAGGCAAGACTGCACTCTGAAATGCAACATTTTGTGTCAAACAGGAAACAACAAACAATAACAAACCAGATTTAAGTAATTCCAGCACTTACCTCCTCCGTTCTTATAACAAAGGTAGGGAAAACGCCAGACATTCCCCAGGCCTATAATCTCTCCAGCCACTGACAGAACAAACTCAAGTTTGTTGCCCCACTGACCCCTGTCTGTCATCTTCTCCTCTGTACTGGGCACAATGTCCAGGGGTCTGCTGTGCCCATTGGAGGGTTCTACCTTGGATGTGTTCTCCATCTCACCTGTGCGCCCTAAGGGTTAAATTGAAAAGAGTAGAAGAGTAAAAATAAATATTACAAATGAGAAATAGAGCAAAAGATATAGCTATAGCCTGTCGGATGGTAATGGCAATCATCTCATCTAATTGGTTTGTTTTTCAATGGCAGTTCCTTTGACAAGGAGTTAAAGAGGCAATTCCAACAATCCCATAGCACATGTTCTACAGCTTAGTTTTAATTTGTAGGATCAACAAGTCTCTCTGAATAGTAAAGAGAGAGATGATGTCCCTTAGAGGCAAATCCTACTCCACAAACAGTGACAGTTTTACTGATTCACCACAATGGCTGAGTCTGTCTAAAATTTATATCACCAGATTGATATTTTTTCTAAATCGTTATATATCATGATGTGGTGAAAAATAATAAAATTGTTGACAGTTATGCAGTTACATCAGACAAAAGAACCTTTGGTGTAAGTAATAAAAATTGCACTAAATCAAACATTTTGACAAAAATAACATGACCATCTCATCACACTATGCTTCAACAAACAGTCAATACATGATAATAATGAATTATTGTCCTGCACTTTTCAGTCAAGCAAAGTCAAACAAATCTGGAAAAAATTAAGAAATGGGTTATGAACACAAATTTGACAGTTGTCTTGTAGAGACTCTTTTTGGAATTGACACAGCAGTCATTCTGAAATTGCATCCAATAATTCAGCTCCAGCTAATTCAAAATGCAGCAGCCAGAGTCTATATGCACACAGTCATAGCTAAACATATTACTGTAGTATTTAAATCACTTAAGTGGCACCCATTGAGAAATCAGACCCAGCTTAAAGTTCACCCGACACTCTTTAAAGCACTTAATGGTTTAACTCCTCCTGACCTGCTCACTGAGTATAATCCAGTTGCACCTATCAGGTCTGTAAGTGTCAGTTTTCTAATCTAATCAGTTTCAGGTGCCTGAGGTCCTGAAATCTGTGTCTGTGTCAACATTCAAAAGCAAACTACATTTTCCTAAGATTATGATAAGTTATAATGTGTGTGTGCATGTGTGCGCGCACGCACGCATTTTTAATGCAAAGCACATTCATTTTATTTGTCATTAAATGTGATATATAAGAATATTGCCCTGCTTAGTAAAGGGGGTCTGTTTGGGGCTTAAATGGATTTAAGACCAGGAGAGAGAATAAAGGATTTCAGGACCTTGGCTAGTTCTCAAGGAGATTTCCACTGTGCATGTGATGTGCCAAATATATTTTTTTATGTTTACATGAGCTATAATACATTATATCACTACATCTGCTGTGCTGGGTGAGGTCAGTAATGGCATGATATTACGTGACCATGTTAGACGTTAGTCAAGCCCTCAGCCAGACCCTGTTCGGGGGACCAGTGCTGCTGAAAGAATTTCTCTCTGTGGATGAAACAGACAGCTCACTGACTGTGCTCACTCCTGTCAGGTTGCATTAACAGGCCTCTCACCAGCTCCTCTGTTACCCTTTTATCTCCCTCTGAAACTGTCCACATTCAAACAAGTTCGTCATCAGTCTGCAGGAGGAGACAGTGGAACACATGTTTTGCACTGAACCTCCTTCCCTTCTTCTGTCTTTCATGCATCCACACAAACAAACACAAATTACGTGTTGTGTGACCTGGACCAATGAAGTTGCCTGTATTTGACTTCTGTTACATGTTCTGAAAACAACACAGGCGGTGGAAATCCCATTTAGCCAACAGCCCTGTGTGAAGCCACCTTTAGGAATGTGCTCCTACTGGCATAGGGCAGAGGTCGAGCACAAGTGTGACTCTGTATGTGCTGTGTGCATGGGGTTGGAGGTTGGATCCGTTTTAGGAGCCAAAATCTCCAGCGCTGGTGCCAAATTGCAGCCTGAGGTAAAAATAGAGCCCCTTGTTTTCTAAAAGGAACTTGGTGGGAATGAAGGCTTAGTGCAACAAAAGCAGAGGAGCTCCTCTCCTCTGTGCTGGCAGAAGAGAATCCTCACTGGCCTTGCAGCCAGATCACAGTTTACCTCATTTTTTCATGTTTTCTCAGCGGACACTGGGGGAGCTCATCACACCAGCCAAATACCTCACTTCAAACACATCCTTTTAATAGGTGAATATTTATAGTAGCAAAGTCAGGCTGAAATAGTTTTCACACGTATGTACTTATAGAGCATCAAAAGAGAGGCACACTGTGAGAAAATATGCCAAGACTGAGAATGACCTCATTGAGGCACAGTGGAGCATTATCCCATGAAAAAGCGCCAACTTCACCTCTCTCTGAAAAGCTGTGAACTGCCTATGCAAGTGACTGACTGAGTGACTGACAGGCTGACCTATTGAATGAGTGACTGACTGAATGAAGGACTGGCTGACTTACTGGACATGTTGTGCTGCTGTTTGCTGATCTTAATATATGCATGGTCCTTAAAGGAGTAGTTCGACATTTTAGGAAATAATCATATTAACTTGAGAGAGTTCAATGTTACGATCAGTTCCACTCTCCTGTCTGCATAGAGCACCTTTGATAGCTTAGCTTAGGATGAAGACTTGAAATAGCAAAAGTAACTAAATCTGGAGTCTCTCCTGCTGTCTGGCAACCTCACGGTGACAAGAGTCACTCCGTAGTTGCGCATATGGACGCTTGGTCAGGACCCCTGGGCGTCACTTTTTAACATTCTGTGTACCCTTTAGAATAATCTTCAAAGTTCAGAGGCAACATATATTTTGATTGAATAAGGCGCTACATTTATTAAAAGTGGCAGAATCACCAGGAGGTGGTTGAGGTGGATGGCAGCAGTACAAATTGCATGACTGTCACGCCAGAGACTAGGGTTCACATCTAGATTCCTGTCTGTGGTTAGGTTTAGGCAACAAAAGCACTTTGGTTATGGTTTGGGAAAGATTGTTATGTGGTTTAATACAGTAAAAGTTCACTGTGACTTTAAAATCATGATGTAGTCTCACTCCATATACGTCAGTAGACAATGGCTGCAGTTCGCTCGACTCATGTCAACTTTCAACACAGCAGACAAAATTGGAAGTCTGATTGATGTTGAAAAATGATGAGGGGTTACAGGTGCGTTAAAAAGGGACCCTGTGGGGTCCTGACCGAGCAGACTGCCCAACCCGTAAAAACTATGAACTGTAGTTTTTACTGCTAAGTTTTTGAATGGATGAAACAACTAAGATATGACATATGAATTCGTAATCTTTAAAGGTGCTAGTAGGCTGTTTTTTTTTAACTTTTGGACAGAGCCAGACTAGCTGTTTCCAGTCCAATGCAAAGCTGGGCTAAGATGTCCTCTGTTTAGCTTAAGTACACACATGAGAGTACTGTCAATCTTCTCACCTAACTCTCAGCAAGAAAGCTATTCACTTTCCCACTGTGGTTGAAAGTTTAAGGATTCACCCAATGTCACTGGTGGGTGTCATCAGAACTGTGCTCTGCTGCTTCTGTAACCACACCCAGCAGTGATGTCACAGTGTACTGACACACCCTAGGTAGCCTATATTTTTACATAACTTCAGCAAGGTGAGAAATTAAACCGCTGGATATCAGATCTTTAAATTACACATTTCCTAGCCTACGTGCTCAATTAAGATAAGTGTTTACTAGCCTAGACCATATGTAACTGGTTCTTACCACATAAACGATGTTCCACAATTGGCTCATACAATGAAACCTGAGCCAGTCCTATAGTCAAATCAAACGTGATGGCACATTGACATATTATGACCTTGTTAGCAAGCACTTGCTTGATTACACATCCAGCATACACAGAGCAACTTTAGCATTCAGTTGGAATTTGTGTCACCCTGATGACCATGAGTCCAGTATACCCTTTAGCTCTGTTTTGGTCTTAACCCTTTCCTTAAAGACCCTTTCCCTAATGTTGGCTAACTGTAAAAGTGCTGTGAGTTTATCAGAGCTTTTTTTTTTTTTTTTTAGCTGAAAACAGTTTCCTGGTGTGGCTAGAAACAAGGTTCATGAAAGCAGCAAGCGTGATCCAAAACAGGTAAGTTATGGACAGTTAAACCAGACTACTAGGAATTAGCATCGGTATTGGTCATAAGAATAAGAACCATGCTAATGTCATAATATCATAATATCAATTTAAGAGCAAAAGCCTGAGGATGGGGAATAATGGTCTCCTATTCCTGTGGGACCTCATGGAATCTCATGGACAAAGGCAGTCATCTTGGCGCTTCTCCTAAACACGTGCAGCTCAGAGTTACATCCTCATCATGTCCTGTGCCCCGACGCTCCCACAGTTGGATAATTGCAGGCTAATACATAACCAGATCAGTTACATAAGGCAAAGACAAACCATGTTACACGTCTACCTGTACACAGCAAAGATTTACAATTGCAGCATGTGATGTTGAACATCTAGATGGAAGTTAAAAATGCTCAATTTTGGTAGGTACAAATAAATAAATGAATAAATAAAGGGAAGTAAAAAAAAAAAGTAAAAAGAAATAGCATAACCTGTCAACAAAAATGACATCAACCTGTTTTTTTTTTTGTTTGTTTTTTGAGTTTTAAATATTTGATGAAGTTGAATAATCTGGTGTGATTTCCGATCAATACTTTGGTAAGACTGATAAGTGTCACATAGTCCTGATTACAGCATGGAACAGCATGAATATCAGCATTGGATGCACTGTGCTGCATAGAAATGCACTGAATACAACAAGTAAGTTATAAAAGCCAAGTTTCGATTCCCACATGCAAAGTCTTTGTACGTGAGCGTGTTAGTTATGTTTTAATAATGCAGGCCTTTCATTAGCTGGGCAAAATGAAGAACCATTCATGGCTCTCAGAAACGAACTGTTAAACAACAGCTTCCACTGAGCTCCGCTGCCAATAAATAAACAATCAAATAGAATTCCACGATGGCCACGAATATGTTTATATTCAGCAGTAATTTAAGTCATTATCCATCTGTGACAGAAAAAAAATGAAACCACATGATCAAAGGCACTCACCTTTCATAATGTTGTACAATGACAGTTTCCAGAAGAGAGAGGGGCACCAAATACAGGCCTGCTGCCGTTTCAGGTTTCACTATATAACATACATGGAGGGGCGGAGATCTGAGAAACTGAAAACTTTGGTGCAGCCCGCAGTGAGATTTTCCCTCTGCTTTGCCCCTCTCTGAAGACCCCCCTTCCCCTTCATCCAATTCCATTCAGACACCCCCACACACAAACACACACACACTCACTCACCACAGCACACTAGAGGTCTGTGCTGTCTCAGCGTGGTGGGCTGATTGCGTAACCTTTTGACACACACATTCTCCCAGGGCCTTTCTGTCCAGAGAACAAGCAGAAAGTATGGGGGGAGAGGCTGGTCAGATTTGTATTTTAGGTGGAAATTGTGTATCGCATGCATGTGTGCAATGATCTCAAATATGACTGAGTTTGCTTGAAAAACATAGATACAAAAATGCATCATCCACAAACCTTGTACACTTAAAATAATTTCTGCATGACGTTCAAAATAAGAGCCTCTGATATGTTTCCTTCTGACTGATTGTAATTAAAACATCACTCCTTGCTCCAACACACATCTTTAATTCAGCCCCCGGAAAAGAGCTTTTATTCCCTCAACCAGATTCCTTCCTCACAGACCCAGTAGCCCATTCAGAACATTTTCCCACCACAGGGGTCTAGAGCGGCCCGGTTCAAGGCATTTGTTACAAGGTCACAATCCAGAGGGTCTTTTTGGAGGTGGGGATGGGGGGAGTGATGTGTTTCTGCTTTTCCTGTCTGAAACCTTACAGGGTGAGGTCTTTTTTTGTAAACTCCCCACCATCCCCCACCACCACCAAATCAAATTACAATTCAAGACACAAACACATTAGTTTTCTGTAAAAATTAAGGCATCTGCAGTTGACTTCAGTTTTGTGGCAGTTTTGACAACAACCAACCTGTTTATTTCCTGAATGAGTCCAGATCTCTCTCTAAGTCTCTCTGCAATTTTCAGCATTAGTATAGCTTCTGGCCACAAACATGACAGTGCATCCCATTACCAACAGCTCTAATTCCATTTGATGGCATGACCTCATAGTAGCTCATCAAAGAGAATCCTACAGTATGATATCATAGCAAAGATACAGCAGCATCCTAATCCCCAATAGCCAAATTTCCATAACATATAAAACCGTAAACCTTAACCATAAAATCATAACATGTTGTTGTCACACTGCAGTATTTGTAGGGATTAAACAAATTAAATATAACATGTTATTGAGCGTTAGAGGTGGTGTATTTTGTTATATTTGGACAGAGCCAGGCCAGACTAGCTGTTATAGCTGTTTTCCCCTTTTCCAGTCTTTGTGCTATGCTAAGCTAGGCTAACTGCCTGCTGACTGTAGATTCGAATTGTATAGTGAGAGATATCAATCTTTTCATCTAATTCTCTGCAAGAAGGTGAACACCTCCCTTTCGCCAAATTGTCAATTGATGATTCCTTTAAGATAAATATGGGACATTGCATGTGCCCTAAGATAAAAAGTTCAAAACTTGTGAAAAAAAAAACAAAAAAAAAAACTTTCAGTGGTTATTTGTGGTAAAAGTCTAATTGTGCATCTATTTCTTACTTCCAAATCGTTTGTCACTATTTCATCCAGAGTCGTGGTCATGCTTGCAAACATCCATGGGACAAAAGAGGACAACTCAACAGAGGGGAGCTCATTAATGAACTGTATTTTTTCATTCTCTCTGCAGCCTCCTGCTGCTCTCTAACTGTACAGCCACAGGTCACCGCTCAGATTGTACTCTGTTTACTCCAAAATGCCTGTCCTGTCTCTTCAGATCAAACTCAAACGTGCTGGTTCAGTTAGATGAGTGAAAGCAAATGGTTTAAGGTTCTTCTGACACGGGAAGTTGGAATTTAGTCCACAGCAATTCAGACATTGCAGAGGATCACTTACTCACAGAGCTTGTTAATGATTAATATTAGGTCAGTTTGATCCAAGAAATACCATATATTAAACTACACTGGCTAACTTGAGGTCAGTGGAAGGACAGAACATCAGATGTTTTAACTGGTTGACAAGCTTGGAAAATCAAGTTTTTGAGTGCACTGCAAGGAACCAGATTAATGTATCTTCACTCTTTACCCCATTTTTAGGTTTCTGCGAAATCAATTGATCAACTGTGGCATATACAAATATTTACACAAACCCTTTTCAAGGGGGCCTCTTCAAGTGAGGTGTATCCTAACAAAAGTAGAGGTTTCTTACAGCAGATTAAAAAAAAAAGTCCACTTTAAACAGACCTTAACAGACATTAAGTTGCTAATAACAAAAGACCCACATTAGTAAAGTGCTGCTGACAGCTCCATGCTTTCATTTTGTGGTGGAAAACTTGTGCCTTTGACAGACAGCCAAGGAGAAAACTGTCCATGATGGTCAAATTAGGTAATAGGTGTGTACACAGAGAGTACACAGTGTCAACACTGTGATGATGGATTTGATCTTACCAAACTCATATACCCTCTCTGACCAAACAAGACATAGAGAGCTCAGGGTTAACCATGTAATTCACATCAAAGAGTCACAGACCGCTCTCAGCTTTTCTCTCATTCGTGCTCTTAAAGATGAACGCCAACAGAGATTTGGCAGTCATGTTACACAAGAAGAATAAACATAATGTAACCAGTTATGCACACGAATGTGAAGCTAAAATTGTATTTTGCTTTATTAATTGAAATTTAAAAATTATTTAAAAGTTTTTTCTTCCACGTCACCATCCATGGCATCACCGTTCAAAAAAAACATCAAACACTTAAAATCAATATCCACTGCTGTTGTCATGTATCATGTAACTCTTATAACAGTTTGATATTCAAACATCTTCTTCTCGTGAAGGTTAAGAGTGTACTGCAGAAACATTTTTCCACATAAATGTTACTGCAGGAGTCGAGGTGATGCTAATGAACAAATTGTCACCTGTAATGAAGCCTTTAAATGACCAAATTGATTTATTTCGTTGTGATTGTTGCACATTTTTTCCTCAGACTTCTCATATGTGCAATGTTTTACAGTTAGTCTTACAGTTTGTCAAAAAAAGAAAACAGATGAGTGAGGGGATTTCTGTTTGTCAGTTAGTTATCCTCATTTATAATCCTATATGAGCCTCATATGCGTTTATGAGATTACATATATATATATATATATATGTATATATATGTTACCACGAAGATGTCTTTCAACACAATACGCAGCCCATAATTCCTCAGGAGCTGAAATATTTGGACAGCAGGACAATAGAGGTTTTAAAAACAGACCACTTCAATACATGTGACAGGGTGTTATGGTTGAATTTGACTAATTCATGCAAGAAATAGTGCCACAACAGTATCTGTGTTGCATATATTTGCTCATTGCATTTCTAGGAATTGTAAAGATATGGTACCAGGAAAATTATAATATTACACCAAGATGATCTGGTCTTCTCAGTACATTTCTTCCCACAGGGACAGTATATTTCCCATGCATCCATGTCTTGCTCCTTGTGTTTTTTATTTTTTTATTTAACTTTGACAACATAAAATTGTCATTCAGCATAATTGCTAGCTTTTCTCATATACTCCTTTCCAGCTACAGCTGGATACTTAACCTCACCTCACCACATATGTACATTACATTCATTTGGATTAGTTACAGCTAGAGCTATTCTCTATCCCCCACCACTGAAACCTTTATGTCCCTGCAAAATTGAATCTTTTTGGCATTTGGACTTGCATAGCTACCTGTTATGTCTCAGGTTGTTCTGTGTTGTTTGCTCTAACGAGGCTGATTCGCCTTGAACATTGACATGTAAGGACTTTGAACAAGTTTTAAATGCACTTCATACATAAAGTGACTTAACTTATTTGAAGACCAGAAGAACAGACACACGAAATCATTTTTTTTCCATTTTAATATCATATATATATATATACACACACATATATGTGTGTGTGTGTGCGTATATGATGTATTTATACATTAGGGGATCAGACACTTCTTGGCTGAAATACAGTATAGAGGTCATTAGTAGCTGATATATCTGAAAATTTGAATGTGTAGAAATGTGTATATAATGTGTCTATTTCAGAAAACCAGAGAAGTAATAATCAAAATGTATTCTTCTAGATATGATTTATTTTGCCACATTCAATTCAAATGGTCTTATTTTCAAATGAAACTTGTGCATAGCAGCAGTTACGTAATTGCATCATTTTAAACAACTCCCTTTCAATATTACACATATGAAATATAGTTTGCCATTTCACATCAGAGCTGTGTGTTATCCTTGAAAACCTTTTTATTTATTTATTTTTGCTTTTGTCTTTTTCATTCTCTGTGAGCTAGAGCCCTCTAGTGTTTAGTGTGAAAAAATACCAGTTCAAACCTTCAAGAGGGAAGAATATGCAGAGTATAAGCCTATCTTCTGTTCTTATTATATATCTGTAAAGTTTAATAATCATCATGAAATGGGTACTCTGGATGGTCACTCCACCTGTGTCAAAACAAAAGGTGTTGTTATTCCTCAGCGTAATGTGAGAACGTCCTTTTCTTTTACTGCATAGCCGATAATGAAGTTAAAGAACAATGCAACACAGTAAAACTATAGCTTATGAGTTTACATTAAGATCAGGTTCAGTTCAACTTATACTTACATCAGCAGCTCCACAAAACGAATATTTTTGTTCAGTGCTTCAATGGCTTTCATTTCTTCCTCAGTGAGTGAAAAGTCAAATATCTGTATCAAAGTATAATATGGTTTTATTAAAATTACATATTTATGAATACTGTAGTGGATTTGAAAGCATCCTTGTAACATACAGTTTAAGTGTCTGTAATGAACACTACACACCCTGGTATCAAAAAATATATATGCTATATATATTTAACCCACCTGGAAGTTGTGTTTGATCCTCTCAGGACTGAAGCTCTTGGGAATCACCACAACTCCTCTCTGGACATTGAAGCGCAAAGCCACCTGGGCACTACTCTTGTTGTACTTTTTCCCAATGGACACAAGCAGCTCATCCTCCAGCAGGGGAGGACATTTCACATTCACCCTGAACCAGAGACAGAAGAGAATACCAATGATGCCGGGACAGAGACTTTTATCAGAGTTTTTATGTTTAGTATGAGGGTTTGTAACAATAATAATGCTGCACAGTCACATATTAGACCAATATGTTGCACATATGATTTTTTTTTTTTTTTTTTAACGTTGCCAAATACTGATCTCCATTTCACATATAATGTAGCTTCTTGCAATGACAAAAGTTATCTGTCATGTCAGGATTTTCACTTAGCTGTTCAGTTTTGTTCGTGAACTTTAATTCTGCATCCTTCCCCTCCCTTCGTACAAGTTTTCACAGAGACATGACATGTGATCACGTGCCATATGATTGTCTAAAAATGCAGCTCAGAGTTTTTTCACCCTCCCATGAATACAATGCTGGGGGAATCAAAACATTGCAAAAATATCAACTGCCAGCAACTCATTTTTAAAAATATCATCCTCCTAAAACCTACGTACCAGGATGCGTCTCTGGAGGAGCCAATTGGGCAGTAGCCAACAATCACAATGTCATTCTGACGACAGTAGTCCAGAAGCTTAGGTTGTGTGAAGTATGGATGGCACTCAACCTACAGGTGAGTGAGAAGAAAAGTGTTGACTTTACATTAGCACATTGCGCTCTGACTAGCCAAAATAAAATTGAATGGAAATGGAAAAATTGACAACTTATTAAACAATTAAAGCAAAAGAAAGATTTCTTTTGAGATAGTCTGGCTGTTTTGTGACAGGGGAGTATTATCAAATAAACATTTGATGCAAGGAAAGCAAAGGATACACAGCAACACTATGCCAACTACTGAATCTAGTTGCAATGTTAGAATTATGCAAGAAAACTAATCGAATAATATATAAATGGACCAAGTGAGGACAGAAAAAGCCGAAATCATTTCGCATCATTTCACCCAAGTAATGATAAATCCTTTCATCAAAAAACTAGAATTTGCTCTCAGATTTATTGGCGAGCTGTCACTTGATTTCTTTTAACATTTGCTGAATGGAAAACAGAGAATTCTCAGTGGCCCTGAAGTATGAAAAGCTAAGCATTGCCTTCCATTTAACAACCTATAAAACTACTGTATGCTGTTATATACTACCGTACGACATACACTATGCTATGTCTGATGTCAACATGGGGGCTAAAGAGACAGGTCGGGGGTCACCTGGTTGGACACAGGCTTGTGTTTGAGGCCAGGTTTATTCAGCAGCAGCTCCAGCTGTCTGCAGTTGAAGTTGGAGACTCCCAGAGACTTAACAAGTCCTGCGTCTTTGCAAGCCTCTAAAGCCTGTGGAGAATAAAAGATTTATATCCCCTCAAAGACTGATAGTGATTATCTTTACAGACTTACTGAGACAGTGGAGAAAAACAAAACAAAACATAAAACAGGGAAGAGGAAAAAACAGAACACAGCTTGGCTGTTTACGGCACTCTTCTTGACAGTTTCTAATGCTGCAGCACAGAATGTTCTGGCATGGACATCCAAGTATGAGGGAATATCACATGCCAATTTGCTGGTTTCACATTATTCATTGTTGTGTTGTTATTATTTTTGTATTTTCTCGGAAGAAATCTATGACATACAGGACATCATAGGCACCATTAAAATGCACTGACAAAACAGCAGGTCCTTCAAATTGAAGAAGGGCTGACAAATTAATGCTGGTTATGTTTTGTGCATGTAAACAGCTTATCCTGATTTCAGAAACCTGGATGCACTACCTGGAGAAAACCAGATAACTGTGGCATGTAAACACCTTATCCAGGTTTCTCTGAGATGGTGAGAAATCAAGACACCGGATCAGTAAACTGGATGCTGTTATGATCATGTATATAGGGAAATGAATGACCAGGTTTTTCATGTTCCATGTCAATGATACATCACAAATGTAATCAAAAACAAGATAAGGCTCATAATCAGGATCCTAATGCACATGTAAACGCACTCATAGATAGTACATCTGAAAAATTTAATTGCACTGACTTGACATTTCATTACATACTTCTAGTTAAATCTAATGCAATCCGATACAAGATCCATGCAATCAGTCTTACCATTATATCATGAAATATGCCAATATGTCATGAAAATATCAAATCGAGATATCACAGACAACGAGGGGGAGATGAGCAAAGCCATCAAATAGCAGGACTATCCGTTGTGAACTCAATAGAACTCACCTCCCATGTTGCACAGAGGTCTGTGTGGTGGTAGATGTATTTTCCATCCCGGTCTTTTGGATAGAACTCATTTCCAGGCTAAAATTTTAAGCACAATTAAATAACTTGTATTAATTAAACTTATTTAAATACACACTTCCTAAGAGACTGTGGTGACATGATGTGGTCATAGTGATGCTGAAATACTGTGCAAAGTGACGGTGTGGCATTGCAGTTGGCTTCAACTTGATTATTTTAGTGAATTTCTACAACTCATTCAAATATCAGCCAAATGGTTCCAGTTGCAAAGTCTTCACCAAACACACTCCTGGCTGTCTAATCTTTTTTCCAAACCTAAAGCTAACCATGAGCCCCATTACACACAATTGTTATACAGCTACCATGTATAAATATAACTGTAAAACTGTAACTAAAAACACTTAACTATATGTTAAATAATTTATAAACATTCTAATGTGGGCATTTTTGCCTTCACTCGGACAGTACAGTGAGAGATAGACAGGAAACTCAGGAAGAGAGAGAGGGGATGACACACAGCAAAGGGCCGCGGGTCGGACCCGAACCCATGGCCGCTGCGGCCAGGACAAAGCCCATGCAGCAAGCGCTACGCCAGGGGAGCCACCGAGGTGCCTCGTGTTGACATCCTTTCTAACTCTATTCATTCTTTTATTTCACATATTTTTCTATGAAAGTGAAATATCTTCTTATATCAAATCCTTCTGTCTGACAAGGTAAATTTGTAACAGCATTATCTAAACGAAACACTACCACTGTGTGCGTGTGCAAGGGCAATGTTCAGACTCTAAATGACTGGCTGATAAGTTAACTGCCATTTATATGTGCAGTGTATGGAAACCTTGAAGGCCATAGGAAGCTCAATGATGTAGAGGTCCACATAGTCCAGTTTTAAGGCTTTCAGAGTCTTCTCCAAAGTCGGTCTCACCAACTCTGGTGGGTGGAAGGTATTCCAGAGCTGAAAATACAGAGATTGAAGTGAAGCACAGTACACAACTCTGCTTTTGGGAAAGTGCTCACATGTGAGAGTTCAAATATTCAGTCCAAAGGCCTTAAAAACAACATCATACACTCTTAAACTAAATAAATAGTATTCAAATTAAATTGAGACAAATGAGACGCATGAGATGTCAGAACATTTTACCTTTCCGCAGTAAAAGATGTCTTCTCTTTTAACAGTTCCATCAGCAATCTTCTCTCTAATGGCTTGACCTACTTCGTGCTCATTGAAATACACCAGTGCCCCATCGAAGTGCCTGTAACCCACATCTATGGCCAGCTTTACACACTCAAATGCTGTTCCTTTGGGTGTCTATAGGAAACCCACAGAAAATGTAAACATTATCTGACTTGTTTTGGATTGAGTCATGCTGTATATCTTCAGATTTTACAGCAACATTTTAAATTCCGGTTAATGTTTATCCACAGCAGTTATCACAGCAAGCAGTAAACACAGACACTCCTACGCTATGACGAGTCCACCTGGTATAGCAGTCATTAATAACCATTAATAGTTCATGTCTAAATCTAGAAACACAGACACAATACTGTCTCCCTCTTACCGTTTGAGGGTTCCCATAGGTGCCCAGTCCCAGCAGTGGAATACGGTTCCCATCACTGAGAGCGATACTGTGTCTCTGTGCAGTCAGATTCATTTTTGAGCTAAAGTGAACAAACTGAACTGCTCTCCAGCCTGACTAACAGATAATGTAGCACATGACCATGAACCTTGAACCTTGAAGCTTTAACTTACATGCACTTGATGGCTTCTCACTGAGAGCATTCTCAGACAGACTCAAATCCAAACAGTTGGACCTGACAAATGTGGATTTTACGTTGTGGCACACTGCTTTGTTTTTCTCAGGAGAAGGGAAAGTCAAAAGCTTCATTTAACTAGCAGATAACATTTTTATCCTTCCTGTTACACAGTCTTGTGTAAATATTTATTATTCAGCTTTTCAGCATGCTGTGTTAAATAACAATTACATAGGCAGGCTGTCATTGATAGTGATATTATATTAACTTATTGTTGTTGCTGTTATTTTTGTTATGAGAGCAGCTCAAATATACATAATTGAAAGCACTACCAAAGTCATTTAAGTTATACATATTTTTTATAAACAAAGCTTAACAAACTGAATGATGGTCACACTTAATGTAAATGATAGTGTAGTATTATTACATAAGATAAATCGCACTCAGTCAGTTATAGTGTTGTATGATGTCATTACAATGCCAATAAATTCATATTAACTGGAGTTTAAGTTGATTTAGCATATATGTGCATCCATGTGGGCTGGTATTAATCGTTCAATAACACATTTTCAAGAAAATAATCAATGGCTTACAGGATAGAAATTAAAATCAAAATTAAATCAATAACTATTGTATGAGCACATACAATGAAGGATTTGGTAATTGTAGTGGGGTAGGTCTCCTTTATCACCAGCACAGTTTAAGTCAGACGGATGAAATGTAACGCCATGAAAAGTAACGTTATTAGATGAGTATCGCAGTACAGCCTGACTAATTAGCTACAATAATAAGAAAATCCTTAATTGGTTAATAACACACTAACTTTCAGAGTAACAAACAAACATGAAGACTGTTGAACACTGTGACGGTGGAGTTTATCCTCTATCACTCAGCTGGTGCCTCTCCTATCAGAGCTCGCACTGTTTTGACCCCACCCCTCTCGTGCCGCAACGAGAGCGTGCGGTGCAATTTGAGCAACATCTGCGGCACGCGAACGTACGACACCCTCGCGCGGAGGTATCATCTTTTGTGCTACAGGTTAGCCGCTACAGTCGATATATTTACATGTGAGCATGAATATTAACACATCCACAGCGCTGACCTGGCTGAGAGAGAAGGGGGGAAGCAGGTGTGAGGAGATGCCGTCTTCGCCAAGGGTATAGAGGAAAACGCGCGCGTTCTGCTCACCTGTGCCTGTATATCTTGTGTACACACTGAGATTTAGCCTTTGAGGAAATGGATGGACGAACAGAGAAACAGGAGTCAGGGGATGCTCCTGTCATCATCGTTGAGAACGAAGCTGAGAGCATGCCAGTACAAGAGGAAAAGTCAGGTGCAACCGGACAGAATTACCTGGACACTTGCCCCTTTTGCCATTTAAACTTTCACAGTCGAGAGCCCAAACTTCTGCCGTGCCTGCACTCTTTTTGCAAGAAATGTTTGCCTTCACCCTCCAGGAATCTGACCTTGATGGAGGCGCCAAACTCCCTGGTTGACAGCGCGACCAAACCACGTGAGTCACTTTGTTTACAAACATATGAAGGAGCATCACCGTTAATCAAGGCAGGAAAGTAACATTTCTGCTGTGTTTAAGGCCACAGGCTTTACTCACGTGATTACTCATGTGTGTGTGGACTCATGGATACAAATATCTGGTGCCATGTATCAGTTATTTGTCCTTAAGGCACATAAATGTAGACCAACATGTGTGTTCCTGTCTGATTCCAGTGAATGTGATCCGCTGTCCAGTCTGCAGGCAGGAGTGTATGGAGATAGATGTGGTGGAAAACGTGTTTGTGAAGGACTCAGCAGAGGCTCCCAGCAGCACAGTGGAGAGGACAGTCCAGGTTAGTGAAAAAATGCATTACCATATGGGGGCAGCCTTGTTGCTAGTTTTTAGGATAATAGCTATGATATTCTTGTAAGATGAGCAATGTCAGCTTGTGCACTGAGGGAATCTCTACAGCAGACATCTGCCCTCCCTTTGCTTGAGGTGCTCATGCTAAACAGACAGTTGTCGTTCTTGCAGATAAGATCTATTTTTGCTTGATCAAACAAGAGGTATAAATTGTTTCATCTCCTGTCACCTGCTTCGGATGCTTGCCCCTTCTGTCTGTAGCTCTGCATGACTTGTGATGACAACACCGAAGCTTCCGGGTTTTGTGTGGACTGTGTTGAGTACCTCTGTGCCACATGTGTGGAGGCGCATCAAAGGGTCAAATTCACCAAGGACCACACCATCAGACAGAAGACAGAAGTATCACAAGGTATTCAAGTCTGTGTCCTCATCTCAACCTTTTCATCTGTGAAACACTTGTGTGTTTCCATGACAAAGGCCAGATCTATTATGGGATCAGTGCTGAGGATGTCACAATTTGCTCTGGGTTTAGTGTATTTTTTTTTAGTCCAGTAGATAGATTGAAGAGGTAAATGCAACAAAACATAATGGCCTTCTAGAGCAGTCCATTTAACATGACCCAGCAAACAGTATGTCACTAGAAAATTCCAGGGAAATTTTGAGTGCCACGGGGGCTACTGCTGGGATGAGTACATGATTTATTTCCAGTGTTCAAAAGTCACCCTGATCATATTCTGGTTTTGAGAAATGTCTTGATATAAAAGACTCTGATATAAAACAATGTCACATCCCTCCATCATGTATTATGTGGGAAATATCTCATATTCTGTGTTGTTTTTTTTTTAATAAAACAAGAGGCAACATGTCTTCAAACTGGCATTTAAAGGGTTAAAATCCTGAAAACTAATAAACATTTGGTAGGTTTGAGCAGAACTGAAGTGGTTTAAGAGATGTATGCAAAAAAAAGCAGAAAAAAATATTGATATATGATGATTTTATAGCATTTTCTTTGTGTGTCCTTTTTTGGACGCGAGGAACCCCAGAGGGTACAAAATGTGTTACCAGTGTATAATAAGACTGTATAAACAGTAACTGACATTAAGATTTTAAAAAAATATGTCAAAAAAGACACTTTCTTGCAGGAATCCATACCTTCAACTGTAACACAGCCAAAATGATCAGCAAATCAAAAAAGAAAAGTGAAGAAAGAAAATGTCCAAAAAAGGACAGAGGGACCCTGAGGTTTAATAAATTCCATGAACCGCTATTTAAATTACCACTATTATGTTTTTTTTTCGGTGCTAAATTTAACATTACTGGGAGGAGAGCAACGCGACTAGAAGTGACAGCAAGAGAGGGTTAGTAGCTTCTCCTCTCCTCTGTCTCAGCGGAGACGTCACAACTCATTCATTCCATTTAACAAAAACAAAAAGAAAAGCAGCAAAGGAAGCAGTAAATGGACTTACATATTTAAGACTAACTAAATGTAATTTAAGACCTAACATGCGGCTAATGTAAAGCTAGCGGAGCTTGCAGAGTTGGTTATCTGGTTGCTAGGCACGCACACACACACACACACAGTCAGGAGCTGCCGTTGCCATGGCAAGTGAAAATCTGCCCAGAATTGGCTTCTACATGGCTTAAAACAATTGCAAATTATAGAAGAACGCGTTACTCTTATCTTTTCAAAAACCGAAAAACACCGTGACAGAACACTGAAGCCAGAAGTTTCTTACAGTTTTATTCAGATTTCTTAAAATGAGTGAGTAAGCTCAGTGACGAAGACAGGTGAGATTCTTTTGAAAAAAAAAGACGATTACATTAGGTGTCAATGAGAGTGAGACAGGTATTGCTGAAGGACTCGGCACCCCCGTTTAAATTTTGTGCAGAGCCTGCAAAGTTACATTTTATGAATCCCAACAACTATGTCTACATTTTGAGAAAGAATTATTTGTCTCCTTTTTGCGGTTTGGCCGTGAGCTCGAGTTAAAAATAAAAATAAAGGTTATTTTTTACTGCTTCACGCACTCTAGCCAACTGACGCTGTCACTCTAACTTTGAAGAAAAAGTGATTTCCACTCCTCCTTTGAGTGCTCATAGTTTGAAACTATTTTACATGACATGTAAACTTTTCAAACTATGAGCACTCAAAGGAGGAGTGAAATCACTTTTTCTTCAAAGTTAGAGTGACAGCGTTCAGTTGGCTAGAGTGCGTGAAGCAGTAAAAAATAACCTTTATTTTTATTTTTAACTCGAGCTCACGGCCAAACCGAAAAAGGAGACAAATAATTCTTTTCTCAAAATGTAGACATAGTTGTTGGGATTCATAAAATGTAACTTTGACAGGCGGTCTGCACAAAATTTAAACGGGCGGTGCCGAGTCCTGGCGCAATACCTGTCTCACTCTCATTGACACCTAATGTAATCGTCTTTTTTTTTTCAAAAGAATCTCACCTGTCTTCGACTGAGCTTACTCACTCATTTTAAGGAATATCTGAATAAAACTGTAAGAAACTTCTGGCTTCAGTGTCTGTCACGTGTTTTTCGTTTTGAAAAGAAGAGTAACGGTTTTTCTCATAATTTGCAATTGTTTTTAAGCCATGTAGAAGCCAAATTCTGGGCAGATTTTCACATTGCCATGGCAACGGCAGCTCCTGACCTGTGTGTGTGTGTGTGCGTCCTAGCAACCAGATAACCAACTCTGCAAGCTCCGCTAGCTTTACATTAGCCGCATGTTAGGTCTTAAATTACATTTAGTTAGTCTTAAATATGTAAGTCCATTTACTGCTTCCTTTGCTGCTTTCTTTTTGTTTTTGTTAAATGAATGAATAAGTTGTGACGTTCTCCGCTGAGACAGAGGAGAGGAGAAGCTACTAACCCTCTCTTGCTGTCACTTCTAGTCGCGTTGCTCTCCTCCCCAGTAATGTTAAATTAGCACCGAAAAAAACATAATAGTTGGTAATTTAAATAGCGGTTCATGAATTTATTAAACCTCAGGGGTCCCTCTGTCCTTTTTTGGACATTTTCTTCACTTTTCTTTTTTGATTTGCTGATCATTTTGGCTGTGTTACAGTTGAAGGTATGGATTCCTGCAAGAAAGTGTCCTTTTTGACATATTTTTAAAAATCTAATGTCAGTTACTGTTTACAGGTCTATTATACACTGGTAACACATTTTGTACCCTCTGGGGTTCCTCGCGTTCCAAAAAAGGACACCACAAAGAAAAATGCTATAAAATCATTCATATATCAATATTTTTTTCTGCTTTTTTTTTGCATACATCTCTTAAACCACTTAGTTCTTACTCAAACCTACCAAATGTTTATTAGTTTTCAGGATTTTAACCCTTTAAATGCCAGTTTGAAGACATGTTGCCTCTTGTTTTATTTAAAAAAAAACAACACAGAATATGAGATATTTCCCACATAATACATGATGGAGGGATGTGACATTGTTTTATATCAGAGTCTTTTATATCAAGACATTTCTCAAAACCAGAATATGATCAGGGTGACTTTTGAACACTGGAAATAAATCATGTACTCATCCCAGCAGTAGCCCCGTGGCACTCAAAATTTCCCTGGAATTTTCTAGTGACATACTGTTTGCTGGGTCATGTTAAATGGACTGCTCTAGAAGGCCATTATGTTTTGTTGCATTTACCTCTTCAATCTATCTACTGGACTAAAAAAAAATACACTAAACCCAGAGCAAATTGTGACATCCTCAGCACTTGATCCCATAATAGATCTGGCCTTTT